>NW_026623268.1:1280752-1369242 GCF_030028575.1 Malurus melanocephalus
CTCATTCTTTCTCTTTCTTTTCCTCTCTTTTTTTTTCCTGATCGCACTGCCATCCAAACACACACTACACAGACAGAGGAGCTCTGTGCAYAGAGACAGCCCTGCACAATTGCCATCCAATGACAGCATCTCCCCAGCAGTAAACCTGAAGTCTCAGGACTGTACTCAGTTGCTCCAGTTCTCCTATTACGGTGAAAATCTCTTCACCGATTTTCAGTTCTGCAATCTTCAATCCTCTCCTTTTGCATGCTTTGAAAAATGCAGGAGCAGCTGCATTTGCCAGAGTTCCATGTGGTATAGCGATTTCCTATGGTGGAAAAACACACTGCTTAGTAATTACTGTAAATCAAGTCCATTTAATCTGCACAAGGATTTTTACTGTTGTACCCAGTTTGGGAGGATTTGGAAGGCCTGTTCTCTGGAATTTTGTAGGATAGCAGTCATAGATATTAGAAGTGTGATACATTCGGTTGCTGCTTATGTAGGGTAGCAGAGTTTTTGGTATATTAGGCATGCAGATATAAAGATGGAATATAGATTCCAGTTTCTTAGTTAGGTAAGTCTAACTAAGCAGCAGATATGGGATAATAATTTCATAGCTTTCCTATTTCCCTTTATTGATTTTTCCATACATACTTCTTGAAACTCTAAGCATTTTTCCCCCTTTCTTGTAGTTTCTGTAGGAGTGCAGAAGAGTGCAGATGGTACACTTTTTTCACAATTTTATTTATACATTTCAGATCTTTCCCCTGGCACACAAAAGGGGAGACTTTAAATTGTCTTCTGTTAAGAGAGTTACAGATGGCTTTAAAATTACAGCTAGATATGTAAACTCTGTCATATAGTGACAGTTTCAGTCCAACATTTCCTTTCTCTCCTTTTCAATGTTCTGTCAACTAGTTACTTCTCTTCATCTCCAAAAGTGGTTGTTTGTTATTTTTGTACTGTGGAAGCCACTGGTATTGTTTTAGGATTGAAATTGGCAGATGAAAGGAGCTTGTGATGCTTGTAAAAACACATACCACAGTACTGTAGAATTGCATATATTTTAGTTTTTAAATTTTCCTCTTTAACATTATTAATAAGAGGCTTCCCTCATCGACTGAGCTAAACTTTGGACATTTCTTTATTATTTTCCTTTTCTCCAATTTTTTWAATATGTTTGCATAAGCTGTAGATTTTAGTTTCTTTATTTAAATTTTGCCCTATTTTTCCAAGCTGTGGTTTTGCAGAGAGCCTGGTGATCCCTAAACCACAATTTGAAAAACAGTGCTTGGAAAATAATCTTCAGTTCTTGTTTTYGTCTTTTTGGAGTTAGAGAATTGATGGGTCCAAGTTCATCGACTAAAGATTTTTGGGAGCAGGACTGATTCCTATGAAGAATATTGCCTAATGCAGCCCCAAGTAGGGCATATCAGGTCTTGAGAATAATAAATTTGTTCAAAAATCAGTGAAATATAAACAAAGGGACAGAAACAGATTATTATCACCCATGAGATCCAACCATAAACTGCCCATAAAGCAATAGAGCATTCCATCTTGATGATCACAATTACAATAAAAACCTAGATAAGGTATTCCTGTTGTGAAGGAAGCAAGAAAACTTCTTTGCACTCTTTCATCTCTAGGGGTGGATTAATTCCTACATTTTCAAAAATGTATCATCTAGCTATTACCTTAAGACACCCAAAGTATTAAAAATCTTTGCTTATGCTTCAGTGATTCTCCAGAAAGAATCTCCAACTCCTCTGCAACTGTTCTCTATATTATGACCTTTCCTAGCAGATAAGAATACTTCTTGGCCAAAAAAATAACTGTACCACATGCTCAGTGTGGTACACGCCACATGAATATTAACTGCTCAGATMCAATTTTTAAAAGCATGTCTGTGTTTAAACAATTTGAAGTTGACAATGAAGATTAATGAATGTCTTAAATTGATTATTTAGTTAATGTCTCCCTCTAACCATGGGGTAATATGAGTAGTTAAAAATGGTCTTACARTATATTTGAATAAATGTCAGGATTACTCCAAACAGACTTTCTTAARCTCAAAATAAGCTCATATTTCTTTTAGTAATATTCATGAATTTCCACAATGCATCTGTTCAGCATACCAGTCTATATAAGTATTTCCCTTAAAAAGAAAAGAAAACCCTAGAAATAAAGGCAATTGCTYAAGTAAGCAATTTTAAAGTTAAATATTGTCTTAGAAGTACAGTGGATGGAAAACTTTTGCTTGGTACTGCATGAATGCTCCACTGAGGTTAATTAGTGAACTACTCAAGTTTTGCAGGAGCCAAGGAGGAATGAGAGGTAATCCAAAGTTTGGATTGAATTATTCTTCTGGGGACTTACAAATGGAGTTTACAAATTTCCAACTGTGCAGAGTGTGCTATGGGGCCTTTTTTTCCTTAGAAAATTGATGTTTGGAATCAATTCCAGCAATACATTACAATGCTACATTACAGTCACGAGCTACCAAAGTTATCATTGKTAAATCATCCTTCACGAGTTGTCTGCTTCTGGGACTCTCATTTTGCTCTGTGTTTAGAGCAAAAGTGTGTCTAATTTGGGGYCTGTTTTCCAGTCCCTTTGAGTTGTGTCCTGTGGCTCCCTGTCACTGACAAAAAGCCGCTCTGAGTTAGGAGAGATTCACTGCGCGTGCGCTCAGCGCGTGTGAGAGGTGTCTCTGTACATGGCACTTCCACTGTTAAGGAGAGGAGCCTGGCTTGGATCTTTTTCTCCAGTTGTGTTCTGTTTTCACACCAAACTGTGTTTGGTTCCCAGCACAGTGATGAAAAGGGATCATGAGATAACAGCAGCACAGGCTGGCGTTGTGTGACACCAGTGATAGCACAGAATCTGTGCAGCATCTTGTCATTGTTTCATACACTGATTATCAACATACACTCAAGCAATTGGACCTTTGTCTTGGCTGAGCTCCTGTCCTGGAACAYCTGCCCTGTGTTTCACTACTGGCCCTGTCTGTCACTCTTGGTGGGCCTGAGAGGCATTGAATGGGAGGTTTGTGTTCTTAAGAATGCAAAAAGTCCAAGTAAATAGCCATGACCTTTACTCAGTCTCTGCTTACCAGGTTGTTTCAGATCTCATCTGAACTCGCTCCTTTTGCCAGAACTGAAACTGCTGTGTGAGAGGAGACAGACAAACCAATTTGGTGAATTAAATAAAATAATAGTATGTGTGCAAGGAATTATCAAAAGGGCTGGTTAATTTTGTCTTCAGAGGGGTCTTACACAGTCAGGACAAAAAATGTCTCAGTAGTTTTGGGGTAAAAAAATTGGACTTTGTTATTCTTCTCCAGAAGGGGAGTAGCACCAAGGYGTGTGCTGCTTGCTTGCTCCAAACTATGGAAGAATGCTTAGCTTGCAAAATTCTCATCTCTTCTACTTTATTCCCCAGTTATGAATTTCACGTGAAACCCAGGAACCCCCTTGGTGAAGGTCCAAGCAGCAATGTTGTGGCATTCAGTACTGAATCAGGTAAGAAACTCCAAAGATGACCATAATTTASAGTGGCTCTGGTGTCTGTGTTTGTGGGATGTATGAAAGGCTCKCTCACTTCATTGTGTGCATTCAGTCTTGCTCTTTACCATCTCCTGATCRCCTTTTTACCACCAGCACGTTATGGCAGTGCCTGGAAGGTCAGCCTGGGATCAGCACTGTGTTGTGTGAAGGTGTGAGATGGACAGACTGCAAGAGAAAAAAACAAAACAGAGGAACACAGAGGTTTTGTCTGGTATTCATTGCAAAGAAAATTACTTCATCCTTAGAGAGGGYTCATCATTTAAGATTTATATTCCTGACCTTTTTGCATCTCTCCAACTCATTAACAGCTTCTGGATGGGGAACATTAGGTTTTTCTTCGGGCTGGTGTGCTCATAGGTGCTTTTGCTACCTGTTCAATGAGGCTGCTGTAAACAGTGGTGTTGTTTGGCTGAAATAAAGATTGAGAAAGAGCAGTTGAGAAAAGTCAGTGTCCCAGGAGATCCCCTTCCATCCTGTTTACTCTCCAGTGAAAGTGTTAAAGAGGTGTACACAAGTCTGTTTTGGCCATTGATGGGTTCCCAAGTCCTCTCTGACTCACAGGTGAGAATCAGAGCACTTTTGCTTTCCCTATCCTTGCCCCCCTCAAGGTTAACTGCAGCTGACTTGTTGACTTTATGCAAGCTAGATACCATCTTTTGTGTCGAAGTGTTTTTTGCTTAGTAGTGCTTTAGGACCACATAAAACACAGAATGGGKTTTTTTTTWAAAGGGCTTTCTCAATCTGCATTTTGAGCCAGGTGTARTAATTTAATAGTCCTCAAACTTTGCTGTCACTGATGGATGAGAGTTTTGGCTGAGCAAAGGATTWCCAAGGGAGGAGTTCAGACTATGCCACACGTATTTAAAAAACTCTGAATACACTCTTTCTAATCCAAATGTTTGTGCCATGTGCAGCTCTCATGAATGACAAGGCTTATGTTCTGTCTTCTATTTAGTTTGGACAAATCAAACCTCCAGTTTTGTTTTTCCTTAATTGCACATATCCATTTCTCACATTTGAGCTTTCATAGCCAAGTTTCTTGTGGCAAGTATTACAGACATGTTCTTTTCATTAATTAGGTTTTGAAATTGAAATTTTAATAAAATGCACTACAATTGGGTTTTGCTGGTTACAGGTTTAAGCTCTTGTTTTTATTAGAACTCTGCTTGGCCAGTGTTGTCCCATAAGTAAAATWTTTTAAAGCTCATTGATATTGGAGTTTCACATAAGAAATATATTGCTTCTAATTTAATTTAATACAAAAGTGTACTTTGCCTCCAAAACTCTTTCTGTTTCACAAATTACAGCTTACRTCAGCTGTAAAAAATCCCTTACCARCACTTTTCCATTGAGTTATTGGGAACGTTCATTTTACAGTGTCTGATCGAATGTTTGTTTTCTTCCCCCAGCGGACCCAAGAGTGAGTGAGCCAATTTCAAGTAAGTCTTTTATATATAAATCTGATCAGGATTTTTTTCAGAGATGAGATAGCAGAATTTTACGAGGAGGGTGGCTCTGCTGCAGCAGATGAATGAGTTGTGGAACCAAACCACATTCACACACGATTTCACTCCCTCCAACCATGCCCCTGCTAAGGAATCCATGCAAGACTGCTTTTTTACCTGAGCATAAGGCAATCAACGTGATGTGGAGCTCCCATGGCAGCTGGGATGGCTTCAAACCAATGTACACAAATGAGCCAAGGATAGCCTCATACTTTCTCAGCCTTGTCATTAAAGCAAGGAAAGCTCTGCAAAATGAATAAGCCACTCYACACTTTTTAAATGAGTTAAACACYTCAGAGGATTCTATTTATCTGTCTTTGTGTTTTAGGAAAACTTTCTGCTTCAGAAGGCTTGATCTAGCTCTGCTTTAGGCTACTTGCAAGATTCTTGCTGTCTTTGGTGGAAGGTGGACTGAGCTTTTGCAGAAGAGCTGAGATCGCTCAAGCAAATTGGGCTGTTTTTTGGATTTGTGATAGACATCACTTTCACTTTGACAAACACTGAGGCATTGTTTTTCTCCACATAGTGAATGGCACTGCATTATTGTATTTTTGTTAGGTCACATACAGTTTGCTGCCAGTTGGTTGTCTTGGCTTGAACACACTGAAGAATGGTGATTTGTATCATACACTTTGTAAATGGAGTTTTGCCAACACAAATATTGTCCCCTAACAAGGGCCTAGAATGAGCTATTCCAAACCTGCACCAGAGGACAGCAGGAGGAGTTCACAACATCAATTATACCTACACTCTTTGATGCTTCCCTGACATATTATTCATGTTCAAAATTCTGCTTCATCAAGGTTTCTCATTCTAGTTGTTCGAATATATTTGTTGTATGTAATTTTGTATGTGCATCATACTTCAGCCTCGTTTTTCCTGTCCTGCAGTGGGAAAAGATGCTATCTGGACTGAAATCCCATTCAACTCAGACACATATTCAGAATGCAAAGGCAAACAATAYGTAAAGAGGACTTGGTATAAGAAGTTTGTAGGTGTGCAGCTGTGCAATTCTTTGAGATACAAGATATACCTCAGTGATTCACTTACAGGTAAGAAACACTCACATCAGTGTTGTTCACATTTTATATCACTGAAAGGTATTATGGTTCCAGAATTAAGAGGTTCAAAGTTTAGCTCTGCTGAAGTGTGATCAAGTTTGTTTAATTTAGTCCACAAATTAATCATAAACAGTAATCTGCTTATGCTYAGTAGCCACTGAAATGTTTGATACTGAATTTCCAGACTTCAGAGTAACTTCTCAGTGGCAGGCATCTAATTTTAAGTAGTTAACATACTGGGGGTCATACAGAAAATTGATAAAGATKAGAGTGAATAGCATWTWTYATAAAAGARTCAAATTGGTATTTAAAGGGTAGTCTGGGATAATTATCAATTAGAGGATCAGGACTTCATTTTAGACCAGGGTTAGACCTGTTATTCCCATCCCTTTCAGTAAACTGGCTTGGTTTTGGTCTGGTTATTTCATTATTGGAAGGCTTATAAACACATGACTTTAACTCTAGTCAACAAGTTTTACTCACCTGCTTTGACATTTTTGTTTTGTTCTCACATTCCCCACTTTTTCTTATTATCTTTTTTCYCCACCTTTTTTTCTTCCTCATATTACATTTTATTACTAAGAAAAATTTCCTGGCCTTATGTTCTCAAGTTTTTTTACGTTTCTTGAAGTCAATAGARTGCGATGTATTTAAGACCTGAATCAGGTGACACATGCTATGTGTGTGCTGGGGAAACAGTCCATGAGAAGTGATTTTCAGGGAGTTGATAGGAGATCTTTGTGTTTCATGCAGCTTGTGCAAGCTATATTTAATTTATTGTAATCCATCCCAAGCTCCTGGCTTTTTCCTGTGTGAAGTCTCTTCTCACACACAATGGCATTAGCACGGCATCCGAGCACAAAGAGTATCACAAACTGTGTGTGGGAAATGCCTTTGAGTGCAAGTCAGGTCAGTGTGTCCAACACATCACATCAGATTAACCAGGACAAACTGTGGCTGCAAGAATCCACCTCCATAACCCTGAGTTGCCCCATCTCTGAGTTCAGCACCTCACAGGAGCAGGGCTCTGGTCTCYGTGGCAAGGAATATGGAAGGAAAAGAGCATGGGACTGTAGGGGCTGCCCATGTTGGCATAATTTTAGGCTTCTCTGCCTGGCATCCAGCAGCATTCTCTGATGAGCAGACAAGGAAGGAGAGCCTTGTCATCAATAATAATTACAATACTCCGTATGYAAGTAATATCTTAGCAATTATGTGAATAAAAGAATGTTTTGAACAGAGGTATCATTCATTCAACTGTTTCTGTACTCACCAGCTGTGATCAAATGACAAGCACTGGCAATGAGGCATGATATGTCCCAAAGGCAGCCAGCAGAGGAAATAGCAGTGCTAATCTAGCAGGACCAGACTTCAGCCCTAAATCAAGTGAATTAACACTGCAGCGAAAGYTGCTCCAGTCTGAGAAGAAAAGTTTCATATCAGGAGCCCATTTTCCTATTTTCATTAGATTGTTTTTGTTCTTGCTGGAAGGCTGGTGGTTTAACCTCGCTGGAAAAAGATGAGGTAGACATTCATTGTACTCACTAAGCCTGGTTCTTGCACTTGAATGGTTACAACCAGCGCTCACCAGTTGTCACAGTGTTTAAAAGAAGCCTAATATTTATGCAGAAAAAAGCTGCTGTTTCCCCCGTTTGCTAAGTGTGTGAGTGAGAATCTTTTCAGCTCGGAGCCAAGCTCAGTTTTGATGTATTCATGGTCACCTCGTCTCGTTGTGCCCTGAGGTCAGCACCAGTGTCCCTGTGAGCCCTGGCCAGCTGGACTGTGTGTGCAGCTCTGCACCGAGGCCTCAATTCCACTGGATGCTGAAAAACCTTCCAAAGATTTGCTCTTGAAGCAGTGTAATTGCCTCGAAATTTGAGTGCATTGTCCAAATGCTGTTGTGTGAGGAAGGCAACAACTGCTTCTTTGCAGGCTAGGTCTTAGCATGAATTTATTCTTTTAGTGCTGTGGAATTCATAATGTATAAAACAAAGTTTGTATGYAAGATTATAAGGCCACCCACAAGGGAACACTGGGGGAAAAAAATTACTTTTGCTAGAATTTACTTGCTAGAATTGTCATCCCCAAAAGAGAAAACCAGTTATTTGTTAGCTACATGGTCTTCAGTGTGTTCTTTTATTATGGAAATTATTGGACAGTAAGAATGTAACAGTCACTGAGAATGCTGCTAATTTATGAATAGCTATTGTTTGAGTYATGCATAGGTTAAGCTGTGGGCCAGAAGAGTATGTGTGTATCTGAAAGTCCCTGTTCTGGTGTTAGCCATAAAAATATCTGGTTTATTCTGTCTCTTATGAAGAAAAACTGATCTCCATCATGCCAGGACTGTTCTATAAACCACATCTACAGTCCCCCTGAGCAGTCACTGTAGGCATTCCAGAAAAGCAGGCCACCTAAAAATAAGTATTTATTGAGGGGAGAAAAAACAAATTCTATGTGTGACCTTCAACAGCTGTGGGAAAAAAATGCTTTTTTTGGGCAGCTTGAATGTTCTTAATTTCAGAGCAAAAAATTGCTGAGAGGAACTCCCTCTGACCAGTTCTCCTACGGAAAAAACCATGCCTGCAGCCAAAGCTAGATAGTAATAAATAGTTTTGTAAAGCTAGAGAAGAACTGCATGCACAGAGGCCATMAACTAGAGGTGAGAAATTTTGGCCAAGTGCTGCTCAGATCACAAAAACATTAGAGACAGTTCATTGGTAGGCTTCTCTTTTATTAATTTTTAATTAATTTTATTAATTGCACTTTGGGAGCAATATTATAACCCACCCCACCATCTCTCAAATGGCCAGGCTGGCACAGATTCAAGGCTACAACACACCAGTATCTAATGAGTAACTGGACTTTCTGCCCAGCTTTTACCTGCATGCTGAGCCTATTTCTAAATGCTCYCACCTTTCCCTTCAACATCCCAACCAAAGGCTGAACATATTAAGAACAAAATGCTGTGAAAGGAGATTAGAAAGAATGGCAAGTTTATCTACAAATGTTTCCATCCCAAGCTTGGGAAGAGAAGGAAGCATACTCTCCTCCATCTTCTGAGCTGAATTTYGCTAGTATTTTGCAAATCAAATCAGTAAGTAAAAACATCTGTCAGAGCTCCCTCACTGTGCCTGTTAACAGGATAAGGACAGCCTGGAACGTTCGTACTCGAGACCTTGTTTTCTACTCAGTCACAGTCAAGTGTCCTCTGAAGCATTCCTGCAAATAAACACATGCGCATACTCCATGCTCTGGAGAAGTAGTTACTACCCGAGGTCATCTATATGTTAAGGGATATCAATTGCACATACATGTTGTAAAAATATGATTTATAAAACAGGCCTTGGCTATGTTAGGAGCTCTCTATAAAAACATCCCTGAAGGTACTGGAGACTTCCTGACAGGGAACCAGACCTGCCTTCTATTCAAATCACTACCAAAACCTGCTTTTTTATGCAATCAGGATGAGGTTCTGGGTAGTAACAGAATTTCCTTTACTGTATGAAATGTAAGGAGTGGGAAAAATTATGTCCAGGCATCCATTTTGGCCAGGATTGGGGTGCTTTTGCCTTAGCCATGAGCACTTGGAGCCTGCACATCATGTTCAAATTACAGCTACAGGTCCTGAGAGGAAAAGAATCAC
Source organism: Malurus melanocephalus (assembly GCF_030028575.1). Classification (NCBI taxonomy): domain Eukaryota; kingdom Metazoa; phylum Chordata; class Aves; order Passeriformes; family Maluridae; genus Malurus; species Malurus melanocephalus. Next base: position 1,290,513 of record NW_026623268.1, read on the forward strand.
AGCATTCACCTTGGCTTCCCCATAGAGGAAAGAGCACAGCCCATTGCCTCYGGCAGTTTTTGGAAATATCCTTTACTAAACTTTGCTGCTTCTTTGCTTTCAGGAAAATTTTATAACATAGGAGACCAGAGGGGCCATGGAGAAGATCACTGCCAATTTGTAGACTCATTCTTAGATGGAAGGACAGGACAGCAAGAAGATCTACCAGTCAAAGATGGTAATTCCTTATACCTGTCTCTCTAGCAAACCTCAGCAATTCCTTTGTGTTTATTTTTCCTGCCAGTGGATTCAGTGCCCACTGCTGGGATGGGTGATGATGAAAGGAGCTGCCAGCTTTGAAGGCAGAAAAGGGTTGAGAAGTTTTTGACAGGGAAAGATGACTTATCAAGACAGACYTGGATTCTGTTGAGCAGCAAACAGCCTCTCTCCTGATTAAAATAGCCCAAAGACTATTCACAGCTGGTATTACATATTTAAACCCAACTACAAATTTGAGTTTGCAGAGAKGCATTAAGTGGTGTGTTCAAACAAGCAAGATTGATTTAAAGCACAGTACATAATCAGTTGGGCATTAAACACCTTGTTTGGTGCTAATGAGAAACTGAAAAGTTATGACTGGAAAATATAATTCATGCTGCATAATTCTGCGTGATTTCAAAGGGGTGCCCAAAATTCCAGTCTGGTCTAAGCAAACACGGTGCTGGATGTGCTTAACACAGCTGTGACCTGCCTGGCTGTTTTTCACGCATTGCTGAGGCTGAAGTGTAAGAAATTTGTGCTTCTGTCAGCTGAACTGCCTTGCTGCTTGGCAGCAGTGCCACGGTGAGGTGTTCTGTTCCTTGTGGGGTAAGAACATGGGCTGGGCTGGTAGGTGAACGTGTGCTGAGCGAGTCATGGAACATTTTACTGAGGAAAACAGCAAAACAGTTTTCAGTACAATATCAGCATGTTGACCAAACCTTTGTGTGCTTCATTTACAAAACACCCCACACAAGTCCAGAAAGGCGTCGAGGTAGGTGTGGGTAATGAATGTGAAGTTCCCAAGTCTTTCACAAGTTTTTCCAAAAATCAAAATAAGTGAACAATTTGAAGGGTGYTTGTTTATGTGTTTTGTAAGTTCCCTCTAAAGAGGTTTTTGCTTTTCCCTTCCCAGTCAGTGTTGCCAACTCGAAAAGATATTTTGTGTAAGAGATTGTTGGAATCCAATTTGACATCGCCAGGACAGCAAACTTCTCATTGTACCRGATTCACATTTTTAAAAAATCTTTTACTAACAACCTTGCTATCCCAGTTTAAAAAACACTTAAAACCAATTTGATTTCAGCAACGGGATTTGAGTGAAATTATGTGCTACACTCATTTTTAGGCCAAAACAAACAACAAAACCAGCAAATAAGACCTCACCTTTTCAGCAGCTTCTATTTCTAGTAAGTACAACAGACGAAAAAACAGACCAATTGTTCTGGCTGCAGAACAGGTTGATTTATGAATTAACTACACATATTTTACCCGAAGCGCTGTGAGGGAATCAAAGCTGATGCAGAACAGCATTGTGTGTGTGTGTCCACATGCTTGTGTAAACACATGCCTGTTCCTGCCACACATACATTTCTTTTGGCAGGTTGGATGGAGCCCCACTCCCTCACTTTTGTGACTTAATGTTAATTGTTCGAATGGGAAGCAAGTGTGTTGTCAAAAACAAGAGTGAAAGCAGGAGAACGATTCTTCATTTAAGGATGGGGAGATGGAGTGAATTATCCCCAGTGACCGAGATTCATTCAGGTCCACTGCAGTGTCAGGGCTGTCCGGTGGGAACGATTTGTCACTGTGACTTCACACCACAGAGCAGCCTCTTGTTCTGAGACCCCAGCATGGCCAGGGGCAGGCACAGAGAGGGCACATGCTGTGCCCAGCCAGCACCATCCACRGGCAGGTGCTGGGATCCCAAGGGGAGACAGGCTTCACCACTGTGCCACCATCCCACTTCTGTTTTTATTTGAGTTGGGTGGGCAAATTTCAGAGTGCTAATGGATGTAGGGGCAGCAAACAGCCCTGCTTTGTGGCAGGGGGTTAAGGCTTGGTGACTATTTCAGCCACTAAGTGAATTGTACAAAGCGTGGTACCATCCTGAGGGCTTCCTGCAAACAAAACTCTGTTTTCTATTCCAGGATTTTTCAGGGCAGTTCGTCAGGAACCTGTCAAATTTGGGAARATAGGCGGGGAGACTCAGATCAACTACGTGCGCTGGTACGAGTGTGGCACATCGATACCTGGCAAGTGGTAACGCCACGTGAAGTCAGTGCGAAGGCTCAGCCCGTGCCACCCCTGCCTGAGAAGGCAACAAGAAGGCAACGCTCACAGTGTCCCTGGCACTTCAGTGTTTTCTGACATGCCAGGCTTATACAAGTCTAATGCCAATACCGCATTAATTGTCTAATAGTGTAGGCTGCTTACTGTAGTTATCCAGTGTTACAGATTTGTTTTTAGAATTTAAAAAAAAAAACACAGGCTAGGGACATGTTGTAGGATAATGTATAGGGAAGCTGGCTCCCTATTCTTGAGGTATGGTTTATATGGTATTTTAAAAGATACAGTGTGTATATTATTTATCACGATGTTGTAATAAATGTTTAAGGCACAGATATGCCAGAGTTGGTCATGGAATGCAATGTGCATTGGTTTTTAAATATTCACTGGTCCTGTAACRCAAGTGCCATAAGCTACGCATCCTAATCCATCTGTAACGTCTCCCAGTCATAAATTATAGAAAAAATCCTATCATTTTTAATATCCTGCAGCCAGTAAACTTGAAGCACTTTCTCCTTACACGTACAAACAGTTTATGCTCCTGCCAAAATGCTGAGGTAGGTTGCTGTATGTGCAGCTTTAAATGATTGAGTCTGTGGGGTTTTCTTCCATGTTTGTTTTCCATTGCTTCAGCACCAGTCAAAGCCATGTTCACCCTGTCACTATGAAGTCAGAGCCACTGCCTGTGAGCCTGGCAGTGGCTGGCAGGGTGGTTTGGTGTTCTCTAATTGTAGTGGACAGGTACATATGTACATGGAATGAAAAAACTTAAGCTGGCCTCCACAGCTAAGGTTTTTCATGAAAATGTAGTTTTCAGAGAACTTACTGGTTCAAAAGCCAAATGTACRTACCATAAAAGGGGACTTAGAAAGACAAATGAAAGAGGAAAAAGAATAAGCTAGTTCTAATAGCAAGATCAGTTTTATTTTATTTAAAAGAAAAATTCTGGTTTAAAACATTTTTCATTGGGGACAAAGGGGAAATAGTGATAACTGAACTTTAAAACTGCTTTACAGTTATTTTTAATAAAACCTTTCCCAAAGCTACTTGTTGTGCTGCTTGAACATTTAGGAACTAAATAAAGAGATGTAGGTTTTTTTAAAGGTGTTATTCAGTACCTTACTAATGTATTGAAGAAATACGAACAGAAACACCCAGATATATATAGTAGTCATTCATAGAAAATACCTTATAAAGTACATTGCAGGTACACTGTACTCCTAATAAAGTATTTTTTAATCAAGTGGGTTTTTTTCAAGTGTTTTACATGAAAACAAGGTTTAGTTTCTGTAATAAATGYTGTTATTCAGAACAAACTGATTGCTGGAAACAAGCCCCTGTTAAACGGTGTGATGAACATGGGATGTGGTAGGTCTGAGGAGACCAAAAATGGGAGAAGGAAGGTACAGCCACAGTTTACTGGGCAGCTGGGGGCACAGCACTATTTAAGGATGCTGAAGGTAGGAATATTTTCACTCTTCCTAATCTGTCTTTAGGAGAGTTCAAGCAGCTTGCTCCAGTTCATTTTTTATTCCCTCCTTTGTTTTACAAATTCCTAGAATCTGCAAAATGGAAAATATTAACTGGGAGAATATTTTGCTCTCTGCTGTAATACGGTCTATTGAATTCATTATAGCCCTTGATCTGCTTTTTCTTGGCTCAAAATTGGGTTCCTAGGATTGCACTCCYAAGTTCTTCTGGGGGGCAATAAACCTGTGGAAAGTTGGGGGTTTTTAGGAGTTCTTTTTTAAAGATACACATTTGGTTTAAATTTTCAAGTAATAAATGAATTCTCCCCCACACCTTGTTAAAGCAAAATTGATAAAAGGCTTTATGATTTTATGGATTGGCTCCTAACCATTTGGTAAAAGGGTCACTTGACAATTAATGACAGCAGACAGCACAAAACCACATCCTGCTGTGAAATCTCTGTGAAAGCTCTCCACAGTCACAGCAYTTCTCCATTTGCACACCCAGAACTCCACCTCTCCTACAAACCCCAGCACCGCTGCTCTTTGCCACTCAGATCCTCAGACTTTACACCCAGCATGCACACTGGTCTTTGCACAGTTGTCTTGTTCAGTTATTATCTAACTTCCAAAAACAAGATCAGCCATTTAATAGATTCAGGGTTTTTATTAGTTTTTTCCATGTGAACATTACAATTTATAATACATCATATCTAGTTTGACCTCCAGAATGAATCTAATTTAGTACAACATGGTATTAGTAAAAACAAGCCTGATACGTGGGCTAAACTTCCAACTAGTATCTTCATATCCTTCAGACAAGGCAAGCTAGAATGTCAATCACCTTACAGACATTTAAGTAGTGTTTTCCAAAAACCACCCAGCCCCAAATTAAAACTAGGAAGCGAATACAATTTAAAGCAGGAAAGATTTGGTCATTTCCCTCCCCCCAGCAGAATTTAATTAACAGCTATAGTTTTGCCTCATTACAGTTTTGGAATCTCAATTAAAAATCCTGGAGTCTGTCGGGATGGAATCGCACATGTCAGTCACGGTGTTCAGGGGCAGGTCCTTAGCGGTAGCCGGGCCCGGGCTGGGTGTAGCCCTGGGGCCCGAAGGGCGGGCGGCTGCGGGCGTAGGGGTTGGGCCCGCTGGGCGGGGGGGTCATGGTGCTGCCGGGCGGCGGGGTGTAGCCGGGCCGCAGCTGGAARGTGCCCGTCGCCGCCTGGGAGCCGCTGTAGGCGGCGGGCTGGGAGGCCTGCGTGGTGTAGGGCTGCGGGGGGAAGCTGCCCGCCGGGTACTGCGGTGGCTGCTGCCCCGGCAGCTGCTGCGCTTGCCCCGGGAAGGCGCCGGCCGGGGCCGGGGCTGCCTGGCTGTAGGCCGGGAACTGCTGGGCTTGCTGCGACGGGGGCTGCTGCTGGCTGTAGCCTGCTGGAAAGGCAGAGAGCAAGGGTGGGTGAGAGACACTAAACAACCGTGGGTGCCTGAAGAAAGAAAGACCTTGTGTCTTTAATGTGCACAGTGACAAACGCAAAACAATGCAGGAAGCACAGAAAAGGCAAACCAAGCGTGAACTGCRAGTTTTCCTGCCTTTCACATAAGCGCATAGCCAGGGTTTTGGTGCACACCGTGGCAGCACAGCACACTGACAACAGTTACTATCAAACAGTTTCCCTGTGACTGACAAGAAATAATAAAGAAAAAGAAGACCAGTAAGTAGTCCTTTCCTTAATAGCACGTGAAAAATAAAGTCTTCATTGGCAAATGAAGCGAAATTCAACTCTTTTCCCAAATAAAACCTCCAAATTAAACTGTCATGAAAATACYCTCAGGGCTTAATACGTCACACCTTTGGTTAAATCATAGGTGTTTTCAGTTCTTTAGCATCAAATATGCAAAGGTTGTGTAGAACAAGATACTTTAGCACCGARCTTCTATTTACATGCCCCAAATTTGATTTTTCTGTATAAAACCAGCTTCCAAAGGGAATTTCTCTTCTCAAAAATTTTAAARTGGAACAAAGTCCTTTTATGAAGAAATAGCTACTTTTATCCATCATGAAACACACCTGCAGCTACTTGCAATGAAACCTCTCCAGTGACTGGAATCCTGTCAGCATTAAACACCAGACACACAAATTATTAGAAGTGCACAGCCCTAAAGAAAAAGAGTAAGGATAAGAATGCGCTGGAGTAAACTCACCTTGAAACTGGGATCAAAATTTACTCATGAGACAAACCTCTGAAGGGTGCATTTTTACTATCATGTATACATAGCCACTGTTGCCTAGGAGGTCTACAAGAGTGGGAGGGGATCCTGCTCTTGGGGAGACATGGGTTTGAACAGAGAATACTCATGGTAACAAAAGCAACACAAAAAAACCCTATGACTCAACATCTTCAAAGGCTGCTGTCAATAGGTCCTCAAAAAAATCCSTGTTTCTGAAGATTAGGTTAATTGTGAACTAAGTTATGAGAAACAGAGGTGCCCCAGTAAGTTTTTTGTGGCACTTCATTCATACTTGACAATGACGTTGATTGGAATGCAAAACTTACATTGCACTACAGTTTTCACAGGAACATCAGTAAAAGAATGRATTAGATGATGGTAAGATATGTCTAGAAAGCAGATAAGAGTTCCTTTGTTTCCCCACGCAGTTTTTAAGCCTAAAGAGTCAGGCAGACCCTTCTACTTCCAACAGGCTTGTTACCTCTGAAATCAGGCCTCAGCACACCTGTCACTATTYTAATTACAAATGTGGGRGAGAGAAATCTGCAGAGAACAAGATAGCATTTAGACACTCAAACCAACTCGCTCTCACACAGTGCACAGGAACAAGGTCTGAGGCACAAACCTTTAGTCCAAGTAATCTAGGGTTCCTACTGAGGCTAAACATGGAATTTCTTTGTGAGCTCTGCAAATCTCCTCTATATAAAAACTGATGCACTCCCACTGCACACCAAGAAAAGGTCACACTGCCTCTGAGTCACTTAATGGAGACTTTTGTTTAGTTTAAGGATGACTTTTTAAAACAAGGAATGATAAATGCTTTGTATCATTTTCTAAAAGTATTAAGCAAAATGCAATTTGTTACAGAATCTACTCTTACACATTGATCCCTAAACCTCGTCTGGATTATAATTCCTAGCATATAGTATGCATTTCTAGATGCCATCTGCTTCTAAAAGAAGCAASTGAAAGTTCTGAGGTCACATTTATTTTGGGTATACACAAAAGCCAGCTTTTCATATTTCACTGGACATACTGCATATAAACCTATTTTAGTGCACTAAAATATTCTTCTGTTAAAATCTACTGGCACTTTTACTTGCAAAGTACTGGTATCAGCAAACTTGCAAAGTACTGGTAGCAGCAAACTCAACAACTAAAAAAAACTATCCCTTGAAAGTTTCTCTGGGATTGACAGTATTTGTAATAGCTAAGCATTTACTGAACGGCAACTACACTCAGCAAATTCATGTTTACACCATGTATTTGTACRTGGAGATCATTCTAGATGCAAGAAATAGGGGCCATCTTTAGACATCTTCAATATTTAAGGAAGCTAAATTCCGATATTTAGTCACTTGCTAGAATCCCGTGACTGTAGGAGATAATCCTGAAGGCTGCACATCCTTCAGGTGATTCATTTTGCCTGTCTTTCTCAACAAGGCATTCTGCTGATTACCAATGAAGTGTGCCTTTGGTCACAATCAAGTAGGACCCTCTGGAGCTTTGACTACGTATTAATGACAGCTACAGTGTTCTCTTCCTGGCAATTTCTGAATTGTGCCAGTTCCCATAAGGAACAGAGGCACCTGGGCAGCTCAACAGCCTGAGCTCCCCCACAGGGTCAGGAACTGAAGCTGACAGGGTTGGACACTGCAGGAGAGGTCCTAGAGCTGAGCTGCTGCTGCAGAGCTGCTTACCTGGGTACTGCACGCCGTACTGCTGCTGGGGCTGAGCCTGCGGCTGCTGAGCAGGGTAACCAGGCTGCTGGTACTGCTGATACATCTGACCTAGGGATTAAAAACGCATTTCATTGAAGCCCAGTACCCTGGGGGATTACAGGAACAATATCCTGACAGTTCAACATCACAGAAACAAACTCAATGACATCAAAGTACAGATTTTCGTTTCTGRAACGTGTTGTTCTAACTAAATAATGTTTGTCTAAAGAGTTCTAATTGGTATGTGAGGCTTACTTTTGCACATTTTCAGCGGCTGCCAGAAGCTATGCACCTTAGTTAGCACTRCTCTGGCGGGTAACAGACCAGGAATCTTTAAACATCTTCATAACTGCTCCAGAACTTACACTGTAAATTAAAGTACTTCAAAAGTTAAACATGTCTTCAGATTGTCTGTTTAGATTAAGTTTTTAAGACCATTTCTACAACCAAGTACTGTAAGCAGAGTGGTACATTATTTATGCTGACCACATTTTCCAGATAAGTCATCCATCTCTTAGAATTGCCAAGATTTCTTAAGAGACCCAGGGGTATACACCCAAAGTTAAAATAAAACCATACATTCTTAAGCTTGAGTAGTCCAAGTCAATGATTATTTTTCCTGCATTCACTGTTTTCAATTCTTGGCCAGAAGAGGTGGAATATTTGTTTAGACAACATATGGGTCTTGTTGAGGCTTTATGCTCTGCTGTTTTTCAATCTAGTAAGTCATGGTCAAAGAACAAAACCAATTATCTGCCAAAACTTAAGCTTAGCTGAACTGCAGCAGACATGGAAACTTTACTATTATGAAGTGTTACTGTACTATTATTCATTCTGCAAAGACCAGGCGACTGTATAAATAGACTGTAAACTCTATCTTTGGAGCTGCACCGAGACAAAAGCAACTCCACTCTGCTCCAAGTTCTCCCAGACAGACCCCTGTCCACAYTGATTWAAAGTAACTCCTTATTTCTTCTTTTATCTGCMTTATTTGCAGCTGAAATGAAYGGTAATTCACATTCACAYTAAGGTGTTTAGAAGACTTTATACTGATGCAGTCATTTAAARTATTATTTGCTGTSYGATTATTGTGGSATGAWCAGAGTGCTACAAGGCTTGAAGAGWATTTAAGCTTGTTAGCTTGATAATTAGGAATTAGACATATAGAAAGTGTGTTTTCTCTTTCATAAACTCATTTGACATGGGGAAGTTTTGTGAGAATAACCAGCAGGCTGCCTGTCTTGGGATGATTCCCTACAGGCAAACMCAGAGACCACACTGGCACCTGCTGGAAACCCCAGGTAAAGGGATAGCAAAGAAACAGCATGGAATTTTACCAAAGGTTTCTGAGAAAGCTTGCAGTCTTCTCCAGGGCTGAAATGTTAGTGAGGAACAGTGAGGTGTTCCAGCGCCCTTCAAGAAAACACTCTTAATTTACAGCTATGAATACAGGCAGGGATCCTATGGGACCTCAAACACAAAGTTTCCTCTCTCCCTGGATTTTTATTCTGAAAACTAGATGAGCCATAGCATTGGTGTCTGTTTTTGCACTTAGCAGTGCTTATAGCTGTGAATGATCTGYCAGCATTTACCATTGTTCCTGTGCACTGAAAGAGACTTTTAGTCTGATTCAGAATGAARACTATTTACATATAATAACATTCTTTACCCTAGAAGATAATTAAGTTCTTATGGGACTGATATTTGACACATATTCCAGCAAAGACTAAAAAAGCATCCACATCTGCACATAATTGGCTCTTGTGTGTGTTTAGAACTAAATTTAGTGTAGAGAAGCACATGCCACTAGACACAGCACTGTACCAAAACATCTTTGTTGGACTGATTTAATTCAAATTAGCAAATGCTGAAAACTTCTCGGCAGAGGCAAGCCCTTCAGAAGCATCAGCACACAGAAGTGAGGTGACTTGGTATTCACACGTAACAACAACCTAATAACCAATTATAATCATCACAGCATCATTTATTGACAGAGAATGCCATTAAAAAATAATCCCTAATAGAGCAGAATGACTGACATGACTGGCATCACCACTTTACTTATACCTTCAAAATGCTGGCAAAGTGCATGGGGGAAGCAGAGATGAGGTGTTTTGGGTTTTTTAAGAYGTGAACTAATAATTTCAAACTAGTTTCAAAACTACTTTCTAACAAGGACYTGCTCTTCACCAGCAGTGACATTTATGTGAGTCCATACTGTTGAAAACCACACGATCAAAACCTATCTGAAGTTCTGGCTGGGCTACAGATCTGTGGTGACAGAACAAGCCCCCAAATTACCACTGGACTGAAGTGCTATCAAACATCAGTGAAGTCTGGAAAACTATGTTTCAAGCAAAGTCTTTGAACACTTTGGAATGAAGGTGATAACAGCACCGACATTCCCCGGCTTTGGTAAGAGACTGCTGTTTACCATATGCATACTCAGAGGAYTGCTTATGCTGTGYATTRTATTTCTAATGAACAAAGACAAAARTTACTTCTGATCTTTTCCCAAAAACTGCACCACAGAGTGAAGAAAATATAATCAATACTTAAAATACTGCAGTAGCAATAATAAAAACTACATAAATTACAGACCAAAGCCTTTATAATTRGTATTGTTGCACAACACTTTCTTTSATCCAAGTTTAGAAAAATCACTGCACCTACTCTGATACATAAGCCTAGATAACTAGGATGACTAGGATGAGTTTTACTGACACAAATACTTTCCCCCTTCCCTGGTGTTAGCAGCYATACAGGATTCCAAGCTAGTGTTGCTAGTCCTTCTAAGTGTTTCACTTTGTTTCAGTTCCAGCTTAACAGCAACAMTTAAAACTTCTTGCTTACTGTATTAAACTAAAGTAAAAAAACTCATAAAATTAAAGTTCAGTGGCTGGGAATATGGTTTTCTGGTTAACATAAATTTTCTGGCTGCCAACAGAAGAATCTGAAGCCCTTTTTTCCCAAAAGTAACTTCTATACATAAATGCCAAACCACTCTACCCTTAAGCTACAAAGATGTCTCTTGTTATAAAACTTGACTAACAAGCAAAAAAAGGCTGAAARCAGCAAAAGAAGTGTCTCATAAGCTCCACTGCAACCAACAGTATTCATACCCTTTAAATATCATACATAACTACCAGCTGCTCAAATACTCTCCTTGATCAAAATATTACTTATTCCCTTCAGAAAAGACAATCCAAGTGACTACAGATACTGTGACCACACTCACACACGTGTCTGAGCATTACATCAGTAAAGATGTGCACACGGCTCTCACTTGTGCCTACACCAACACAGAAAAAAACTTTATATTATTCTTCATACGGAGGAAGAAGTAGCAAAGCAGGTTACTTCACAGTTTAATCCAGAAGTGTRCAGGCTTGAAGGCTCAGTGCACTGAGAAAATAGCAACAGAAAAAATTAYGCCCAAATGTAGGAAACCTCAGAACAGGTTAATTTTGAGACGTCAAATACCATGTTAATGGGCATAGTGCAAAAAAATCTGAATACCAGAGTTAAGACCTTAAATAATAAAGGAGAGCCAGCTGAGCTCTGAGGAGTTWTACAGAAACTACCATGCATTTAAGAGATCTACAAGGTTTAACTTGACTAGCACAGAACCATACAGAAAAAGGAAGCAATGAAATAATGGCTCCAGTCTGTTGGAAAGAAAYGATGAGTAAACAACAGTTTTAAAACGTAGTAGACAAGTACACAAACTGTTAGTTGAGTGAAAGCTTGACACAGCACACAGAGCACGATACAAGCACAGATGCAAGCAGGAAACAGTACCATGAAAAGTGTCTCATGTTACACCATCCGCCCCTTCAAACAGAGCCATTGCTCCACCTGCTGTTTCTCTGTCGAACAGCACGGGCAGTCAGGACAAAAGCTGCTCTGCCGAGGGGCACACACCGATTTGCAGGCTGGTATTCACTTCAGGTCTGCTAATTGAAGGCACAAGCAGACASCATCCTTCACATCCTGAACAGTAGAAAAGCACGCTGCTTACCTTCCACCTGRCCCGTCTGTGGCTGCGTGCTGGGGTAGGGTGGCTGCTGTGCCTGAACCCCAGGGGGATGGGCTGCAGAGGAGGAAGAAGCAACACTGTCCGGCGTTCCTGATCGCTCTTCTGCAGGGGCACTGGGTGGTCCTGGAGGAGCAMGAACAAAAAGCAGTACGTGAAATGAACAGAGAGTTTGAAAAAAAAAATTCTAATATAAGACCAATCTATTTTTGCAATATTTTTAACATTTTTTMCACTTCAGATTTACATCTGTGTGTCATACCCCAAGCTAAAACTAACTGTATATTTGAATATTTAAACTTTCACTTGCAAATATTTGTGGGGAGGAATTTTCCACCTGCCTCTAGGTCACTYAGATTTCATCCTTTTGAGGAACCTGATTCATTTGTGAGATAAAACCCTTCATGGCAGCATATTTTTTCAACAGCTTCAAGTGTTAACCTTGCACACACACACACTGAAGACTGGTTTGGACACAACATGCACTTATGTACCTATTTCTTCTCATGCACTTATGTACCTATTTCCTCTCATCTGACACAAACGTAATCCAAATGGATTAGTGTAGTGTCTTACTGTGAACCACATGGGCCAGTCCACTGTTTTCTATTAATAGTCAAATGGCATGTGAACAGAAAACCTCCAAAGAGGAGTTCAAATCACACTTCCAGAAAGGATATGGCAGGCTTCAGTCTGAAGAATTAGCAATTGTCTGCTTTGCTAATTCTGAAAATATGCCATCTGGCACCCAAAGACAGCGTCCAAACAGGGAATTCAGATTTTCTCTATCTTAGTAAAAAGCTCTGAAACACATATGTGGACTAATAAACTACGACCAAATGCAAAATATTTTGTTAGAAACACTGGTGCTTAAATCCAGATTTTTCCAACTGTATGAACACTGAGACAGTACTTTCAAATACACTTAAAGTTTAGCACAAGTACTAGAACCACAGCCAATTCATTTGCAATTTTAAGAATTTATATTTACACAATATAAATATGCATCCAGCAAGCCCCTAATTGTGTTTTCACATTAACCTTATTGGGGGAAAAAAATCAATTAAATCTGCCTGCTTCTTGATTTGCATTTATATACATAACTGCAAGATTTACAGCTTTAGAAATGAGACTTCTTATACCCTGTTTAAATGGTTGKTTGTGGAGTTCTTTCACATTCAAAGAATGGTCAAGTCAGTTCACTCTCTCAGAAGAATTATGGAGACACAAATATTGAAGTATCACTGATGCTGTAATCAAAGCATTAACTTACACTTACAAAACCACTCCTTCCAAAATTAGCTCAAATTTTCTGCCAGCTGCACTTCACTTGCTATTGCTTACAGCCCACTGCAAATTTTTAAATACTATCAAACTTTTTTCTGCTTTCTGAAATAAAGTGTCATGGTGTGGCAATACGTAACATGTGCCATGGAGGAAGAGATCACACAATAGCCCTCGTCCACAGACCAGTACCTCGGTCTCAAGTCAACCACTGTCTGTGGGTACAACTTTGGATCCTGCACAGTCACAATCTCACAGTGCAGATCTATTCCTTTCACYCCACACTTTTGCCATGGCAGCTGTACTGGAGAAATGAGCTCCAGTTGCTACTGGTTTGCTCATCTGTATCGTTGCTCCATGCATCATATAAAACTCATTTGCTGTGAAGTTGAGAGTACATAGCAAATCCTGCTAGCTAACAGCAGTTTCATTTTCATGTTTCAATGYCTCATTAAACCTTGCCAGGCTCACAGAGATTCTGTGCAAAATCACTTCCCTATATTCTGCATCACACTCCTTATCAGATTCTACATTGCTTTTCTAGCTTCAGTTATCCTGTCTCAGGTTCACAGCATTCAGTTTATTATAATCAGTTTCCATGTGCTTAGCATTCTACTACTAGGGCCAAGAGTCCTCTAGCTCTTTAAAATAAATATAATTCAGTCAAGTATGTTACTTCCTTCTGTTAACAGTAAAAAAGTTGACTCTATTTACTCCTACAATGAAAGAGAGAAAGTGTGGGGTCATTCTGACAACACATTCTGACTGACCCAAACAGCAGAGGCACAAGCCAAGAGCAGGTCCTGCAAGATCAAACCCTAAAGCAGAGCAATGGGTTCTTCTATCACTGGCAGATATCAATTAAGTTAGTCCACACAATAGCTTTAAGTAATTCAAATTTTTTTAAAATTAAGCCATTTCATACTCCAAGCTAAAACACAACGCTAAAATCAACAACAACAGTTCAACATTTTGTATACGAAAGTTAGCACACAGATACACCACCTTAGAATTCTATGAAGAAATAATGAACACAAAACACAGCTTAATACAACGAAAATACACATTGTTACAAATCAAAACTGGAGTCATTGGGTGAACAGGTTTAGCTTTTCCTTTTCATCAGCCACATCCTTACCTGACACCTGATCATCTGTCAAGCCAAAGGCTGACATGACATTCTTGCTGATTTCCTCCTGGTTCTTTAGYGGATCGAATGCAGACATGCTCGCTGCTATAACTTGGGTGGATGGCTTAACATTAGCGTCAGCAGCAGCAGGCTTTTCATCCCTACCATCTACAGCATCTACAAAGCAAAATGCCCAGTTACCAGCTCTCCAGAACTGAAACACCAGCACACACACACATTGTACTACAGCAACCTTAATATTGCAGAATCGTGGGGGTTTTATAAATGTTTTAACTCTTGAAATGGTTAAGTTAGGATAACAGTGAAGAACAATGGATGTATCTGAAACTGTGATGGATCACAAATCTTACGTTTCTTTCAGTTACTTAAAGACACACTAACACTAAGGAGTATCAGTATCATATATCACATGTTCCGAAATTCAAAGGCACAAAGCTTCTGCTTCAAACAAATGAATTGCCCACAAACAATTCAAAATTAGGAATATATATAGCATAAGTTCCAACTTATTACAGTGTTTTATCAACTGCAGTTTCTGGTTTGTACTCTACCTTTCTCCACTAATTTTTCCTAGGCTGATAGGTGAGCTCATATCTTTGCAACTATACATGCAATTAAATTGTTCAGAAATGCCTTACCTAATAGTGCTACATTTTCTKTTAAAAACAAAAAAGTACAGATAGATACAGACTGGCTAGTTTTGTTTACACTCTTAGATCATCACTCTAACCTCCTTCCAAACAGTTTGTAACCAGAACACAAGGTATTACTGAAATTAGTAATTGCATGTACTGTAGGAAAAAGGCTGGGATTTTTTTAAGGAAAAAAAAAAAAAAAAGTAACGTTTCAAAGTGTAAAATACAAAAGCAACATTTCCTAAAAGGCTGGCTGATATTCTTGGTTCACCTCTTTACTCAGAGCACTGCACATTGTGTCATTATTTTCTGTGTCCAGCTTAACCAAAAATCTGTAGTTAAGCACACAGAGATACGTTTGCAGTAAAACTGCCCTAAGCTAGGAGATCAATACCTCAAAACTGTGAGAATAAGACTTTCTTTCCCATTTTGCCCTCCCCGAAAAATCCTTTCCCACCCCTAATYTGCACCCTTGTGCTGCTTACCCTGAGACAGCTCTGATGCTGGTCTGAGCTCAAAATGTGTGGATTCAATTTCCTAACCTGGCAAAAAAAGTGGATATAATTTTTGCTGAATTCACTTCTTTCTGTTTTAGTGAATCAAACTTGCTTGCAACACAAGATAAGCACCAGAGCTAGCCCAAAGTAAGCAGAGGGACTACTCAACTGCGAGCAAGAACTGTTCAGCACAAACTATKATTGCTAAAAGCTCCCTCAAGACATTGCTGGGTTCACAAGTATTAGTTACAGTGTTTTCATATACTGCAACAAAACCTTGGATTCTGAAGTTTCACTCCCAAGTTAGTTCAGTGCTTTACTCCAGATACCTTGAACAAAAATTTTGTCTCTGAAGTAACTGAAGCATTAAAAATTAAGTTCTGGGCCATCAAGCAACCATTAAAAATTATCTATGTTTCACTTTGTTAAACAGCACACCACTCTGCAAATCAAAGCAAACCATTGCCAGGCTGCCTACCACTCTCAGGCAGATTAGTGGAAAGCCCTGGTTCCGCTGGTGGTTCTAAACAGTCCAGTAAACGATTGACTTTATTGCGAAGTTCTATCAGCTCTCGGCGCAGGTACTTCACCTGGTTAGATTCTAGGGGTCTTGGTTGTCCATTCACTGCAAAACAGAAATTAGATAAACTTAAGACTGTAGTAACATCCATTTGAGGTGACAAAAAAATCCCAACTTGCAGTTGCATAGAGCATCATCCTCCTTTGTGGAGTTTAAAGTGACAAAGTTTAGTCCACACAGATGGAACTCTGTGTGGAGCTTACTGCTCCTTTAATATAATCTTAGTTCAGYAGAAGCTACAATACCAAAACAAAGCCCACAGTTTCTGCACTGTTTACTCATTTCCCTGAATATACCCTGAATGATGGAGTGGTTCTGGAAAGCTGCYCCTTCAGAACTAATGCAGCACACACAACACTGCTGCAATTCGTTAATAAGATCAGTGTCCAAGCTCAAGGCAGGTGCTATTCCTTGGAACTGTGTGCTAAGTTATCTACAGTAACTTGAATGAACTTTCATACAAAGGCCAAAGGATAAATGTTAAGATCTATTCAGCTTCAAGCAACTAACACTAGTTTGGAGCAGTATACCAGTAACACTGGTAATGAGATAATCATCAGCTTCAAATTTTCATGCACCTGTGAAGAAAACCTGACAAAAGCTAGAGTCTAAGATAACATGGAAAAGAGCAGTAAGGAAGAAAAGAACCACTGATCACATGTATATATACATATGCCAAATACTTCGCACAATCTTATAAAAAGCAGTCRTTTCAGTTTCCATGTCTCATGAAAAACATCAAAAGAAAACAGATTTAATATATTAATGAATGAAATAACTAGTTTTAACTTACTGACTGCATTTTCTTCACCTTTTGAGGTGACAAATTTGAAGTTTATTGTACTGTCCAGTGAAGCYCACTGCCTGAATTTTAATAAATATTATTTAAAAGAAAGAGAAAAATAGTCTTCTATACTTACCAAACAATGTTAGCTTAAGTATTCTACTGCATTGAATTGCAAAGGACAGATCTGAGCTATCAAAAATTGTTATAAGATCTCCATCTGAAAAGAATGAGAAAAAGTTACATTAAAGCCAAAGCCTACGATTACTGAACTTCACATTAGGACAAAAACTTACCCTATTTGATTGTGAGGTCACTAGAAAAAAATGCTTATTATTTTAGTGCAAGAATCAGTATGTAGAGAAATCATGCACAGAAGATAAGATAGAAGCACAACTACCTCCAAAAAGGAGTGTTCTGATATTCGCCTGTTGATCTTCCATACAGCTCATCATTCTTTTATGTTCATATACAGGATGAAATATTAGAGCTAAGAGTTCACCAAATCCAACAGCAGAAAGAATGATGCTACCAGTTCAAAGTGAAATGCCTCTGCCAAGTGTTTCCAGAACTGTGCTGCTCATGAACAGACACAAGTCAGATAAATGGCACAAGCCAAACCCAAMTCAGTTTTTAAAAACCRAAACACAGATGCTGACAAGGGAAAATTTCAAATGTCTACAACACTTCCTCAGGTGATATTCAGAGCACATGAGTTGCAACACTACTACCACTCCTTTGCTGAAAAACAAAGTTCATGTGTAGAAGTGATTAGTAAAGATACTTATCAGGTTTAACACTCGAGTATGAAGACATGAACATGCCAAAGTAGACAGAAGAAAACTTCTCCCTCAAACAAGAATTTGACATGAAGTCACAACTCTTAGGCATGGATTTCTTCCATGTCACATGTCAGAAGATCCTAATGAGTTTGCACATTGCCATCAGTCACAGGAACTATACTAGAATTGGATGGAATCATTTACTCTTAAGAAACAAAGGGCTATGAACAAAGCACTGATCACCTTTAATTGTATTAATCTTCCAAAGAGATACCGAGYTCCCATTAAGTCTGGTCTCTCACGATTTTTAAGTTGAGTCAAGAAAAGTTMCATTACTATCTTTGTTTACTCAACAAAATCCCACTAAAACAAGACTATTGTCTTTGACAGGACAGATTTTCTGGTATTTAACATTGAACAAGTTATTAAYAGCTTAAATGAACCCAAGCTAAGCAGTGCAAAGGCAAGAGTGGGAGCACATTATCAGGAAAACGTGTACTGGCACAAGGGATAGCAGGAACACTTCCTGCCAGAGTGRTTTGATGATGGGAACTGAGATGAAACACCACCTAGTGAAGTTTCACCTTGAAAAGCAAAAGTTTTTAGACAAATGAGACAYAGCTTGGAACAAAGCCAATTCCAGGCTGCCTACATTCCTCTGCAAAACACTGTAGACAAGGGTATTCTGTGGACAGACACAGGAACATGTTTTCCATTACAGATTACTGCCTAAAAACTCAGTATTGTATGAGGTCAAAATTTTCAAATAAATTAATGCTTTAGTGTGAATAGCCACAAAATACATTATATCAAGTCAAAAACAGTTCAAAATTTAAAGAAGTACATGCTCTAATTTTGTCATACTTGGCTACAAGTAACACCTCTGCAATGGAAGGTTTTCTTAGGCACAGTACTATCAATAAGACCTCACAAGGCCTGCCAGTCTTCAAAGAAGGTGCTTTCTAACAAAATTAAKAGTACAAATACTACTAAAGTGATGGCATATAAAATAATATTCTCCAAAGAATTTTTCTACRTCCTGTTTTCACTTTCACAATCTCAAAAGGCATCTGTTTATAGCAGTATCAGTCATGGATTCTTTCAGTAGAGACTGGAAAGTCTCCAGAAAGGAGGGCTCCAAACCTCACCAGGCAGCCTGCTCCAGTGGCACACTGCCCTCCTGGCCAAAACACACACTCAACCTTTTAAACTGCAATTTCTGGCTGCTGCTAGCCAGTCTACTGCAAAAGGTTCACATTTCAACTCTCTCTCAGCTGGAGGCTGCTCTGAATTCTGCCCTCAAGCCCCTCAGCAGAACAGTGAACAAGCTCAGTCCCAGAAGGCTGCCTGCACAAAGCCCCTCCCTGTCCTCATCCCACCCTGCTGGACCCTCTGCAGCTCTTTCAAGTCTTTTTGTCCTGGAATGCAGACATTAATAGTGAGCACAGATATCCAGACTCACCAAGGAAGAAGACGATCATAATGTCTCTCTTTGCTATTATGATCCATAACAGAACTTAGACAATCAGACCCCAAACTTTATCAATGCTAAACAGATTTTTTAATTTGACAGTAAAGGGGAGTGGGATGCGGTGTGTGTTCCCTCAAACACTTTCTTCAGCTTTTCAGTAACCTTTCCTAAATGCTGATACCAAAATTCATTCATTTCTTAACATACAGCCCTTCTAATTGTTTTTCTTGGTAATCCACAACATTGGCAAACCATCCTTTGATGGTCTTCTGTCACACTGGTCAACACTGATTCACTGCCTGAACAAAGATGCATGTTCTAAACAGTCTATCCAGCACAGTGAAATGAAAATGCACAGCAGTGCACATGGCTTACATGGATTAATGYCATCCAAAAGAATTGGGATTATTTCATTTTACTCACCCTCACTTATTTTAACCTTTAGGTTGAAGGTATTAAGAGTAAAGAATAAATTTTCTATTTTAAATGTTAGCAAGAAAAAAAGGTGGAGAAGCACTAAGTGCAGAATCTTGTTAGATGCGTAGTCAGTTCTATGATTCCTATTGAGAGCCATCAAGTTACCAGCCAAGTTGAGTATATGCTAGGATTAATAAGGTATACATCAAGCCATAGAGAAGTCTGACAATTTAAGTAAATTAGATTTAGCAAAAAAACCTTTTCATCTTAAAGGAATGCCAATGAAGCTGAATTTCTGTTACCATGACATAAATAGAATTACATAATGTTAATTATCTTCTGTTGGACAATAAAACAGACGTTCCCTTATTTTTTCTACTAATCTTGTTATTTGAAGAACTTATTTTTCTCATTTTTACATAGGACACAGATTTCCCTCTCTACAATGTCCTGCCACTGTTCAGGARAAGAGTCCTTTCCCTGCTCCACCATGGGGTCCCTCCCAGGCAGAGTCCTCCAAGAACTTCTCCAGTGTGAGGGCAYCCCATCAGCAACAGTTCTTCAGGAACTGCTCCAACATAGACCACTTTACCATTGGGTGCAGTCCAAACAGTCAGCATGGGTCCTGCACAGGGTTACATGCCCTACCAGGAAACCTGCCTGAGCATGGGCTCCTTTCTCCATGGGTCTGCAGGTCTCTGCCTGGAGTCTGCTCCAGCACAGGCCTCTCACAGGGTTACAGCCTCCTCTCAGGCATCCACCTGCTCCAGTGCAGCCTCCTCCAGGGGCTGCAGGTGGATCTGCATGCCCACGGAACTCCATGGGCTGTGGGGGCACATCCTGCCTGACCATGGTCTGTACCATGGGCTGCAGCAGCATTTGTTCTGGTGCCTGGAGCACCTCCTTCTCTTCCTTCACCACTGACCTTCATATATGCAGAGTTGTTCCTCTCACATATTCCTGCTTCTCTCWTCTCTGGCTGCAATTACATCTGTGCCATAACTTTTTTTTCCTTTTTAAATATGTTGCCACAGAGGCATTACCAGCATTTCTGATTGATTCAGCCTTGGCCAGCAGCACGTCCATCCTGGAGCTGCCTGGCTTTGGCCTTCCCTGCAGCCCCCCCACTCCCAAAACCTGATCACACAAATCCAATACAATTCTAAGATGAAGAAAGCCAAAACTAAAAGCAGGAAGGCTCTAGACTATGAAAGACAACCAAAGCATGCAACTGTAACTACTGTCTCCATCATCCACCATTATCTTATTTTGAATAAAACAGAGATAGTAGTCTACACTAAAAACTCGAGAGGACTATACTCAAAACATGGGTAAGAATGCAAAAAAACSAAAGCAACTAGAAGCTTTAACCAAACAAAAAAGCATACAACCTCCTTTCACCCTTCTCATTCTGGGAAGAACAAAAAACAAAAAAAAAAGTGCTAAGAGGAAAAATGAAAAAGCTACTAAGCTCCATCCCACTAGAGATGAAGACCCAAAGTATTAGACCTACCCTGCATATCAATTTTGATAAGCAGTATCCCAAAAAGTTCATGAACCTGAAAAAATTGTCTCAGGGTCATTCAAAGTGAAATTTTATTGCTTAGATATATGAACAAGTTATTTGACATTTTAGGTACCACAGGTAGCAATAAAATTTCCCTGCTATTATGAAAAATGAACCTGAATGCTTCGGTAACGTAGCACTACTTCGCAACAGCATAATTATCACAGTCTTCTGTGATAGTCTGTCTTCTTCACAGACTTTAAATTTTATCACTTCATTCCGAGTTTCATTTTATGAACACCATCCCTCTGTCCCAGATTAAGTAAGTAATTTATCCATGCCCCACACTGACATTCAAAGAGGAAAAAACCCTCCAATCACAACAAGAGAACTTTCTGTTTCTATCTCAAATAGGGCTCTCTTCATTCTGTGGAAAACCTTTCTTAAGGTTATGTTTGTTTTAACACTAATGGTTGATAATGTCTTTGGAACAAGCAATGTCCAACAGATTCAAACGGTCACATAGAGGAAAGATAATTTATAATACATACTCCAAGTCAAAACTTTTTTCTAATCTTTACTGATAGAGGTAAACATAATGAAGAATTACTACTACATAAATCAAGTGTTCAGTCTTATAAGAGCTTCTGTTTGGTCATAAATGTTTATTTTTCTTTTMATCTTCAAACACACTGAAAACTCAAAAAAAAAAGGTTAATTGAGTGAACAGAAGAGAAACCTGCAATCAACTTCTTGCAACAACAAAAAATGCACTTTCAGAGAGAAAAAATTGAAAAAATGCTGTTAAGAGAGCACAACAAGAGATATAGCTTGTCTGATTGAAAAGATTTCACAAGAAATCACTTGCACTTGCCCATGAAATTGGACAATTCTGAAAGGTGAATTTCAAAGTTTCTATCCATTGATAAAATCATAACAGAGCAACAATAGTTAATTAAACCTCAACAGCAGTTATTAAAACTTACCTTCATCTTTATATTTTATCGTGACTTCATCATTGCTCAGAAGTTTTCCTCTAAAAACTCKTTGCATCATTAGCACCAATTCATCATAGGTGATATCTTCATTATGAATAGGGATTCTCCTAATATCTTCCCCAAGCTGAGCTTTAATGATCAGCTTCCCACTTAAGTCCAACTGCCCATTCATGATGGATTCTTTATCGCCTGCAGACCTGTTAGCAGAAAAACATTAAAAACATTTCAGAAAACTGAACTGTTAGTTATTTGAATCTATCTGATGAAAATTCTGAAACTTTACATTATCACCTTATTTGATTACTTTTACATGCCCCCCAATTATGATAAAAGAACAAGTGGCTTCTTTTTCATTTAAGAAAAGACTGACCAGAACAAAATATCCCATAGATTACAGGCTGCAAGGTGGCTTTACTAAGGGGATCAAGCTGAATCATGTATTATTTCTTCAACAAATAAGCAGAGCTAAACATTGGTTTTATCACATGGAAGATCAGAACTCACTGGGGGTTCCTCCCCAGAAAAGAAGRTACGCAATTTTTTAATTTTTAAAAATTTTGACTGAGATATTTTAACCAAGATTTCAGACTTTTAAAAGCATCTCGATAGACCACACATTAGCTACTCTTTGGGCTCAACACATGGTCAGAAYAGTCTGTTACTCTGGTTTTAAGAGGTGAACAACTGCTCCAACAGAAAGTGCAACAAAGCTATCCTGTGTCCTAGTAGCACACAGCATGTACTTCTGTTATATCTTTGACACTTTATATCAGAAAATTTTTTAATTACCACTTTGTATGAAGCATCTCTCATTTACAAAAAGCGAAGGCCTTACATTTAAAAATCTGAAATTACAGCAAAATTACTCAGAAGAGGAATGAGGGGGAAAAAAAGCCACAAGCAATAGATCCAGATACTCAGTCAAATGTCCCCTCCTATTTTCACTGCTCTGGACAGASCTCTGTAATAAGGAGCAACTACAGAAGCAGTTATCTTTACACCTGAAGTACACTTACTGGAGATCTTAAAATGTAGGCAGCTCATATCCAAATTAAGATTTCTAAAGCTACCTGCAGGCAAGTATGTTGTTCATTCTCTTCTGCAAGAAGAATTCTGTATAMCTTCTATGCAGGTATTTCTGCCTTAGCTTTCAGCATGTTGTAACACAGTGCCTTATGAGAAAAATGAATTTTGCTAYAATCAATCTATTTTTAAAGTACTGCACTGAAAATTAATTCTCTCCTACCAGAAACAAGATGCTCAGCTAAAGGCTTTAATACATTCCTTGATGCACTTGTATTTACCTAATTCTACTGTTTCAATGACAATGTTTTGCATTAAAAAGATGTAGTATGATGCTATCTTTAGACTGCAATGAAATTGCTGGGGAGTTTGGTAATTAACTTCATATAAGGCAAAGATTTCAGGCAAATCCCTTTGTTTAGATCAAAAAGATACAAGTAATTATTGAACAAAACTTGCTCTTCTCATCACACATACGAGGTAGGTGGATACAGTCTAATTGCAAGGAAAAGGGACCTGCAATTAACACAGCCACGTCGCTGCTGAGGCACTGTGATGCCACAGTGAAGTTTATAGTATTGTTAGTGCTCGCTAGTGCATTATTCATGTTTTGCAATATAGKAGTCTTGACTGCAGGCACATCAACACAGTCCAATTAACTTTAAACTAGATTTAAAAGCATGGGGTTTTGCACAAGTTGGATGGTTGTTAAGATTTTTTAAATCTAAGCACTAAAAAATAAAACAGTATCGACCCATAGGTTTCCTTTCATTGCCTTCCCAAAAACAGACATTTATCATTACCCTGTCTATCTTACTGATGCTGGATTATTGGACAGTTTTTCCCACCTCATTTCAGGACAAAGTTAGGACAAGCCACCATGCACTATCAGTGCCAGAGAACAGTAAGCTGAATCAGA
This sequence comes from Malurus melanocephalus, assembly GCF_030028575.1. Lineage (NCBI taxonomy): Eukaryota > Metazoa > Chordata > Aves > Passeriformes > Maluridae > Malurus > Malurus melanocephalus. Next base: position 1,314,322 of record NW_026623268.1, read on the forward strand.
AAAGAGACATATTTACAGTCACACTTCCCTAGAATGACACAATTCATATCAATMCTTCACTTTAGAACATCTTAGTGAATATATTCAATTAAAAAAAAGTCCTTGCTTTATCCACAATGTGGATGTTGAGTATTATAGCATCTGAATTCATCTAAAACAGATCTTGAACAAGACTTTTAATTTAATAATGAAGATAATTGTTTCTAAATTTTCTAAAGGCATGTAGGAATTCCTAACAGGAATGTATTCCTTTACAGGACAATCACCTTTCCCAAAAGCTTCAAAACATTCATTCGTACGGCCTTCATCTTAAAGACCAAGTTTTTAAGTTGAAGAAAACAAACTTTGATTGATTTAACTGTAAAAAAACTGGGAAGCCCATCTCTTAGCTCAAGGCTTCAAAACATTCATTCGTACGGCCTTCATCTTAAAGACCAAGTTTTTAAGTTGAAGAAAATAAACTTTGATTGATTTAACTGTAAAAAAACTGGGAAGCCCATTTCTTAGCTCAAGGCTCAGGCCTCTGTGGTGTTAAGCAGTGTGCCTTCAAAGACAGACTAGACAGCAGTAGGATAATCCACCAAGAGTAAAGGAGCCACTATCCCACAAGAGCCAYCAAACCAGGTAAGAAGGAAATGCATCAGAAAAATAAAAACACTTAAAAAGRTTATTGAGGGCCTGCCCTCAATATTGCTTAAGATTGTGCTTTTTGTGCTGGACAGCTCATGTGATGTTTATGCAGCCCACCTGTTTATTCCAGAAGTGCTCAATGCCCAGAGCTCCAAGAGATGATTTAGCACCCAGAACAGTCTCACAGGGAATGGATCTGGCTCCTCCCTCTGACCCCATGGGTGTACCCGACTGCCACTCCTCTCTCACTTACACAGCCAATTACAAACAGCCGTAATCTGATTTTCAGATGATTCACTGCTAACCAGAGGAAAAAGTAGATTCCTCTTATCCACATAAAGCTGGGCTTCGCAGCTCTCCTCTTCCAACTCAACTGGAAGTAAAGTGGAACATAGAGGAAGGCAGAGAACAAGAAAAGGCCAGAGAAGCCACAAAGCCACTCTCTGMTTCTCAAAGGCTGGCAGCTGCTCACCTCACCCTGGGTATGAAATGCTCCCCGTTAAAAAGGGTTGTGTCTGCTCTTGACAGTGAGAGGGTGAGCCTGTTGTGACATCCTAARCAGGTGAACAGGAAGAGACTACTTTTCTGATGCCTCACTCATGTTTCATGAAATGAGTAAGGCATGAAGATAGTGCCCCTTTCACTCCTGCTACAGCTCCAGGTAAGTTTACTGCACTGGACAAATACAAAGATCCAGATAATGCATCTAAGAATGGTTTAACCAGARCTCATTTAGGTACCCCCTCATGTTGTTTAGACATTAGAGCTGGGCACTGGGTTTGCTTCTTCAGCATTACAATATACGCTACTCAGAAACTGTTAACAGTAAGAACCGAACYTCATCTGTAATTCTAAAAGACACACATTTTGGTGGACACAACTGAAACTCCTGTGGCCTTTCAACAGCTTGAACTGATCATCTGTATCTTTGTGCAAGGAAAGGAGCTACTAGAATGTCTTATTTACCAGCACAATTCACAAAAACCTACTATCACTGACTATGAAAAGCTAACAGAAAATATTTAAATGCACTTTTTTTTGGTCCAGATGTTCCCCATTCTGCCGGAAGGTATCCAGACTTAAAGAGACAGATTCTAAACACTGCAGCTGCTTGCAACTGTTACAGAAAACTATATGAAATGTTCAAATTATTGAATTACACAGCACTCAAGCTTTTTTCCCATCACTGTGACACAGCTGAATGGATGACTCCATTGAGACAGTTTTTCAGATAACACATACAGAATGGACAGTAATGAGCTTTTTAACAGAATCAGCGCGTCTATTTTCCTGATATGGGGGGGAGGGGGCGGGACAGGAGAGGGCGCATAACCAAACAAAAAACATTTATGTTTCCTGGTTTCAGATGAAAGATTGCTTCCCATAAAAACCACATTGACATCTTTCTAACCCTCCTGGTGTACTACATGCATTTTGCAGGGACAGACTTTTCCTCCTCACCTGGCTCACTTCCTATTCACATCATGCACTAATATAGGTGGTGCCTGTRGTCAGGGACTGTCCAATCTCGGTCAATTACTTCAGGATCCCCTCTAAACGCAGCATCTCATCACCACGTTGTATTTCACTACCCTCTTTGCACAGCAGCAGAGAAAAACAGCCTTGCCTAGGCAAGCGAAGGACAGACACCCCTGCCTAAATTTTTCCTGTCAAAACAGGATTAAGGATCAGGGTGAAGTCGACAGAAACACGGAAAAGCAGGACTGCCTCTCAAACGCCACTCGAGAGAGCCACGACTTTTCCCAACACAGCTGGGGGGTGAAGCGAGGGAACAGAAAGCAGAAGAGCTCTTTTCGSTTTTCTCCAGTTCCCATACAGGCAGGCCTGGCCCAAACGGGGACAGAAGTCGCAACCATTCTCTGCCTGGCARTGAGGAGCCGGCAATTCCTCTGGATCCCAAGGGAGAGGGGGTGGGTGACCCAGGGAACACCCGGCCGTGCAGAGGGAAGGATCCCGGGATTTCTCGGCATCTCCCGCTCCCCCGGGCCCAGGAGGCCGCGGGGCGCCTTCACCTCCTTCAGCCCAGGCCGGGGGGACGCGAGGGGTCTCCCGGCCCCTCCGCCAGGGGCCGCGTCRCCCGTGGCACCGGGGAACGATGTGGGAGTGGAGGAGGGGGGCGGTCGGCTCACCCCAAACCCAAACCCGCCCCTCTCTCTCTCTCTCTCCCTCTCTCCCTCTCTCCCTCCCTCCCGCCGCCTCCACACACGGCCGCCCCCGGGAGCAGCCCCCGCTCTCTTACTCTGGCTTGCTCCGCGGCGCCGCCGGTGCAGCCTCCCCGTCCAGCCCCGCGCGAATCCGGGCCCGGCCGCCGCCGCCACCGCCCGTACGTGGCAGGGCACAGAGAAGGGCCCGGAGCGCGTCCGCGCCTGCGCGAGCCCCGCGCGTGCGCGCTCCGCCGCGTGCAGCCCCGCCCCCCCCCGCCCCGCGGCCAACATGGCGGCCAATATGGCGGCTCCGTCTTTCTCACCGTGCCACCTCAGCGCTCCCTCGCAGAGAGGCCACGCTCTGGCAGAGGGTTTCTCTCTAAATATGAGCTTTGGCCTTCAGAGGTTGGCGGTGATGCCTGATGATTTTTGCTTTTCCTTCTTACGCTTTCTRTACCCTCTATGCATCCGCCTGTACCCCTTAGCCCACATGCTTGTAATTCCTGGAGCCTGATATTCCAGCTGAGTTTAGGAGTTCTGCTGGGCAGAGAGACCAAACATCCTGAGGAAGGAGTCAGTGTGCCCTGTGCTATCTTAAACCCGAGACTCCAGCCTTGGGTGAAGCCTTCTGTCCAGAACATCTTGTGTAAACTGGGCTCTGGCCTCATCTGGGGGGGGATTCATTAGAATAGGGGGACATTACTGCATTTGTTAAGTTTCTTATTGGGGAATCCTAGATAGATATACTAATTCCTGAAACCTATAAAACTTGTACCTGTGCTGTACACGGGTGTGCATTCTGCCATCAAGTTGTGCACCTGGGATCCCGAATACCAAGGTAAAACCCTTTTTATCCCCTTAACCGTGTCTGTGTCATTATTAAAAACTGGCCTTTCAAGGCAACAGCGGTACTCAGGGGGAAAAAAAGGGCCATAAAATTCCCCTGTACTTGTCGGACGCTGCCTGCCACACACAGGAGCCATTCATCCTCGAATGGCCACATCCAGGCATTCGCTGTTATCGTACACACATGGTCACGTACTCTGTCTCACACACTCTCACACACTCAATCCTGGTTTGCATTCAGAGCTTTTCCCTCAAAGAGAAAAAAACATGAATCTACAGCTAATTTCCTGAGTGTAGTCAACCAAAGGTGCGGGAATGGATTCCTAAGAGTGCCTCTCTCAAGAGTTATGGGAACTGGATCTCATGTTGCTCTGGGATATTTGACATTTCTGCTGCCTTGGTTCGTTTAGCAGTGAAGCCACTCTGTGCTGGTACTTACGAGAGAGAGGTGCCTATGCAGAACTATGTAAAKCCCAGCTGTGCTTAGTTGTTTCTTGGCGTTTAAGGCGTTTCTGTAAAGATACCTTTTTCTTTAAAATCTTGAAAAGCAGAGCTTCCAAACAGTGCTTTCTGCCAGGACAAGAAGAATATAAGAGTTGTCTGATTCTTGTAGTATCTGTCCCTGCTGAGAGCTCTGTCCCTGCCTAGAAAAGGGTCCAACTAGGAGTAAGCAGATTGAAAACAGAGGTGAGAAGTTGAAACGGAGATGAGAAAAGATGAACATGATACAAATTTTTAATTCTAAGCATTTCAAGGAGGAGGAGGGGCATGGTACATGAGGCTTCTTTGCTAACTGTTACAAAATATTTAGAAAATATTTAGGCATTTTCAATGAAAGAAAAATCTTTGCTATACAAGATATAGGAAAGATCTGAAAAACTGGACTTTTCTATCCATTATACTTTCTGCCACTCATATTTCATACCTTTGTACTGGTGGTTTAGTCCTTCTCCAACCCATTTCTTTATCAAAGCAGTATTTCCAAAGWATTAGCAAGAAACTTCATGATCCCTAAAGCCCACGTATCAGAAACAATACCAAAGTTCACTWCACTATGAAGATAAATACATTCCACGTGTAGATAACAACTGAACTATTGTTCCTGTAGCAATGTAGCATATAACATGAAAAAAATCATTTTACTTTCTTCTGTTTCTGTTCAAAGGGAAATTGGGTTTCCCCTTGATGAAAGAAAAAAAAACCGTAAAATGTATAATTTTGGGAGAGTGGGGTTATGCTGAAATTGTTTTCTATTAAGCAAGATATGTTCAATGTTGGCTATAACAACTTTTTATTCACATCTGAAATACTTAGATACAGGATGCTTAATCAGTAAAAAAAAAAAAAGTCAACACTTCCAATGCAATACTTCAAATTAGTCTTGGGTTTCTTGCTTGTTTTTTGGGATAATATGGAAATGATATTTTTATTAGTTTGTGGGTTTTTTTTTAAGAGCCATGTTTGAAGTTAAATGGGATATTGTTTAGAGAAGACTTTTGTTTGTGGGAAAAAAAAATCAATGAATGGGAAATATTGCCACTCATTTAAGGAGCCATCCTCACAGTGCCTAGCTGTGTTTTACAACACAATCAAGTGTCAACCTTCCTAATGCACACTGATTTCAAAAGGAAAATTTCTCAAGGAAATTGMAGGAATTCACAAAAGCAAGCATTATACATTGGATTTACAAATAAAAAATAGATGCCCACAGTTACATGAACTTCCTGTCCAAAAAAAAAAAGAAGTCTGAACTACCTGTCCTAGATAATTTTTAATGACCTCTGCTTTTTCTGGAGTAGTAGTGATGAACTTTGGCCTTGTATCTGATGTGAGTGCTCTTTTTGGAGGCTTATCAATGCTAGAGAACACTTATTTTCTGCTTCATAGAGAGATTTTCAAGACATGGAGGACTTTTCAGAACTGATGAAACACTTGTATGAAGTTACTCAGAAAGTCCCATGTGTAACAGTGTAGTTACAACTATGCTGCTTGTTGATTTACCTTTTGGTTTCTAATTAAATTGAATTTCTGTTTATGAAAGGGAGAGGAGAGTGACAGTGCACTGGCCATGTTCAACAGGCCTGGAATATACAAAAGGCATAAACAGAGCAACTTCTGTACATCTGTACTGGAGTATAAAATCAATTTGCAATTGATCTAWATCTGCAATTAGCTCAGAGCCTTTCAAAGATCTTGGAGTACAAGTAGCACCAAGAGGCCCTGGTGCTGCATGGCTGGTTTGTAATGACATYTTCCTGCTTTTTTTCTCCTGTTGATCTCAGCTCATGATTTATCTCCAGCTACCWGCAGCTGAAGAAGTGTGTCCGTCATTTGAAATACCTGTGAGAGCTGTACAAAACAAACCATGAAAGATGCAGGATTGTATTTCATATATTTGCACGTTTCCAGTTCTGGTTAGGGAAGGTAGACAAGGAAATATTGTCTGAAAAAGTGTGGGTTGGTCTGAAAGTTTCCTGTGAATGCTTTGCAGGCTGAGATTTTTGAAACATTTTCATGTTTTTAAATGCAGATACAGTGGTACCTGGAAAACAGGAAACACTCTGGAAACTTTTTTCYTGAAGAGTGGTATTCTGAAAGTGTACAAAATACAAATCTGGAGTCCCTGTAGAAAAATGAAAGTGTGGAGTAAATATTTTGCTGTTAAAACCAGAAAAGTTTAGTCAACTTAACTTGATTTGAAAATCAACAATAAAATGATTTTTGGTAACTGCCAGCAATTACATTAGTAACTTGAGATGCAATAAGTACTTTCAATAGGAAAAGTATTCCATGCAGGTGATTCCCAACTGTAGACACCTCGCTTGCACATTGTAATGGATTAGTTAGGAAGTCCCAGGATCATATGATTACCTGCTAGATAGGATGAAGGTTAAGACCTGGCTGACAATGGCATAAGCATTAAATGTGGTGTGCCCTGTCAGCACTTCAYTCAGACTCACACAGAGGGAATAAAGGTTTAAACATTTCTCTAGCTTGTTTTCTAAATTCTCATTTCAAGGATTAGCCAGTAATATCCCAAGTTAAAAAAAAAATAAAAAAAGGCTCATGGTTTTAAATAAATGGATCTCTGTTTCCTGTTCATTATTTCAGTTTTAAATCCTGAGTATAATCTGTCCATCAGCATAGCAATAATCACCTCAGACTTTTTGCACWGAGTTTTCAGATCTGGTCATCACTGGTGTACAAGCACTGAGTTTTCAGTAAATCAAACTGATAATAAACAACTTAATGTTTGAGGATGCAATGATTTATTTTCACCTATTTCCAATCCTCTGTTTCATAGAAAATAGCCAGTGGTGTAATAATGAAGAATCCATTACTCCAACTATTTCATATGCCTTATATGAAGGGACATTTATAGGAATAGAAGGTCAGGAATCCAGCAGGCCTGTGGSGCAAAAGAAGAGGCAGACACTTTCCTGGAGGCTTTTTTTTTGCAGTATCACTGTGAAAGGCCTCGAGCCATGAAGCTCTGGTTACTTCCCTGGGACTCTTTCCAATAACTAGTGCAGAAGAGTTTTTTCCCCAATATCCTTTTTGAAACTAATTTTATATATGATTTGGTATAAGAGAGGCCACTCAGACARAACAGTCTTTTCAGTGCTGACCTTGAAATAAAATCCCCCATTGATTTGTACAAAGGGAAGAGTTTTATRTGTGACAGAGAAGCATGCATCTCTGAACAAAAATTCCAAATACCTGTAACTGCTTTCCAACAAGTTCCTATGCTATACCAAGCTGTAGACAAATAAATCTAGGGCTTTTTTTAAATCTCAGCTATTAGTCTCAGAATTTTTAAATACTTTACCTGGGTAGCATTCAAAACGCAGAACAGATAGCTGAAAGCAAGACTTTTTTTTTCATGAGTTATTAACATGAGGTACCCGATTGTCCATGTGATCCCGAGCACTACCACTACAGAGAGAGTGCTAATCATATTTTTCATTAATGAATCCTTTTTACTCCTAGAAGTGCACACACAGATAAAAAGTTATTAAATCTTTCCCTCTACAATTTGATATCTATTTGAGCTTTAAACTTTCTATTTATTCAGGGTTATATTGCAAAAAGATATTATTAAGGTGAGTTGTAAAAATACACTTCCCACATTTGTTTGATATATCATTCAGTGAAGAAACCCAAAAAAAAAAATACAACCAAATTTATCAGACTAATCTGTATTTGGAGTATAAAGCCTGGATGTATCTTTTAAATTTTAAAATTAAGGTTTACCAAGGCAACAAGAAACATTGAAAATTAGCATGTCAGCTATAAGTTTCTTTGAATGCTTCTGAATTCATCCAAATGTACTTATTTTTCAAGGTTAAAATTAGCTTCCCATGAAATTTGAATATCCAGTTTCTCTCAAACCGGAGCCTACTCCGASATAAGGTATTTTGTTTGCTCCAACCATGAAAATTGTACATAAAGAAACAAAGAAATGCTACAAACTTTTGTTGACCAGATCAGTCCCATGGGATTAATAACAATTAAAGCAATCTATTTTTAAATAATACAGGTACACTGAGAGTTTGTGACATRTGGCCTGTGACAATACATGGAATGTTTATGAAAAACTGAGCAAGTAAATCTGCTTCACGCTGCTCGAGAGCTGGCCTGGTATTCAGCTGTGCTCAGAAATTCATAATTCTTGGTGGACTAGACCTGCTCTTCTGTCACTTTTATGGATTTAAAATGGGAATAACTGTCATTGAAGTCAAGAGACACTGCAATCCAAAACTGGGCACAAAAGCCTAAAATGTGTTCATTGATATGCACTTGAAGAAAGTCTAACCCATTGTAAAAAATGGAAATAATTTTCTGTCTGCTTAAACTGTACATTTTTTTAAATAAAAGATTTTGTGAAAATTCTGAGTTTGTGACAAGAAAGTCTGAGCTGATGACAAGAGACTGGGGAATACATTTGCTGAAAGCCTTGAGGAGTCCTGTGCTATCTCACCTTATCAAATTCATGTCCTTCTGTATCACAGAGATACTGATCTTGATGAAGRTCAAGATATTAAACAGGAGTGTGGGTGCTACTGCCAAGAGGAATGGCAACATGGACTGCTGCATGCTGAAATTTGATTTTGGTCCATTGTCACAAGCCAGCAACTTTGAATATAAAGAGAGGTCATTTCAAAAGATATGTTAGACACATTTTTCAGAATACCAAAACAAAACAAAATATTCCAATTTTCATCCTGAAAGTGCTTTCTAGGTTTTGTTAACTTAGCTCTGAAAGGCAATCATTCCTTGAGAAATGAGAGCTTTCAATCATGTTTCTCTTTCTCTGGGAAATGCAAAATTATACATCAAACAAACTGCGTAAAGAAAAAAGGTGCAATATAACTAACCAAAGAGATATCTGGCCATCACATGCACATTTATCTTTAGGATATATTTTATAGTAAAGAGTAATAAGGGAGATCTAATGGACAAAGGTTGAAGGAAAAAGCAAGGACAATTTCAGAAGAACAGCGTTATCCTGTAATAAGCTTTACCTGTTTTCTTTTTCATTTTCAAATAATCTCTAGTTAGAAATCCACACTCTCTAAATGAGTGCCACAGCATGACCACGATGTGGAAGGGAGGTTGTGTTACATTTYCTAAAGAAGTATGCCTTTTTATTCATATCATTCACTATAACCAAGGTACATTKTAAGCCTGATAGCTTGCTTTGCTGTGTGGGTACTCAGATGAATACCTATACCAAAACCACAGGGCAAATATTGATATTATGCCCAGACCTTAAATAAATTTGAGGATTAAATGTAGGTATGAAATGGAGTTATGCCCTTAAATGAAGGGGTGGAGTATGAGTTAGRCTAAGAGTGTCTGCAGTTGGCATTTCAAATCACAGGAGACTGCAGAGTCTTGCAGAGGGATTCAGGGCAGAGGTAGATCCAGTAGCCTAAATCCTTAGTGAGGAGAAAATGTGTTTCGTTCTAGTGAATGTCTAGATTGAGTGAAGAGTTTTATTTCTTTTGAGGACTTAGATGTACAAATTAGTGTACCAACAATAAACCTACAAGTGTATTACTAATAAGCCATCACAAAAGACATGGGATAGCAAGTGTTATTATAATATGTGAACTTACAATTCTTCCTGTCAGTAGTTCAAAGCTTTTCCTTCTCTGTAAGTAGCTCCAAGTACTACTGCAGCARGGATTCCTAATTTATAAGACAGACATTTAGCAATTTATTGTTTGGTGCATAGGCATACYTCCTTTCCACATAAATAGCTTCTTGTTTCCTAAATTCCATTGATTTTAAGAGCYGTGTTTCACCTTCCTTGCATTTAGTTAATGAATTTTCTGTAGCCTAGACAAAAGACAGGACTGAGGGTTGTGAGCTTTTTTTTTTCCTGAGGACAGCTCATATCCATGACTTGCTGATTTTTGCCATTAAAGAGTTTCAATAGAGCTTCCTGAGCCACCATCAGTGGTGAAAGAGCAAGGTCCCTCCTGGGCTGTAGTGGGCTCCTTTATCACAGCTGTGCAGCCCTACCCTCTACCTTCTGGAGAAACTAATTTAAGAACATTTTGCACCAAACACCATTACATTGCATACCAGACTGATGCAGAGCATAACTATTGCCCTGAAAGAAGCTTGGCTGTGCTTGTTTGCCTCCTTAATGCCTTTGCTTCACTTCTTGTCTTTCACATCTGCCTACCAGTTCAACAGGCAGCACATCCCATGGGGAGGAACCTCATGCACAAGTTTTTATCCTGGTGATTAACATGCTCCTTAAAGTCTGTTCCTTCTTCATCCCTAATAGAGATCTTCCAGATTGCCACTCATTTACTGTGCTCTCAAAGGAGATCCAAAAGCAGTGAATCAGAATCATGCTGGTTTGGACATGTGAAACTTGTCACAAGACACCCTGAAGAACATAATGCATTGCTGTCATGCAAATACGTATGGAGGCAGCACAGTGCCACGTAGCCAGGCAGCTTTTGCTGAACTTTTTCTGGCTTGCATGTGCTGTCCAAATTCTAAATGTTTTAGAGGAATTGTTTCTACAAATGCAAGACATCATAATGAAACAATGAGGATTGAMAACTGCTTGGTGGGTGCAATCAGAAACAACACAATACTCAAGCTGAATATGCAATATGGAAAAGACAGGTGTTCCTGTGCACTGTATTAGAGGAGCTTCTTGCAAGAGGCTGAGATTTTCACTTTACCTAGTGAGCATCTGTCTGAATATTTCCATTCTCCAGGTAGTTCCCTTTCAGCTTGCAATGTTGCTGCTAACTGCTGTATTTACTTTAGAATGCATTATTTGYTTATTAATAAATACTATATAACAAATAATATCAGCCACTTATTGCTTTTGGATGTATTCAAGGCTCTGGCTGAGGTCATGGGGAATCTCAGAGATRTCTACATCAGGAATTTCAGTCCACAAATGTGATCACTGAAAGTTTTTTTACATAATTGGAAGAAGCAGATTGTTGAATGTCTCGATTACTTTGAAAATTTCTCCTGCACACAACAGAAAGATAAACGTTGCTGTACCAGTGATCAGACTACGAGTGTTTTGTCAGGACAACGAAAACAAGCTCAGGTTATACTAGTAGAGTGGGCAGCAGCAGGAGGTTATTAAATCACGTGGCACTAACCCAGAGACACTGATGCTAATTGCTCTCTCCTGATTTCCTATCTTTACAACTCTCCCTGAATGTCCTCTGTACTGTAGAATTTGCCATATGGACAACTTTAGCTCTTACCCCACCCGATTGCTGACGTGGCCACCAGGAAGTGTCCAGGCAGAGGCTCTGAGCAGCAAAAAGTACAACTGTGCAGAATTCAAAAAGAAATAGTGCAGTGAGATAGCCAAAGCTGTGCAGCAGGAGTCTGCAGGAGGATCTGCCACATCAGAGGTGAGTCAAGTGTTGCTGGCAGCATCATAAGGATCATACTGGTAGCATCTGGTGGTATCATTGCTGTACTCCCTGGAAATTCAGTTTCCGGAGATGAAGATGATGTTTAAAATGAGCATAGAAAAACAGACTCGCTAACATCMATGTTACAGATAACTTTGGAGTTTTCCTATTGGTAGGAATATGTTTAAGAGAAAAAAAAGCAGAGAAAAATAAGAAAAATTGTGAAGTATTTTCTCTTTTTTATTTTTATTAAAAGCAAGCTGGAGAGTAGAATCTTTAATGCAGACAGAAACTGAAACAATAACTTGTTTGCAGAATTACAGCAACATTACTCTCAGATAACTTAACAAATCCCTCAGTTTTGTCTGACTTTGCCTAGAACAGGGAATACCCAGCACCTTTTTGACCTAGGCCTTGACTAACAGCACTTTGTGATGTATTTTATTTTTTCCCCTCTGCTCATTTTGGAATCCTTTCCTTCAGTGTTAAGAAGTGAAGTAGCACARAACAGGTATTTTTAACCATTTGCCAAAGTGCAAGAGAATAATAAATCTCCACTTCCAAACTTTATCTTATCTCAGAATCAGAGAACCAATTAGGGTGGAAAAGACCTCCAAGAACATCAAGTCCAAGCTATGACCGAATAACACCAACACAAACTGGACCATAGCACTGAGTGCCATGTCCAGTCTTTCCTTAAATGCTACTGGGGATGCTGATGCCACCACCTCAATTGGCATTACATATATTATCCATAGTATATATATTTATATATATAAATGTATGGTTTTATGCATATATATATACATATATATATATATATATATATATATATATAATATTATCATAGATAAATGCATTTAAAAGGCAGAGTCTGGAAGCTCCTACAGTCATAAAAACATTAACCTTGTTGGAATTGCTCCAAATCTACATTAGTGCAAGCAGGATGAGAAAGGTGCATTTGTCTGTTATAACAACAGCTCTGCTGGCATGACTTTGCACATTGTYCAGAGGGGAGTCACAGGACACCATTAATCACAAGCCATCCAGGAAAATCACATCCATCAAGGAAATYTGCTGAAATTGTGTTTGTATTAAGTCACTCACAATAAAACAGTAGCACAAGCCACTACTGGCTAGAAAAAAAAAAATAAGTGTTTACAAATTGTAATGCACAGGGGGTGGGGGGAGATCATGCTGGTAGGAACACTGTGACACAATTTTAAAGCCTAGTATTGAGTGAGATAAGTGAACTGAAAAGCTCAACTGCATCACAGATCTGTGCAGCAATGCTGCCTCACTGGGTCTGTGTKGTCTGTGCCTTGACAGGGTAGTAACAGAGCTGTCAGCTGGGAACATGGAATGCAAAGAAATGGCAGACAGCCCTTATCCCATGGAGATGGGGCAAATGTCACCCTGGGACATTGCCCAGATGTTGGACATGGTGATGGGAGCCCATGGTAAAAGCACCACCCCTTTGCCTGGTCCTCAGAAGCACACAGGGTGATTGCCCTGCCAAAGTGTGGGAAGGTTTCTCCTGTCAGCAGCCAAGCCCAAAGGTTCCCATGAAGAGCTTGGCCTGTCACCATACTGAGTTCTTTCATACCCTGTCATTACTTTTYAAAGCTCAATTATTTTAAGGTGTAATTAATATAATTATATATATTTCCTCACATTGAAATAATAACATTAACAAAAATGCTCGAGTTTCATCTTGAGATAAAAGCACAGCTGAGACATCTCATGGCTGCACTTTAACCAGCAATCACATTTACTTCTCAAGCCATGCTATGTGATTTAGCTATTTTTTAAAATATTACTTGCTAATCAATAACATTGCAATATGTTCTAAACTGGCTACTTTTAATTGTTTTCCTCAATCTATATACAGAACAAAATATTGCAACTTACTGTAAAGCACTTACAGTTTAACATCTTCCCTCTTACCTAGTAAATATTTGAAAGAAAATGGTAATAACCAGACCAGCCATGGACAATCCAACACCAATATAAGAAATAYAATCCAAAGGCTTTGCATATTTATATTTGATCTGAATGGCCTAKAAAGCAAATTGTATCAGTTATATCAGATAAGAAGAGATAAATTTMTTTCTAAAGTTTGTGTTTCTGRTTGCAYATAGAAACAAGRATGTTTCAGTAAAGTTATGATGTGGCAGCTAGCTTATGCTAGGTCACACAAAATCACTCTGGACCCCAAACTAGAGAAGTTTGTGCAGAACACCAAAAAGAGATTTAACAATATCAATCAAACATTAATCAAAATAACAAATTAAATTATTCATATTAAAATGCAAGGTGACAGCCTGGACAAAGCAGCCTTAAGTTTTCATACTGCTGAGCATTCTGAATTTTGGCTTCCTGGTCTATGATAAGATGTTACAAAGAATTATAGATTGAAACCAGTCTATGTTTGTATAGTGACAATAAAGCAGCAAGTCAATGTAAATGTATTCAGTGAAATAGAAAATAGTCTTTCAATTGCATAAACAGATGGGAATCTTTTTTAGAATACAGTCACTTTGTGCAAAAAGGACATGCATAACATAACATTACAGAAACAAGTAAATAGTACAAAAATGGAAATGCTGTTCTGTGAAGACAGAGTAAAAATGAACTCTGAAATCCTGGTSCTGAAGTTAGTGACCACAGATATGTGATTTTGTCCCGGGTGTGTTTTGTTTACAGAAGCTGAAATAAACAGTGAAAGAATAGCAAATGTCAGAAAGAGACATTTCTATTCCTAAATAGTCTTGTCACTGCAAGAGGGCAATGAATAAAACTTTATAAAAGCTTAATATTTGCAGARCAAGTGGTTTTATAAACATATAAGTGAAGGGAGTAGTTAATGCTAAATCCTCTGGGTTATTTACCCAGTACAAGGCAGTGCCACAGTTAGCCCAGATTCCAGGCTTCTCTGCTGTTTGTCTGGGGACAAGTTAGACAAACCCTCATTTAACACGAGCTGCAGCAATGGAGGTGCAGAGCTGGAGGTTACAGCAGCTGAGCAAGGGGAATGAATTAGGGCAGCCCTTCCCTGCTGTGGAGCTGCACAAGSAGGAGGACACAGCCACAGGTCCTGTCAGAGGAAGCCAGGACTTGACAATGCATTTGGCTGTTCAGCAGCTTGGCCACAACTTGCCCAATTTTCCAGATCTGCTGCAGAGCAGGAACAAGTACATGGGGACATCATAAACTCCTTTATGTTCTAGCTGAGTGCACCTATTCCCTTATATTGCCATGCTGATCTCAGAGTCGAAAACAACTAACCCAACAAAAAAAAAATTAAACAGCCCCAGACCCTTCYCATTCACGAAAGGACAATGCCCTGCCATCAGAACAGCAAAGTTAGTGGTGTGGTTACACCTGCATCTCAAGAACTGGTCTCTCCCTTTTGCACAGCCAGCAGTGTGATCCCAAAAGTCATAGGTATGATCACACAGCTGCAGGTCGGATGTGTCGTTCTAGGGATTGGGATTGCAAGGAGAAAAAGTGGCTACAGAAACACAGAGATATGCACCAGCAAAGTGTGTGCTGACAGACATTTGATTTTGAAAGGGGAGCTGACAGCTACTAAGTGATTTATGGGTTTCCAGTAAACCTTATGAATTATATCAACAATAGTGTAATTTGGCATTTTGAAGTTACTTTATGTGCCTTTCTCAGTCAAAGATTGCCAATGAAATTACCAATTTCTATGAATTATTCAGGTAATTGGGATTCAGGCTCCCACTGACCAAGCATTAAATAACTGCCAGTAGAAGCCAAACAACACCTTTCAGTTACTGGTAGCACTGTGTTGCTGCCAACTGGAGCTGAATCCATATGGGAACAGGAAGCAAAYAATGATAAACACAGTGATCCACCCCCTCCTTTTCTGCAGCACAGTCACTCACATATCCAATGACATGCAGTCATTTTCAGACTACACACTTCTGCCCAGTACTGCAATTAGAACTTCTTTTGAAAGAGCAACAAGCAGATTGGACCATGAATAAGAAGTGAACAAAACCATTCACAGTATTAGGTAGTTCAATTAAAAACTGTGAATAAAAGTGTGATTAAAAAATAAATTATAAGTTTGTTTCAGTAATTTTCTTATAAGTTACATGTTTTCTGGATCACTTAACCATGTGGTTTCATGCTGATCATTACTGATCTGTCATATGTATGTATTTGAGCTTAAAAGCTTTGTTAAATATTGTAAGAAGAAGCCACCTACTATTTATTGGAGAAACCATGCTAAACATGAATACATATTACCTAAAAATTCAGGGGTTTTGGCAAATGGACATTCACATAGAGCATTTCCTGCAAGAAAGCAGGAACATCTGGAATCAGTTCCTGGTGGAGGAAGTCAAAGCACACAATGGTTTTAACTGGAAGTAGGAGTTAAAAGAYAGCATGAAAAATGAACAAATCCAACTCTGCCACTGTCTGATGAACCTCTGCAAGGCAAGGAAGAAAGCAGTTACAGATAAGCAGGTATCAGAAAAGCTGATGCTTTTGGAGAAGCCTACACTGTGCTGTTGCACATATTCAGCACTTACAGATTTCTGTTTAGAATTTTTTTTTTTTAAGAATCTGCAAGTAGTAAGGAACAGCTGCTCTTCCCATGACTGTCAAAAGACATCTTCAATTTTTGCTGAGGTGGCGAGTGAAAATAATTATTATCCTTCTCTTAATATTATTTCTCTGGGAAAATACTGGTAAAGGAGGAAAATAATATCCTAAATCCCAATATATGCACACAGTCCAAATGGCTGGGCTTTTAATAACACTAAATGAGGAATAGTCACACCAGAGACATTTACTGTTAGTGGGAAGTCAGAAGATAAGAGRCTGCCTGGGGTTTTGCCTTCAGATCTCACTTTTTGACTGTGGGGTTTTTTGCACACTTCTAGCAAATTAGAACTCGTGTATGTGATTCAAATCACTTAATTGTAGCWTAAGTGAGGAAGCAAATCCTATATTATGTAATAGACTTTATTATTGATTTTATGCTTTTGATTTAAGATCAAGAAAGACTGATTGGATCTCTCTCTGATTTGAACATCAGGTGAGACTAATGTAACTGTATTATCTACAAACCCTTTTTATTTTTCCTCTCCATATCAATACCAATTTATCCTCTGAGCACTGCCGAGTGTGAGTGATAGACATTGGAAAAATCCCAAGTGAATAATCCAATTTGTAGGTGTTAGGRTGTGGATGTCCTTGCTGACACTTGACAATAATTTTAGTTGAAATCGTTGATAWCTTCAAATTTCAGGCAAAGTAAGTATGTACTTGTTCTTGATCTCAGTGTTTGTAAAGGTATGGTCAAAGATCCAACACATTTCAATTTCAGAAAAMAAAACAACTGAAAAAGTCCCAAACACCAAAAGCATTCCGGCCATTACATCTAAATTTGCATTCTTCTTTAAATTAGATTATCCACCTCATTTGACATGTACATTTCTTGTACCAGGCATCAGCATGCATGAAAACCAACTAGCTAAGGTTTTTTTTTTTCCCCCAAAGGATATTTTTAGTATTCATTCAAAATTTTTCCCAGCTGCAGTTTTCAAAAGGAGAAAGAACTTACTGTTACTTCAAATGTTGAACATATCTGAACTTTAGTACTGAGGTCATCAGTAAGCCCAGGAACATTTTCCTGTATTTCTAGTTTTGTTGGCTGATATTTTCCTAGTGCTGTATCTGCAGTGTATGAGTTAGGATTTATGGTTCATCCTGCTGTGTCCAGGTAAATCCAACAACATACAGGACTYACTTTGTGCCAAAAACAGAATCACAGATGAGCTTAATTTCAGTGGAGCAGACTGGATTGCAACATTGGGCTGTGAGGTGTTGCCAGTCAAAGAAAATTCCTCCACTGTTTTCSTGAGGCTACATCAAAATAATGAGCRGGATAAAAGTTATCATTATTTGTTATTACATAGCTCCAGGTTCAGTTTCTGATGAAAACTTCCACCCTGATTGGTTCTCCAGTGGSAAGTGCTCCTCATTTCCTACCCCCATCCTTTCTCTAAAGCAGRAGAATCCAGCAATGTTTATATTGGTGCAAATTGGAAATTACACATTGGAGTTGAATGCTAAAATTATTTTGACTTGTTCATGAACCACTTTCATCCTGAACTCGAAGGGGAAATGCAGTTGACGACATCTAAAGAAAATGGCAAAAGCTGAAGTTACCTTATTATAGTATTGACAAGTTTATTGTGGATGAATTCTGTTTTGTTGGCATCCTAGAGATGACTCACTGCAGCCATGACTGCCACAGATGCCTGAGACAAGCAGAAAAAAAAGGCAATATTTAAATGTAATTGAATAAATCTCCCATGTTCTATCACCTGAAGGGACAAAGTAAGAACACTTAACAAGCATTGCTTGAAAGTTCACCACAGAGTAGAAAAGTAAAGGAAGACATTCAARAGACCACAAGCTTTGTGCCAATGGTTTCAGAAATGCCACACTTTTATTAATTTAGTGTGTAATGATTAAATTGTCAACTTAAACATGAAATGATGCTCGTATTAAAATTTCAGATATACATYTAAACAGCTGATGAATTTACATTCGGCTCTGAGAACAGACCCAACAGTGATTCTGTAAGTACATGCTCGGGAATGCTTCAATAACTCTGCTAAATGGCAAAATTATTTGTGGTGTTATGTACCGTTGTGTCTTTTCTGCTGGTAGAGGGGGGACAGAATTGATATCCCAAATATTAAGTCTTATTTTTGTCCTAATAAGACTCACCTGAAARTCTTCTGAAACATTTGGCTTTTTCATAATCTGCACTGTGATGTTTGCAGCAGCAGTGATGTTCTGTGGGGTCAGCTGGTCTGGCACAGAGGTGAGGATTTGCAATAACTGAAACCTTGCTGGAGCCCTCAGTTTCAACCTGTGAGGAAAATGTTATTCAAGAGAAAATAAATAAATAAATAAACAAATAAACAAATAAATAAATAAATAAATAAACAAATAAATAAATAAATAAAGAGAGAAAAGGGAAAAGACTCACCACTTTTATAACATTCTCACGCAAAATAAAAACATACAAGTAATTGGTGGTCTAAAATGTTTGTGTTAATGTCAAGTATGTGGTTCTTGAAAATTCTCCCTAGAAATTGTTTTCATGGATCCATTGAGTATATTGGGTTGGAGGGGAGCCCTGGAGGTGCCCTAGTCCAGCAGGGGCTGAAACCAGGCTGCTSAGGGGCTCACTTTCAATATCCTCCCTCAGAAAACTGCCCATGTTTGACCAGCGCTAAGGGGAAAATTTTTCTCTTATCTAATAGGAATTTCCCATTTTGCCACTTGATTCTGTGGGCACCCATCCTAAAACTTCACCCCTTAAAGAACAGCCTGACCCCGYTGTTCTCCACAGCTTGCCATGAAGCAGTTCTAGACAGCCCCAGGACCTCTCATTTGTCTTGAGGTCATTGAGTTCTGAGTCTACAAACTCCTGTACACCTTTCATTGTTCCTTAAATAACCACAAGAGGATTTTTGGAAGGCCATCAGAGAAGCTTGAGAAATGTCCTCTGGAACAATCATGCCTTTCAACACAGCATTGTAACCTGCACTGAGGCCATTGTCCTCACTTCAGTGCACTATGCAGAGTGTCAGCTTGGAATAAATGGGAAAAAAAACCAAACTAAATATTCCAGCGCTGGAGGTACTAATAAAAATTGCTATAAGCACAGGTTGGATCCAGTTGGAGTTAGTTAGCACTGAATGAATAGAGGGTAAATCAGCATCTGAAGAGTCTAAACACACAAAAAAAAGTTGAGGCATTAGTTCTGTGACATATGAGGTGTGGCTGGATAACAATAAGAGACAGAAAATCTGCCAGTCATTGGGTCAAGTCATCTGTTTCCTAATCCTGTCAATGAATAACTCTACTGARTTGCTTCAACAACTGAATTGTTCTCAAATTATTTGTGTTGGGTAGCTACCAAAATCAGGATTAATTCTATCATGTAGCTTTGAAACATTGATAAAGCTTGGAATGGTAAGTAAGAAAGGTGAATGCGTTGCCTAGGGAGGAAGGAACTTTGCATTTAAAATTACTGGAGATGATAATATTTGACTTGAAAACATCTGCATATGCATCATGGACCAACAGTACCTCATGAATGCATGTTCACTGTTCTTGCTTCTGTCTTACAGCATGATCTT
Source organism: Malurus melanocephalus (assembly GCF_030028575.1). Classification (NCBI taxonomy): domain Eukaryota; kingdom Metazoa; phylum Chordata; class Aves; order Passeriformes; family Maluridae; genus Malurus; species Malurus melanocephalus. Next base: position 1,334,080 of record NW_026623268.1, read on the forward strand.
GGATTCAAAATAAATACTTCCATTTAAAAGTAGCCAAATCCTTTTGAACCTTGCTCTGGATCAGTAGCATGAATGCCTCCTCCTCCCATTCCCCAGCTCCCCAAGCAGCCCACAGCTCACTAGATGGCAGCCCGACATCACAGCTCCCAACAAAACCCTGCCTTACTGGTGGCAGCAGGACGTCACACCATGCTGGCATTAGAAATTAATGCTAATATTATATATTACTTTGAACCATTTAATGAAGGCCATGTACTGGAAAAAGGTAATATTGAGCTGAAGAGTTTSTCAGGAAAGGATCCAAGCAGGTGAAGCATTGGGTTGAAGGTTCAGTAKTCAAGCAAAAATGCACGAGGAAAGGGACTTCTCTTTTATATAAAGAGACTGTAGCTGGTGAAATTTAAATTTCTTTTTCTTTTTTCTTTTAGGACTAGTTATAAGGGAATGAAACACAGAAGCAGAAGAAGGAAAGCAGCCTCTATAATGTGYTTAGTCATGTTCAGCTCTCCACATTTTGCAGATAATGCAGAGCTAAGCCTCAGAGCTAGACTTAGGAGGTTATGGATTTTATGGATTTTAGGGATTTTATGGATGCCATTCATACCAGAGAGTTAAAATTTGGATTCTTGAATGCCAGAAGTGTTCCATCCATGTTCAGCTGATCACAGGATGGAATGGAAAGGCTTCACTCCTAAATCTTCTGAACATRTTGATGTCACTATCCCCCTCGTGCCAGTCTTCTACAAATCCCTTTCACATTCTTGCTGATTTGGTATCCTGGGCTGGCATCACCTCCATTCACAGGYACTTGCTGTGACCTGGGAACCTGACTTAGAAAAATGCAGCCCAGTTAAGAAATACAAAATGGGATGCTGGRTTCAGGCAAAACCAAGAAAATAAAATAATGACCATTGGAAATTCAGGCCATCTGCAAAGCAGACACAAAGCAAACACAGTGGCAAGAATGCCACTGAAAAAGACTTTGATAATTTATTTTGCTTTCTGCAAATCTTTGAGGAACATAACATATATATTTCCTCCCTCAGTTTTCTCTTCCCACTCCCCCTTTTTTTCCCCTATGATGATGCAGAATCTCAGACTGTTTAAATAATAATTTAAGATTGCCTGTGGTGTTAAGGATATTCATTGCAATTCAGAACTTAAGGGGACTTCAAAKTAGGAATTTTACTTACTCTGGAGCACCCAGATTGCTATTGAAGCATTGTCTGTACTTTTGTAAAAGCTGAAATATCTACATTTAGTATGGAAACTCTCACCCATACACACAACAGACCTCTCTGGTTTAATAATCCAACATCTTTCACAAACCTTACATTTACTGCTGGGAAATGGAAACAAAAGGAAAGAAACACATACCATTTATGGTATCAGGTTCACATTTCTCTTTGAAGTGGCCATATTTGTCCACTATWATCCTTTCAAAAGTAAGAGGTTTTTATGTTGCTTTCAGAAATGTTCACTGTCTCAGTAGTGTRGTCACAAAAATTGACTGCACAAAAAGAAAAAAATAATATATACCCAGATTAAATATTTTTAGCATAAGGGTCAGTTTTCAAACATAAAATAGTACTGGGACAGTAGAAGTTCATTGAATCTTTTGCCCTAAATGAAATAAAAGCACTTTGGTAAATCTTGTCTAAACTCAAGCTGCTAAGCTGCCACAAGTATTATTTTAGAAGTCAGTGAATTCTTAAAAGCCCATACTTTTTGTCATCTCTGCTTTAGTCCTAGAAAATTTGTAAAATATTACAAAGCCTCACCTTTGGTGTCTTGATACCCAGGCAGAAATCAGATTTGGTAACCCAATGCCACAGAATACAGCAGGGGGCAAAAATAGATATTTTCAAACAGTTAATGAGGAGCAGTCCTTTGGTGATCTAAACCATGATGGGTCAGATACRGCTTCTGGTGCAGGAAGTTGCTGCCCCACTGTTGCTGGACTGGGACAGGCTGACCACCCCAGACCCCATAAAGGCAGAATGACGAGTTCAGTGATCAGAATAGCAGCCTGTTACATTCCCATGTACCATACTGCTATAACTTAACACAAATTTACCTCAMAAAGCTGCAAACACTCGAAAAAAATACTACAGCACACAAGCAGAAAAATTTTGCTTCATGTTATGACTTGCAACATCCTGTTTTTGCTAACTTTKGCTAATTCTGAACACATTTCAGCTTACTCTGTTCCACTGGCAGGTCTGACTCCAAGCATATTTATGGTCAGGGTCGTGAGGGGGCTTAGGAAAACGGGGGTGTTCTCTGTGTTCTGGCACAGGCTCACTTCACTTTCTGTGGATCTGGTTTTCTACAGGGTCTCGGTTTCCCATTGCACAATGACACTTCCCCTCTACACCAATCAATTATTATTGATTGGGATCAATCAATAGGGATGCACGATGCTGCAAAGATGAGGTCTGCTTGCAGCACCACACCTGAACCTTGCTTGCCAGGATGTGGYGAGCAGGACAAGGTGTCTCAAAAATCCCTGGTGGAAGGAGGCTCTGGGGGGCATCTGAGACAAAGAGAGGCTCCACATCCTCGCCAGCAGACATGCTGCAGTGACACGCTGCCTTTTGGAATGCAAGCATTTCTCTTCATGCTCAATCTCAGCATCTCAAACTGCAGTTTGTGGCCGCTGTGTGTCACTTTACATTTTGGTGTCACTGAGAAGGTTTGGGGTCGATGGTCTTTGTACCAGGGCTGCTGTCAGCCCTGCTCTCAGTCYCCTCTTCAGCACAGTGACCAAGCYCAGCTCCCTGCYCTGCTCCCTGAAAGCCACAGAGCCCCTCCCTGACCTCACTGCGTCCTGCTGAACCCTCTGCAGCTTCCCTAAGCCTGCTTACCCTGGCTGCAGGTGGCAAAAYGAAGCTTGTATTTCCCTTCTCAGCAGTGCCAAGAAGGGCAGGGTGGAAGCATCCATTACCCTGCCCCTCTCAAATACAGCTGCTCTTGCACCGTGTTTTCAGAGAACCACGCGCTGCTGGCTTGTGTTGACCTTGGCACCCTCTGTCACTCCCAGGGAGCTTCCAGCAGGTCTGCTCCTCAGCCAGCAAGTTCCTGAGCTGTGCCAATGTCCTTGGCACAGAGATGGGCACTTATTCCTGTTGGACACTGTGAGGTTTTTGTTGGAATGATCTTTGGGTTTCTTACGTTCTTCTGTATCGAAACTCTGCCATTGTGTCAGCAACGTCTCTGCCCCTCTCCAGGGTCACTATCACCGGCTGACAGGAAATGCTGGGTCATAGTTCAGGGCTTTGATGAAGACACTGAACCATTCTGCACTATTATTGACCAGCAAGTTGCTCTACTTTTACAATTTTCTGAGCAAGGCRCTGATCGCTACCTGGTGAGCTTGGCTGCTGAGTTAATTTTCACTCACCCAAACCAATGGTGGGTCTTCACCCACGAAACGAGAATGCTGAGAGACATCTCTAAAATCAGAGGGTATTACATCTTGTTACTCTTCTGTTGCCTACATGCAGTTATTTCATGGCAGTCAGATTGGTCCTGATTGTAAATCCATGCTGTTGCTGATTATCCTCTTGTCTCTCATATGAATGGAAGTTGCCTCCAAGAGGACATGTTCCAAAATGCTGTGAGCACCTGAGGTGAGCCTGACTGCCTTGTGGTTCCCCCACATCTCCTTCTTGCCTTTCCTAAAGGTGATAATATGGGCCTTTTCCAAGTTCTCTGTGGCCTCTCTTCATCACCACAGGTGACAGGAGTCACACAGGGACATCAKTCAGGTTTTTCAGCTGTCTTGAATGAATTCTCTCTAGACCCATGGATTTGAATTCTTTTGTGATGATCCTGCCTTCTCTCTAATGGAAGAAAGCCAAGAATGAGTTGCTGTGAACACATAAGGACGCATCTGCATTCCCACACAAATAGGTACTCACACATGAGCACTTATTCAAGCTATATTTTTTTCCCTTTCTAGTTATTCGAGCCTTGGCCTGAAAGTGGTTTGGGYTGGTTTATATACTTACACTGCTTGGTTTCAGACTTAAAAAAGAGATTCCATCTGAAACAGAATTTTCCCACTGATGCAAATCTGTAATTTTTGCAAATATTCTAACTTCATTGGTATCACTCCAGATTAAAACAAGGCAAAACAAAAAAACCCAAAACAAAACAAAAACCCAGAAAAAACACAAGTAAGAAGAAAACCAGACCCTTTGTCATGATTTGTGAAAGAAAACAACCATGACATAATGTACTAAAGCAGCAAATTATGAGCCAAGTGGAAATAGTTCATGATTGTTGGAACAAAAGTAACTGGGTTACAAAAGCTGTTGACCCTGCATGCCACGCTCTCTTTCCTGGCAATAAACTGGATCACCTTTTGCATGCTACCAACACCTGAATGCATTCTCTTCCAGCTTCCTCAACACCTTCAGCACTATGATTCCACGCCCATTCATGGCTCAGACTCTCTCACCTCTTAGATCCATCTTTACACTTTCAGTACATAAAATATACATCTTCATTTTGTTAGCTGGTGAAGAGGAGACAAATCTCATGCATAGTTTATGCATCATAGTGAATAGACTGGATTGATTGGCCCTGTGGCCTCCCCCTCCTTGCTGATGCCATAAATGTCCTTTCCTTCTCCTCTTTGATATATTTATAGGGTTGGGCCTCTGTACCCACCTAGTGATATGCTCAAAACTCATCAGATTTGGAGATCTTTAAGATCCGTAACCACCTAGTAAATTCAGCTGAAACTGGTCAGCAAGTTAAAGAAGGTGCCAAGAAGATGGAATAGCAGACAGCTGCACATTATAAACATTCCTCAGGAAAACAGAGTAAAATTCAAAGTTTGTAATTTCAATGTTTGTTATGATTTCAAGTTAATGATGTCTGTCCAAACATTGTTACCTTGTGTGTTTTAATAACTGCAGCTATTAAAATCTATTATTTAAGTCAATTCACAACAAATCAAATACAGAACACTAAAGCAGAGAACATAATGCTGTGTTTCCAGTGCTGAAATCCCAGCCATGATTATTTCATTTAAGCCAACTTCTCTGAAACACTTTGCCCAAATGTTCCAATCAATCATGAACTCATTCAATCCATCATTGTCTGTTGGAAGTGCTGCCCATTCTGTCATAAGGGAAATGACAGGGAAGACCTGAACTTTCCACCTACCTAGCAGTCTTCCCCAAGCACATTTTCCTGGATGAGCTGCAGGTATTTTGACATCCTTCTGCCCAAATACGTCACATCATTTGACAAAAGCACAGCTGGCCCATGACAGAGAATCTGCGTGTCACACCAGCCCCACTGTGGGCTGCTGATCTTGGAAAAAATGAGCAGAGGGGACTGAAATGGGAGTCCACCAGGACAGTGCTGTTCCAGGTTTAGGAAATTTGACTCATCCAAGGGCAGAGCCAGCAGCAGCAGGAGCTGAAGGCAGGCATTGTTCTGCAGGTGCTGAGGTTCATGGTGTCCTTAAACACAGGGCAAATCCGAACAGAGCAGCGCTGGGCACTGAGATCTGAATCACATTTTCAACTCTGATCTTCAAGCAGGGGAATTCAAAGGCCAAATTGGCTAGAAACAGGCCATAGATTCTTGAAGGATGTAATGTCTTCCCCAGATACGTTATTCCTTTGACGTGGGTGAAAAATACAGCGTCAGCAAGCAAGAAGAGGCACGGCACTGCTTGTGGATCAGACCCTGCTGAGCAGGTCTAAGCAGCACAAAAGGTCAGGGGTCTCCCAAAGGGGAGGGGTTCCCAGAAATGAGGCTGCCCACGCTGCTTGGCTTGTATGACAAAGAGATCCCACCCCTATGACAAAGAGATCCCACCCACTCCTCTGGGCACACCCAGGCCCATCCCCACAGCTGCCACTGTTGAGACAGGAGGATGGAGGTTCCATGGGTTCTGTAGTGCCTGTGCAAATAAAGAAKAKATATATATTATATATATGTGTATWCATTAAGRAGTGYATAAAACAATGTATCTATTTCATTTGGTGAAGGAAAGAAAYAAASCTGATATRTTTGAAGCCTCAGCTRAAAAATACATATCACCCATAATCTYWCCCATGTACTMRGTCRCTTGCCCCTAAACCAATRTCATGAATATGGGGTCAAAGCWTCCAARCATGAATTTGTGYTCCCAAAACAGTGTAGGTGGKAATAGTTTTGAGCAGATGCTGAATAAGCAGCAGTGTGGCCTCCAGGCTGCCAAAAGTTCAAGCTGTTGTGCCCATGAAAACCCCAAATTACTTCTGCAGGAATTCAYGGGGCCAAGAAGGCAAAACAAAGCCCCAGAGTGCCAGTGCTGAAGGGCCTGGAACAATAATGAGGACATGGATAGTTACACATCCAAGAATCAGATAAAGATGAGTTAAGACAGGCATTATAGGACAGAATTGAGAAAACCCCATGCCCCAACCTTAGCCATAGCCTCTATACCCACTTCAGGACAGGTGACAATTTTTATTCTGTCTTTTGGCAGAAACAGAGGGCTTTCTTCAAAGCAGCTGTTGAACTGACTGCCACAACTTCAGGAAACAAAAAGGCATGGTCTAAGCAATAGCAAAGAAATTGCAGATCTTAGACATTTCTGCATATATTATGGCATTTCCTGTGAACAGCAAGCTCTGAAAATTTCAAGGTTTTTGAAAAAAGAGACTGGCAAATCTTGAATGGCTAAGGGGTATCCTGCAGCAGAAATTGCAACAGGGAAGGGGAGTTGTGGACCTCAATCCTAGACAGACAGATCCAAGATGTGGGGGATCTCCACAGAACAAGCTTTCCTCACAGTCAATCTCACCAGGTCCCTAAGTGAAGGATGGAGTTGTAATCCTTTCCAATAGGGTTCCCAGTGGAAATTGCACACATATGCACTGGGTGTTTGGCTTCAAATAATGCAGAAAACTGGAGCTGAGGATTGCCATTTGCTCTGACATTTTAATGCCTGTGTTTTGAGACACTGACAAACTGAGTAAGGCCAGAACATTCAAAAGTAAACAGCACTGCCAAAAACACGTGCCATTGTATATTTCCAATGTTCACACTGAACTAAAGGGATTGCTCAACCTCTTACTCTTTAATGGGAATCATAAAACTGGAAGATTATTACAAACTATAAGGGCTGCACCACGTGGCAGGGGTGATTCTGTTCCTGGCAGTCCTTGCTCAGCTTTTGCTCATGTCATTTGTTATTTAGTCGTTGTGTTTCAGCCAGATGTCTCTGGTGATAGCAGAATAACATCCCAGTGTTGCTAGAAATGCCAGTACAAGCCATCAGCTTTTCAAAAYACAACATCTTTCCATTGGAAATCTTACAGAGAGCAGCAGAAAGCTGCTCCAGCAACTGAGATTTGTGTGGCTGCAAATGAGTGCAAGGAAAGGCAAAGGTGGGAAGGAAGACTGACTGATACTCCTTTGAAAGGAGCAAAACAGAGAAGCAGGCAGCTGTGGGGTAAAACGGAAAGGAAAAAGAACCCAAAGTGTTCAAATGGGGTAGAATAATTTCTTACCTGCTTTGAACCTGAGGAGCTGCCAAAACACAAAGGGTCACAGTCACTACACAACAGGTGACTCCAACCAAAATTCTGTCCCAGTGGAGTGAAGGCATGGTGTAGTGCAGGCTGTCTGCAGTGCTAGAAATGGTTACCACACATTCATGGATAAGCCATTAACTACTTGTCTACTGATAAAATCTTTACCTTTTCTCTTCCACATAGGAAAAAAGAGTTTTGGCACATGTGTGTTTATTACTGCTTGGGAAGTGACTCTGGTCCTCAAAATAGACTTGCACGTACYTTGGCGAGGGGTGCTGGCTGGCCCAGGGTGAAAGTCAACACAGTCAAAGTGAAGAAGAARATAGATTTATTTTAAGAATGAGTTGGAATAAACATGTCTTTTTTGTCATCAGCRTCCAGTGGATTAATTCCCTCTGTGTGAGTAGGGATAGTACCTTGTTTTTATATGGTGTTTCTCACTAATGAGGAAAGGAGATTGTTTGGCTTTTTGAATTACCAAAGCAATTCTATCTCAGTTTGAAAAACAGGATTCAAGAAGCTGATGTGATTTGCCAAGAATGTACAGAATTAATGCAGTCAAAGGATGGGGTCCTGGTCTCTTGGGATGTGGCCCAATGATTTAGCCACTAGATACCACTAATACTGAAACTGCTAMTACAGACTACAATTCCTTTAACGCCTCACAGATTGTTATGATGTTTTTCCCTCCTATCACGAATAAAAATGAGTAAGATATGTATTTAATCTCCTTGGTGGCAATCTGCAAGCTATTCATAATAATACCCATACTGATATTCAAAATATTGAYACATAAAATAAAAAATAATTAAGATTACTTTTACAAATGGGACAAACCAAAATTGTTAATGTGCTTCTTCAGTTAGCCAAATGTCTTGACAGTCTGCTCACAGAGGTTTTAGTTAAAGACAGGCTGTGCCACYGCAGCAGTGACAGGTATTGACACAAATCTCTGGGTGGGGCAGGGCTGCTTGCTGTCCCTCTGGGAGATCTGCCTGCCTGCCTCTGGAAGTCCTGGTGTTACAGTTGTGCTTCTTGTCCTAAATCTTTCCTCTCTCCATGTTATTGTCACTAGCATGGAAAACAGAAAGGGAAAACATCCTCAGGGCTGGGATCAGCATAGGAGGAGGGTGCAGGGGCTGTGGCACCCAGGTGATGGGTGGGAGTCTGAGGGCAGGAGGAAACAGCTGCCCCCAGCACCCAGGGGCCACCTGGTGACTCTTTTCACTCCAAATATCTGATTGAAGGTCTTTTTAAATGACAAAATAGAAAAGAAATCATAATTCATTCTCATGGTCACTTACATTGCCCTGCCTGTTCAATGGAAATAGCATCCCTGGTTCTTTACATAGCTAACATCATCATGATGTTTTTGTCCAGCATGTTGAGTTTAGGTGTTTGAAATACTTGCAACTTTGGGTTGCAGGCCCAGATTTGCAAATGGAAGACAGTTTGTCAGCTGAGAAGTTGCAGAAGGGTTGTGAGCAAAACAGATTGTGAATTTCTAACTTCACATGAACGTTTTATATAAAACASAGAGAAAAAAGATTGCTTAAGGCATCAGATGGCAAAACCAACACAAAGCAATAAGTGCCTCTTAAAAGACAGTAGACTTATTTACGAAAATATTAAACCATAAATAAATAAACCATGTTTATATGATAGAATAATCAAACTGAAAGGAAACCTTAACAATAGCAAATTYGCATCTGTGATGCAGCTGCAGGGAGATAAAATCACTCTTGAGTGACTGGATATGTTTCTTCTGCTTTCCTCCATTTCTTTTAAGCCTTTATTAGAGCCAGATGTTTCTAATTCCCTTTCTTTTTTGTTTTCAAGTGTGCACAAAGTGTGGTGCCAGCAGTAAACACCATCTTYGACGTTTCATTATTGTGTCAACTGCATCTGCCTGAGCCAGTCACAAACCAGTAAAATTCCAGCAAAGCTTTCACTCCTACTGCCATTCCCACTGGAAGATTTGCATTGCYGTTTCCTGCTGCAGAAGCGAGAACCTTGCCCCTGGTAATTAACACTGAGGCAGCTGGAATGCTGGAAATGGTGAACACAACAGCCTCTCCCATGCTCTTAAGGGCGCTGGGAGGGATTTCTTGTTGCTTAATTGTATGGATCTGCAGGCTGCTTTCCATTTCTTCTTTCTCCTCCTCAGGGAGGCAGTGGCAGGTAACCACAGCATGTAGACAAAACCATTTCTCCTCCGGTTTCATGCCCTGACTCTGACATTGACCTCTTAGGTACATCTCTGGCAGTGTTTTGTCAGTAAATGGTAGAGGTATATATGTGAGAGATTGCTTTCCAAACCAAATTGCAAAGTAGCATTGCTGTAGTATTTATAATTATGKGTTTCATCTACTTTTTTTTAATGTATTTTCATTCCAAGAAGYGTATCAAACATACAAATCCATGAACTTCAACAGAGTTGCAGAGATAGAAATCAGTGTTCAAAAAAAGTCRTCTGAGGACAAGTTATGCCTTTTTAGACAAACATTAAGTTTTTTACTCCCACATATTTTGAGTAAGCACATACTGTAGCTAGAACGGGTTTTAAGGACAAACTTTCCAGCAGTTTTCCAGTTGTCTTTCTCTTTTTTACCAGATGTGCTGTTTGTTGCTTAGTTCCTTGGCTTCAGGCTTCCTTCCACTACTGCACATGCTGAAGGGCTTTTTGGATAAAAAAAAATTTCTGTTTTCTTCCACCAACTTCTGTACCAGCAACTCCTACCCCAGCTGCTGTAGTYTGGAGGAACTGAAACTTTTGGGGGAGGGCATTAAGGTACCAGATACMCTGAAGCTTTTTAGTGGAGGATTCAAATCCTTTGCTGTCATATTTGCTCTTAGCTCATGCTATGTTTATCTACAAAGGGGAAAAGTGCTTATTGACAGGATATAGAACAAATATCACAGTTCCTAATGATGCCCRAAAAAGGCCTAGAAATAAAACCCCATAAACCATTGTCTATAGAGCAGGTATTGGTTTAATGCAGCGCTGGTGTAGCGCTGGAGGTGAGGGGGATTTTTCCTCCTAACCCATTTGCCTTTATTTAAAATTAGCAGGTATTTATACAGTAAGAATGGTGTAACATTACCATTGTCACTATGCCCACCACCATACATGGGCACTGAAATAGATGATACCACAGTTCTGTAAGTGCATATGTGTCATCCTCAATTCAGTGGTGGTGAGGGTCTCCCTCTAATGAGAGCCCATCCTCTCCATCATGGTGGACTTTTCACCTTTGTCTTCAGGGCATGTGCAGTTGTGATGTTCATGGGTTTTTTCTAGTCCTCCAAGTCTTCATTTTCAATTATTTTGCTGTCTGTCCTGTGCCTCTACCGAGTTCTCATTAGAGCTCTCTACTGTTCCTTGTTATAGCATCTACCTGTCTACTTCTTCAGAACTTTTTCTGATTTATGCTCCTTGGTGATTTTTATGTGTTTACGTACTAATCCAGCTGGTCGGATTATATACAGCTATACTGGATACACTCTATATTTCTAATACCCTATATAAAAACTTATAACAATACATGAAAAAGCTATTATTGATAAAATATTGAAAGTTATTACATTGTGTATTAATAATATGTAAAAAGTTATTACATTCTTATATTGATAGTGTATAAAAAAGTTTATAGAAAGCTTTCAATCATAGGCCTCATAAGCACCTTGTCACTTTGACATAAACCATAGGTATCATTAATGACAAGGTAGTACTGACTTTTCTTGAATTCAAGTGCAACTTGTTCAAATGTCTGGATGTGTTATGAGAATAACCTGTTTATCCCACCCCATCTTGTCCCATAAAGGGTTATATTTTTCCCCTGAAAACATGACAGACATCRTACATGAATAAATCAATTTTATTTAAATAAAATTACAGGCATATTTTGTCTAGTAAAAACTACCATATAGTTTTTCAAAGGCACCAATATTTAAAAATAATTTAAATTTTCTTGAGAGCAGCTTCCTTTTTCTTAGTGATGTTTGTAAACTTGTGGGACTTCCCTCATTCAACTCACAAACCTGTTGCTTGTGAAATGATAAAGGCTGCACATTTTTCATTGTMATAGGTGTAACTCTTGCTGGGCATCTCTTGAACACAGATTGAGAAGGGTCAGGTGTTCCACGTGGCAAAACCCCACTCTGAAATGGAGTGTTTCTTTCCTTTGTGGCATCATAAACATGTCAGGCACAACYCCCCACAATGCACTCATGTTGCACATACCGTGATTACTAAAAATTAAATTAAAGAGACAACTTTTCCTTTGAGACTTCAGGATCTGTTTTTCCCTGCCTTTCTTCAGTCTTGCTAATGCCATCTTTTCTAATGTGAGAAGACATCTTTTTGCACAAAGTCTGCCCTACAGTTCTGTGTCACAGTCTGCATCAGCCTCCAGTCTGGGCTTCTCTTGAGAKGTCTTTGCTAAGCCTGGTTGCACCAGAACCACATGCAGACAGGTGTGAATGGCTTCTTTGTCCAGTTCTGTGACTATTTACAGGAGATTCACAACAGGGACACAGAGAGGGGCACAGGTTCCTCTCAGCAGAGTGAGTCTTGCTCAGGGTTTCTCCAAAGAAACACCCAGCCCTGCAGCCACTGCTGGATTTAAGGACAGAGCTGGAGTCACCAGCAGAGCAGGGCACACTTGGAACAGTGTCAGGCAGCCACTCTGTTCCARTGAGCTCAACTACTGTCACTTTTTGCTTCTCTAAAAGCAGGGAGTTTTTTTCAAAAGGAGATTTTGCTAAGCACCTTCCACCATGGGGTTCGCTTCATCTACTGATTTTGGCTTATCATGACAGACTTGTGTAATAACTCCCAAATTCTCTTTAAGGCATAACCTTCATCTTCTCTGCCCAGAACTGCGGAAGCTTTGTACCCCAACCATTCTAATAGGAAAAAAATCTGCCCTTTATAAAAAATCCCCACAATTTAGAGACAATGGCGATGTGGTGCAATGAAGGTAAGATTGTAAAAGGGATACATTTGGCAAATCCCTGCTGCAATTAACAGGTAAGCCCCTTGGGGAAGCCATGGATCTTCCTTCTACAGAAAATCTGATTTTAATGGAACCACCATCATTAAACTCAAGTCTTAGATTTGCAGAGTGGAGTAAATACAATCAGAGTTTGTAGTAAGACCACTGTAAAGCTGAGACATAGTACTACAAATACACCATACCAGTACCCATCCTGCATGAATGTCCTGAGACAGGCTTTGCTAAAGTTTGCCAAAATCTCCAAGACCCTTCAGAAAAAAAGGCATTAAAAAAAAGCCAGCAATTGCTAAGAAAAGTGGTGATCTTTGGCTAGCAATGTGCAATTCCCTATTTGACATTTGTAAATGTAGGAATGTATGTGAGCCAACTACTCCTGCTTTCCAAAGAAGACTCATYTGGATAATCTGACACCTACTTACAGGTGTTACTTCATAATACTTGGCAAATATCTAAAATAATTTTAAAAATCAACAAATGAAGTTTTCTGAGAAGACATACGATAGCTCAGCAAGTTTATTATGCTTTTCATCCTGCTTAGGTTATCCCTTTAATTTAGAGATACAGCACCTYAATATTTGCACTGTATTCAACATATTTATCAAGAAAAGCGTGAAGAAATTTGCATTGTTCCTGCCTGTGAGAAGCAAAGTAGTTTCTGATGGTCTCCTTCAGAATAAACAATATCACTGATTTTGGAAAGGCACTGGCAAACCTGACAGACTAAAATTCAGCATTACCAGCATGTGCAGCTAACATAAAGCAGAGACACAAAGTTGTTACACAAGAGAGCTGCAAGACTGTGGGTTCTCTATCTTGTTCTGCACAGTTATTTATCCACAGGTACTTGCAGGGCAACCAACAAACATATTTAGACACCCTWATTATGGAAACTTCATGTCCAGCAGTGGCTGGAAAACATTTTGCTGAGCTTTTAATAAGGCAAACATACAGACTTCATTGTGCCACTTCATCCACTCCAAGTCTGTCTAATAYTGGTCTGATTTTCTGTGCAGCATGTGATAATCAAGGTACTAGTGCAACCACCATCAAGCTTACCCTCCACAAAAATATATATAACTGTGTRGATGTAGACATCATAGGGAATGATATTTGCAATGCAAGTTGTAGTAAAGAATATGAATAAGATGGAAAAAAAAAATGTACAAATGAGGTATTAATTAGCCTAATGGTTGGAGTGGGCAAACTGATCAAGCCATACTCATTAAATTTCTTCTTCTGACTCATGATCTCGTTCAGCTGTTTTCAGTAAACCCATTTCCATGGGCTGGGACTGTTTAACCTTCGAACGGACTGCCCTGCAAACAACACAAAAGAGGTTGTCAGTAATCACTCAAAGCAAACCTGTTTAATTCTTGTATCTCATCAGCAAGCTGGGATGACCCATTCTGTGRTTCTGTGGTYAGGAAGTGCTGCCTGTACTGTGATTCCACCTGACTGTACAGCCTGTAAGTGCTTGTTTCTATGGACATATCCAAGAGCACTTTAAACACACCTCAGTTACCCTCCAGAATGTTCCGTGCAGCAAGGAAAAGGTCTAACTTAAGGCATTAGGGGATGACAGTGGCTAGTAAAAAAGAAATCAGGTCTGATCACAGGAAATTTCTGGCAAGGAATTCTGTGTAATAATCTCTAAAGTCAAGTCATGAAGCCTGCTCACTAAGCAGCTTAAAATTAGCAGAGATGGCCAATGGAAAACAAGATGCTGCAGGAAAAAAGTCTCTCCTACTTCTGACTTTTTATGCACTTACAAATGTGGAAGACTATTAGAGCTCACTTTATGTGAGAAGTATTTTGCTATCAGAGCTGTATTTATGAATATTTCCCCCTTTCTACTGAAGCACTGYCATGTGCTTTTCATTGATTAGTAYTATTTTYATAWTACCTTGCAAGAYAATTAATTACTCCATAGAAACCTTWTCATTTGTCARTGAAACYCCTGCYAGGCTAAATAGACAAATCACGAAAGTTTTAGTGYTTCAAGGAACTTACCAGCTGACAATCGTGTAATTCACTGCAAGTATAAGAAAAGCAAAGGCATAATGCCAGCAATAGCACATGGTCAGGAACATCATGTTAGTGTGATCTGTCTGATTCCACTCTGGGCTCCCATTTGGAGGATAAAGCACAAAGCCAATCTGTAGAAAAAATAAAAGATATCCAGTACATGTCATTTGATGTGTATTCTAGGCCATATTGTGTTTTATGCAACCCATCAAAAGGCAGGTATTTWATTTCTTTGCAGTGTTGCTTATTTCTGTGTTTATTATTAAAAACAGTTTTGTTTTCTCTCTCAGATGTGATGGATCACTTTACACAGCTCTGTGCAGAGATGCTCTGAAGATGCAGATCCTGTCCCAGAGCCCCCCTGCCCTTGCCCAGGAAATTAAGGAGCCTGCCCAGCATCCCAGCCCTGCAACAATCTCAGTTCTGCACTGTAAGGAGAGGGGCTGGTGCTCAGCCCTGTGTGGTCTGAACCCAAATCACCTCAYGGATCAGAAAACCTGCCCAGCCATTCCCAGCACTGCCTTGCACTCCCAGCAGCATCTGGGAATGCGTTACTGGCAGAGAAGGTGAATAATCGATGAGTAAATAAAGGGGAGCCACGAKTCTGTTTCTTCTGAGCCATCCAGGGGAAAGATCAGGTTTCCAAACAGCATAAAAGTGGAGCTTCCTCATCCAAGACTAAGTTCATGTGAAATRTGATGTAGCTGATTTGTTTAGTCAGAGCTGGGAAAGATCAAATTCATATTTTCACATGAGATGGGAAAACTGTTAATCCTTTGGCTACACAGGTTTGCATGACAAACATCAACCCTCTGCACTGCTTAATACTCTTCAAAGTCAACACTCAGCAGTTTAGCTGAGGATTCAGAAACTGGGAAGAGGAGAGGAAGAAGGGGAGTGAATTTTGCAGCTCCATGCAGAGAATTCAATGAAGAAGGGTGTTGATGATGTAGAAAGGAAGTCCCTTTACCTTTCACAAATTTCCCGTGCTGCAGCCAGTGTGTGGTTTTCAGTCACACAGATGGTTGAGGTCTGATGTGGGTGTGAMAAAAGCCGCACTTAAACTTCTTCTATTTTTAGTACTTCAATTTTTTACTTTGAAACAAAACCCTCATTGTCTCTGGAGCTAAAGAAATAATCTGTTCCAAAATTAGACTAGGCAGACAACAATGAATAAATAGTTGCATCAATTCCTCTTATGTGAAGCTTGTTAAATCACCACATGAAAGTTTACAAGCAAGAAAATAAAACAGCAAGTGCTGCAGCACCACGTTCTTGAGTTCACTTATAGAAAAATACAGCCAATTCCAAGGTCTGYCCTCATGCCAGAGCAAGCATTTAAATATTTGATTTGGTGCTGAGTGTCCAGTTCTCCTAAGAAACAGCAAACRTTTTTATTCATCGTGTCTGGCCAGYGTATAAAAAAGGGAAGCCAGTCTAGACATGCCGGAAAGAAAAATCATTGGAGTGTCCTCAATTCCTCACTWTAAGATGAAACACACACCAGCACCAGGGCTCCTATTCCTGTCACAAACTCACAGCAGCTCCTGAAATCTCCCTCTCCTTCTGACAGCAGAGAAAGGGTCGCTATCAAACATCTCTTATTGGACAGACTCACAGGTAAGTGAAGCCATGGAAGCTGCATTTTAAAGAGTCCTTTTGGGAGCCAAAATATCAATGTTTTGGCTGTTCTTTGTCCTGCTCAGTTCCCAGAGCACCAGAAAAGCAGGAGGCTTTACATCCCCCAGATTAGATTCTCCTAATGAGAATCTGCAGCTTAAACACCTTTTGAGCCTTTGCCTCACCAGAACCACACTGAGCATCCACTCACTGCTCCAGCTACTGACAGGGGACACTCTCTTTGTAAAGGACAACATATCTCTCCATGCTCTAAAATCCCTGCCATTTGGCTGGTGAGTTTGGAACAGGATGTTACAGGGATCAGAGGGAATGGTCAATGACTGTAGTAATGGAGAGCTCAAGAAAAACACCTGAGCTTTTTTATGGATTCAGATAAAAGGCACTAGGAGTAAAATCACTGCTTCTTCTTCTGGAAGATGGATAKGAGAAATRCTTCTATCTCTTTAAAGGAACATTRGAAGTGCATTGTTTTRTCTAAGTCATTTGAGGTCTATGTTTAAAAGGCATCTATATCACATCTGTGAAACATCTACAAAGGGTTAAATGACTAATTTTGGTGAGGAAGGAATTCCTAAGGCAGAACAGGGACCTACCTGCCAGAACCAGCTGCCTTGTAAAATGCAGAGGCTCGTACGGAGCATCTCCAGCACGATACTGCCACGGAAGAAAACTTCCAGGAATATGCAGGCAGCAGCTCCAAAGATAGCAAACAGCAGCAGCTGATGAACRTGAACATCCAGCATGGCTCTCCCATGGAGATGGTAGCAGAAGAGAAAACCTGGAATAAATTGTGATCAGTTTAAGATCTTCTCTTCCCTCGCAATTTCCCTGCATCTGCATTTAGAAAACAGTGAAGCATTTCTGGCAATTCCCTTCATGCCAGTGCCACCTTCCCTCACGCTGGCTGTAGCTAACTGGTATTTCACATGGCAGTACCACAGCAAACACGTGCCTGAGCTACTGAGCACTTACCCAAAGCAGGCTTTTGCTGCCCTTTTCACATTTCTGCTGCTGTCTGAGCCAGTTAGGAAAGCACAGATCCACCTCTACGATGTGTGGCCATGATCTGCGTTGCAGACAAAGCCTCAGCAGTTTGAGGAGAGCAAAGACTGACCTTTTGCTGATTTCTTTGAAGTGTTTCAGGGARTGAAACACCCAGCTCCCATTGTCTAAGGCTGATTTTAGATTCCCAGACCAAACACCAATACCCAATTGATGCTCTTCTCTGCAGGGAAAGCTGAACTGACCTTCAATAAAGACTGCTAAGGAAAGCATCATCCTGTCCATGGCTGCTGGCAGTGCGTTGGTCCCATGGGCCACAATGTCCACCAGCCCTGAAATGCCATAGAAGAGGTACATGGTGGCATGTTGCCAGTTCATCAGGTGATCCCAGTGCTTCTTCTCGTAGTTGTACAGCTTCAGATGAGGTCCATCGGGAACAAACTGCTCAGCCAYCATTCCTGCCCATGAAATAAGAAGAACAAGCATTTGTTCTGGTGCTGAAGGTATAAATGGATGACAATCCTTTATACAAACAGTAGAGGTAGCAATACATCCCCATGCAGCATAATGCCAGTAAATCTGAGGTTTTGGCATCACATAATCTGGGGAGTGGAAAGCCAGAGGAAATTGGGCCTCAGCTCCACTCCTGGTGGAACYATTTGCATCTTTCAGCTTCCAGCAGTGAAAATGAAAACAGCTATTCTGTGCTGCTTTTTCTTCTTTTAAACAATTTCTTTTGTAGTAGTGCTCCGACCAAATTTTTCAGCTGCCTTTCCCAATGATTTAAACATGAGCACAACACATGCTAAAGCCTCCAAAAGAAAGATTTACCATTTCACTGCCACATGCAGGATGACAGAGTTCAGACTCTTAATTCAAAGGAGATTTTTTCCTCTAAAGCCATAAAAGGAAACCCCTCCATCCTGCAGAGTTATTAAGGGTCCCATGGGAATGTACAGGGGGTTCATATTTGAATCACTGCTCCTCTCTCTCCCTTACATTGGCCCCTCGGTGTCTTGCTCACTACCTGAGCTACTCCAGCAAGGGAAAACTGCTTTTAAATGCTTTCTATGATCAATAAGTTTGGGAAGGGTTCAAAAGTTATAATGCTTTTAGAATATTAAAGCTAATTATATTGYTTATAAAGCATAGGCTGGCATCCTGTTGTATCAGTAGATAAGCTGCAGTGGTTTTCCACCTTTATTTCAAGTTTTCCTAACATGGAAACAGCAGGTTTTACTCCTGATGCCTCTGCTGTCTGTCTTCGGCAAGTCTTCTTGTCCATATTATTGATTGGAATTGAAATTTAACATATATTTTATATATATATATATATATATATGTGTGTGTGTGTATATATATATATGTTATAATATTTTCTCTTTTGTCTGGCATTAATTAAAAAAATCGTCTGCATTATTTACGGATTTTATAAATAAATCTGAGACATCTGACATCTGAGATGGTTGGATTTAAAAYAGAAAAGCAACACCTTCACAGTCTGGTGCTCCCAGGGTGCACAGGAGAGCTCCTCACTTAAATATCTTATATCTCCCTCCCTGATGAACAGTTCATGAGCACTGAGATGTGGTCAGGAGTGGTCAAGAGTGGTCTGGAGACCTCAAAGCAGCTCCAGAAGAGGAGGAATGGAAATGGGATGGAAACCACATTACAACCACAAGAGTGTGATTGAAAGCAGCCCCAACACCTCTCGGTGGTTAAAGGGAAAAAAAAGCAAAACACAGGAGATCCATCTCATCAGAGAACAAAATTTAAAGAAAAAAGTGTTGGAAGGTACAGTCTGCCCTTAGTCCACCYCACTTACCAATGAGGGCAAAGGCAGCTTTGATGATGCCCTCGACAAACTCCAGGCGCTGGAATCCTGCCCTGGAACCAAGGCAGCAAACGTTCTTGTTTTTTCGACAGGCGTACTTCAGTGGGTACTTCACTGACCACCATAAGCCRAAAAGAAGGAAAAAGCTCCCAGGGAGGGCATGGCCTTTGAAATTGCCCATGGTTTTCTGCTAGACAGTACCTGAGGGAGAAGCAAATACRGACTGAGTATGGGAATAGTGGGAGAACTCAGTGGGTTATAATTTTAAAGGATCTCTCTGCATAGAACAAGAAGATGTCATGAATTAAGCACTCACACTTTATTTAAAAATAAATTTGTGTCCTTGTCTTCCCAGGCTGTTCAAAGCACCCAGCCAATCTCCCCAGCTTTGCAGAAGCAGAACCAGAAACCCTGCAAAASAGCTGACCTGAAATTCAGAGCTGGCAGTCAGCAAGGTGAAAGGAGGAAAAGCCATTGCACACTGTATCTTGCTGTAGAAGCTGTGCTAGCAAAAGAGAGAACTTGAATATTCACTATTTGGTGCTTTCACCTTTAGAGAGRGTTTTATGGTTTTCTTCTACAAAGGGAAACCAAGGCAACACCTGACTGAAGGAAAAATGAATTGTGTACATATCAGATGAGCAACTATTTCATTAGTAAATTGCATTTTGTCTTTCAATTCAGATGTCTCATTATGATTTACAAATATCAAGTAATTCTTATTATTTAATGGGTGAATTAGGCACCCACACCTAGATGCACATTATCAAGTACATCAAGTGCACCAAGTGACAAGATTATTAGTTGATCAGGATTATACAGTCATTTCAAAGAAGTGCTATTCAAAAACCTGGTAATTCTGGTCATCATCCAAACATTTAGGATAGTTGACTTTGAGCCAGTGGCTTCTTCATTAAAATGACTGTTCTAATATTGAATTGCAATTTTTATTCAAGGAATTACAAACTGAATTATTKTGCATCCTGGCCCAAAGGCATCCTAAGTCTCAGCACAGGCAGCAATCAAGAATAACCATTTTAGAAGCACTGGCAGCCTGTACTTTCTGTTATTATTGCTGCTAACTTAAAAATTCAATTGCCACACTGCACTGGAGCTGCCTGGCTATGAATGGAGCATGGAACTCGGGTATATTTTTCTTTTTCATGAGTATTTCCTATGGTCAGCTCTGCATAAGAGGTTTTAAACTGTGGCTTCTGGGCCGTGGAATGCTTGCAGCTGGTTCATGTAAGGCTGTCTGGTCACGTAGTGTGAGCCCTCTCCTGTTTCTGGAGGCTCAACTCCACTGAAAGCATATATATATATTTATTTTTTTTTTTGAGAAGAGAAATTTTTCCACATGCACCGGTCCTGGAGTTCTCATAAGAGTCTTCCAGCTGCATAAGGAAAGGTGAACTCTGCAGCTACACAGAGAAGAAAAGAAAATCTGACTGTGCRTGCACAGCTCTGATTTAAACAGGATCCTGCCTGTCCCCTGAGCTCTCCCYGTGTCAGGGCTGCTGAGCAGGAGASGTGAGCTWTAAAAGCTTTTCCTGGATAATGCACCACTCAGCTGATTTCTAGGGAAGCACTGGGGGAGTACAAGAGCGTGGAAATGTGGTGCTGTCTTGCCCCAGCAATCCCATTTCTGGATGTGTCCCTGCAGTTGTTCTGGGCCTGGCACTCCCACATGGAATCTGGGAAGGACAGGGGAGCACAGAGCTCACCCTGCAGGAGCCCATGGCACAGTGGGGCTCTCAGTGCTGAGCTTTGGGGGCTCAGCCCCTGATATCTCACCAAAAATTTTCTTCATTTTGGGACACCTTTAGTTCAAAGGGTCTGCCCTGCCTGCACATCACTGCCAGTGCTCACTGCACGGCTGTTTGCCTGCATAAAGAGCAGTATTAACAGCTTCAGACACTCTCCTAACCTTTRGTTTAACCTTTCACATACTTCTTTTGCCTTTCAAACCTTAATTTCTGGCGTTTTTTAAACATGCTGGCCTGAAAGGCATCGCTGTCTTTTCAGATATTGGTTTTTTCCATTCTTGGAATGAAAGGAAGAGGGGAGGAGTGGGGAGTGGCCTTTCCTCACCACSTCTGATCTCACTGAACACCATTCATTGGAAAGATTTTATTCATTATTCATGATTCTGCTCTGTTCCCCACAGGTACAGAGCAGTCCAAATGGAACAATTTACCCTGTGCTGCACATCAAAGCAAAGCACTGCATTAGAAAGGTAAATCAAACCTATGAAAAACTTTCCTTTGGGAGACAACAGCTGCAGTTGGAGTGAAATGAAGAACGGTGTGTTGACATCATTTGTAATGCATGGTACACACAACTTCAAAAGTAATTCTTCATCTGTAAGTTCACACCTGGGTTACTGAGATCTTTAATCACTGGAGGATTTTTCTGCACTAAATCTGGGCAAGGATCTCTATTTTAAACAACTTTTTGCCTTTYAAAACAAGCAAAAAGAAGAAAAGACTGACACAGAAGCTACTGTTGCACATCCAATATAAACATAGTAAAACTAGAAAAATTGCTTTTTTGCTAAAAGAAGTACAATCATGTATTATTAACCTTAGAGAGTGTAAACTTCAGATTGAGTTCATCCAAAGGTGTTGGGGATTATTTGTAGGATTTCTCTAGAAAGACACATCAGAYGTGCTGTTGTGGCAGACCTTTGGGATGCTTCATCTCAACACAGGTGCTTTCAGAAAGGATTTGTACCCCTCACAATTTAAATTCTTAGTAAACTTGAAAACATCGTGACAGAGCTTGCCTTAAAATTATTAAATTTCCCAGATCATGAGTTTTTTCAGGCCTGAGGCTTCATTTTGGTGAGCCTAAAAGTCACTGGCCAACACCCACAATTCTGATGTGACCGAGTTTTGTCTGCAAATAAACCAGGGAATATTGCACAATTTGGGGGCTTAGTATGAAACTGAGGATATTCCCTCAGTAGGAAGATCACTGTGGGGTCACGAGATGGAGCTGGGGGATGAGAGGCAGAGGTGCAATGGGAGGTGACAGGAAAGGAGAACAGTGTGTGAGGCTGCTGCCTTTCCATGTGGTGCTTTGGCATCCCTCTGTGCAGCCTGGGACAAAACAGTTCCTGCAGCTCTGCTGCACAGCTTGAGAGCCAGACAGCTTTGGGACAGCAGGTGCTGCTTATGGGATAAASATGGCATCAGCATCTGTTATGACAATACTTGATAACTTTTGAGGGCTTATTTTTGCAAAGCCTTATCAATCTGTATCTGGCACATCTGACTGARATTGCAGGATGTGCACATCCAAGACCCTCTTTTTTATCCTCAGGGATTTGAGGATCAAAGGTGTGGGCAGAGCCACAGCCACATTCTCAGTAGGAGACTTTCCTTGCTGCCCACAGCCTTCCCTGGATTTGGCATCAGAAGAAATTTCTTTACTGAAAGAATWGTCAAGCCCTGGAACAGGCTGTCCAGGGAATTGGCTGGATCCTCTCTGGAGKTGTTTAAAAGATGTRGAGATGTGGCACATGGGACRTGGTTCCATGGAGGACTTTGCCATGCTGCATTAATGGTTGGGCTYGATGATCTCAGAGGTCTTTTCCTCCCTAAACGATTCTGGGGCTCTCTGTTCTGCCAGGGGTGAAGCAGAGAAAACCCTGAGATTGCCCCACAGCCCAGTGCCATGGGGGCTGCCCCAAAGCCACCCAGTCACACYGGGTGCCACACACATTCCTGCAGCTGGTGACCTGCTCCCACAGCTTCAGCTCTGCCCAAATCCCTCTCCTAACCCTGCCAGGCAAATCCAGCAGTGCTGATGCTGCCACCAGACAGCTGGTGTCACCTGGCCACAGCCCTCCCCATGGATGACAGGGCTGCCTGTCCAGCAAATGTACATTCTTGGCCATTGCTGCTCGAGCTGTCACTGTTGCCTGCTGTGTGCACCCCCAGGATTCCTGCAGGACCCCTCACTCCTCAGGAAATCTCCACTCAAAGCCCTTCCACCACCCCCAGCATCAGCCACAGCAGCCAGGGCACCAGCAGGTTCTCAACTCTGGCAAAGCAGATTTTGGGGTGAAGCTGGAGGATGGTCCCCCTCAGCCAAAGAGCAGGGCTGCCACCCCAAAGAGCACACCCAGGAACCCCACAAAGCACGTGTGCCAGCCCAAATTCCAGCTGCTCACAGAAACTGCCCTTCTCTGCTCCCAGGAGAGTGTGAGGCACACCAGGATGGGAAATTGCTGTCAGGGCTCCAGGACAGCCACGGGCTTTAASTGACCCAAAGACACTCACCCAGAACCCCCACCCTGGCACCCCTGCTCTGGGGCCYGTGGTCTCAAAGGAACTGGAGAAAAGGTAATTAGGCATAATTATGTCAATAAACTCAACTGTCCAGGTAGTTTATAAATTGTAAGTACCAGTCGACACTTCTACAGCTGATTGGAACAAAGACCAGGATAATTTTCAGCTATCTGTGAATGTGAGATGCTTTTTTTTATATGAGAATCTCAAGCATAGTTTTTCTTGCAAAAACCACTGAAAGAACTGCATGATTAAGGTTTTTCCAGCAATTAGAAAGCTGCATGGTATTGCAAAAGTACTTTACATCCAAACTTTGCCAAACCAACATAGGCTGCTCACAGCTGCCAATGAATTCCTCATGTAGCTGTAATGCTTTGGTGCCTGGGTTGTTCATCCCTCTGCTCAGGCTGCATCCTGCTYCTTGGGGTCAGAAGGGAATATGGGATTCCTCTGACAAAGGAGGTTTCCAAGAGAGCACTCAAAAAAAGGTGTGCATTTTTGTGGGTATTAAAAGCTACCTTTTCACCCTGAAAATCATCTCACACCATCAGAAGCATGAAAGGCAGGCAAGAAATAGACCCAGATGGTTGATTTAAACATCTTCCAACATTTTTGGGAGGGATGCTTCGTAACATTCACCAGTTTGATTTCTGATCTCCACTTTTGTGGGGTCTAAGGCAAAGACTTACAAGTGGTATGGATAAAACATGTACACCACCTGGTTACTCAGAATTGATTCTCAATTGTTTCTGGAAGAAYCAGGTTAATTTTCCTTTAATCCCCTTCTCCCTTCAAAGGACAGACAGGGCTTTAGGCAGCACCACCTGTACGGGATGGGGACACCAACAGTGGCTGAGCCAGAGCCCTCCCTGCAGCAGCAGCAGCTTCCCTTCCCTGCACATTCTTCTGCCACAGCAGCTTGCCCTGCAATTTCCTATGTTTATCAAGCCCTGGGGGATGCTACAGAGGACAGTCGACCAAAAATGTGGATTTCTTTTCCAGGAATGGCACAAGTTATAAAGCCACAAACTCACTCTGCTGCAATGCTTTCATTTCTCCTCCACAGCCATATGACAACAAAAGTTAAGCCCAAAGATTAAACATTAGCAATCTTTTCCTTCCATGTCCAAGATTAGAAAATAGTGATGTGGAGTTCATAATATTTGATGGGAAATGTTTATTTATCCGTAACAGCTGTGGGAATGGRTTGTGATATCAGTGAGAATGATACACTCAGATAAGAGGAGGAAATAACAATTGTAGGCATTTTCCAATCCATGCACAAGCTGTGATCCTACAGCTTTTACCAGAAAATGGAAACCAGCAAAGCTGAAACACATTAAGATGAAGACAATCACAGACAAGTTTAATTCAGTATCAAAGATTCCTACTTGCAGCTAAAGATCCATTCCTGAGGCGAGTGCCTTTTGTCCTGCAGCCATTCTGCTGTAAACACCACAGACAGGCTGATCTGAAAAACTCCCTGCTCCAAATACTTTGTTCACTAAACTGCAGTCCTGATTTCATGTCATGACTGAAAGCATYTCAGCAATCACAGCTCTGTGTCTCCAGATGAGGTCACTGCTYTGGTGCTAAGGAAATACTCAGCTGGCACCTACAGCAGCTTTAGAATTAGACTGGAACTAAGACTGTGTGTGTTAATGAAAGCAGGACACAAAATCACTTGAAATGCTAAAAAGTTACATGACAGCATTGGAATCTTGGGCTTAGGGGTGTGGGAGATAAAGATTTTTGGGTAAAAAAAAAAAGAGAAATGTCATGAATAGGCATCTCTGAAGTCTGTACGAGAARAATTCAAGCCTTGAGAGAATCTGCAGGCCTAGAAAACAGGGACAAAACTCAAAAATTCCAGAGGTAATGACCAGAAATCTATCTGCTGGCCCTAGAAAGGAGACACTGCTGGACACAATCGCTCACAGTGCTGAATTTGGGCCCATAACTTGAACTACTCTATTTTTTTCCGGTGCCTTGCATCTGACAGAGACTCCTCCTTCCCAGATACTTGTCYTTGTCAGCCCTCTGAGTGCTCCTCACTGTGTTTTTCATCCCTCATGACCCTCAATTTTCTGGCTCTTTCCCTGTTCTCTGTGCATCTGCTGACTGTTCCTGCTGCCATCAATGAGCAGGCTATCTCCAGGGGTTATCCAGGGACAGCAAGCACTRCATAATAATCTTACCATTGGCTCTTGATATCTGAGCAGCTGYTAGTCTGGGGATACAACATTTTTGGTCTTCAGGACTGCCATATTGGAGCCTTTTTCAGAGCAGCGCAAGTTCAAAAAACTTGCACAAAAAATAAACTTTGTAAGTGCCTGGGACGCATAAGAGTCATTTTTTCCTGTGAAAGATTCAAAGTTCATTTATTGGCCATAAACGCTGGTRTTTCCCAGGACTGCCTGAAATAAAGGGTAAAACAGCACAGGTATGTGAGTGATCTATTGAGGTGTGACAGTGCTGTCTCTGGTGGGATGGGACAGTGTTTGGCTCCAGCCACCACAGCCACTTCCCTGCCCRCAGCAGGGTGACCCTCCCTCTGTCCCCTGTGCAGAACAGCAGTTCCCTTCCCCACAGAGGATCACAGCAGACTGCTGCCCTCCAGCTGAGGTGCTGCTGCTGCTGCAGGGCTCTTCCCTGGCAGACTGGAGTGAGTTTTTGACTGCATGTGGCAGAGGCAGAGCGTTGATGGACAGAGGGCGTAGGGAAGGACATTGTGTGACATCCCATTGCTGTGCTGTGGGAGATCCTCACTGACATCTGAGACCATCTCCCCTTTCCAGTCCACCCAGAGCTGGGCTCACCTGGAGCTCTCAGTGCTTTCTTATTTTAACATGAGTTGTGCCAGCTAGGGAAATTCCTGTATGTGCTCCCTTTACTTTTAAAGTTAATTCCTTTCACCACAGAATGGCTGGTGCTGGAAGGGACCTCTGTAAGTTGGCTAGTCCAACCCACTTTTAAAGCAGTTGCACAGGATCACATCCAGACTGTTCTTGAGTATCTCCAGTGAGGGAGACTCCACAACCTCTCTGGGCAGCCTGTTCCAGTGCTCAGTCACCTGCATGGGAAAGAAGTTCTTCCTCATATTCAGGTAGATCTTCCTGTGTTTTAGTTTGTGCCCATTGTCCCTTGTCCTGTCACTGAGCACCACTGAAAGAGCCTGGCACCCCTCTTGAACCCTGCTGAAGATATTTGTACTCACTGATGAGGTCCCTCTCCATTTTCTCCTCTCCAGGTGAAACAGGCCCAGCTCCCTCAGCTCCAAAGAGAGATGCTCCAGCCCTCTGCTGGACCCTCTTCAGCAATTCCTTGTCTTCCTTGAACTCAGCCCAGAACTGGACACAGCACCCCAGATGGGGCCCCACCAGGGCAGAGGGGTAGGGGAGGATTACCCATCATCTCCAAAATAGTCAGGGTCACTTCAGGGAACAACCTCAGCAGGACCTTGGCYATTCCTGAATTTCCATGGTCCAGCAGAGGTCACACTGCCAGCAGGAAGATTGCTCCAACCTTTGAGTGATYTCAACCTTGTCAGCTACACCAGGGCACTGAGTGCCATGTCCAGTCTGTCCTTAAACWCCTCCTGGGATGGTGACTCCATCACCTCCCTGGGCAGTCCAATCCAATGTTCAATCACCCTTTCTGTGAAGAAATTCTTCATAATGTCCAGCCTAAGCCTYTCCAGGCACAGCTTAAGACTGTATCCTTTCATCCTGTCCCTACCTGCTTGGGAGAAAAGGCCGACCCTCAGCTGGCCACAACCTCCTTTCTGGTAGTTGTAGAGCAGCTTCAAAGGCATGGAGATGTGAAGGCATGAAGGTGTCAAGATATGAAGGTGTCAAGACATGAAGGTGTCAAGGCATGAAGATGTCAAGGCATGAAGGTGTGAAGGACAGGGCTTGCTGCCCCCCATGTGACTGACAATTCTTTTGTTGGTCAGGGTCACTCCCTTACTGTAGCTGCTGGTGACTGTGCAGGAAAGGCATTAGAATTTCTTCTAATTAGAATTTCTCCTCATTGTGTGCAGGACCAGATATTGGGGTGACTGAAGCCTTTGAATGAGAATGGAATACAAAGAAGACCCTGTCTCAAAGAACTGCCAAACACTACCAAAGTATGGTAAGCAGTAGTGTCCTCTGTGCTGTGCACACTGGTGAGCTTTCATCCTAAGGACAGTCTCAAGTTGACAAAAATAGGAAGGGAGCTCCTATCAACAAAGTGAGGTCATTAGTAAGTCCTTGATGGTGTTCATAGGAAAGACTCATTTTTCCCACTGAGAAATTACGAAGAGACTCAATTTGCCAATATGGTGCTCATAACAGCTCATGCTTGGACAACAAGCAAGTGACACTTGTCGGAGCTGAACTTCTCCTGTCCCCTGCAAGGGAGAAGGATGGAAACATGGGGCACATGTGTCCAGAATATTGGCTTCTACTTTCACACTGTGCTGCATTTTGCTGTCTCATCCCACAGAGATCCAGCCATTAAGTGACTCATAACCTTATGACAGAATTATAGATTAGTTTGAGTTGGAAGAAACCTTTCCACTTCTCTGGGCAAGCTGTGCCAGTGTCTCACCATCCTCATCATAAAAAAAAAAATCTTTCTTATATCTAATCTAAATAGACCCTATTTTAGTTTAAAACCATTACCCCTTACCCTGTCACAACAAGCCCTGCTAAAAAATCTGTCCCCATCTTCAGCCACCCTGTTAGCCTGTGCAGTACAGTTAGGTAGCATGAGTCCTCACTGCAAACAAAGTGATTCAGAAGAAATGTTTAGATCTTGTGGATTTGGAGATTGTAACCAATTATATGAGTGTGTGGGCTTTACAGAATTGTAATGTGATACGAAAAAAATATATTAAAAGTGTTCTTATCAGTAATTTCCACAAAGCTGTGCAACAGAGCAAGTGGAGTTTGCACTAGAGCTTTGCCTTGGCTAACTTGCCTTTTTACCTCAAAGTTTTCTCTGCAGTCTTGTCCTGGATCTCAGGGTGCCTGATATTACTGCTTCTCCAAGTGGGGCCAAATGCACTGCCTCTACCAGCTGTGGCATGGGGGAAACACTGACAACAGCAGAAAGCTGTGTGCATCAGAAACAAAAGGAGAAACACTGATGGATAAATGGGAGTGTTGGCAAGACACCATTGATGCAGGCTGGGAGAAATGACTGATTGACTTAGCCCAGTAGAAAAACAAAATGCTTGACAGAAACAKGTATAGTTCCATTTTACAGGGTCACCTCATACTCATTACATTGGAATCAACTTGTGCTAATACAGCACTGGCAGAAATGGAAGAGTTCTCCATGACACAAGGCTACAGCAGCAGCAGCTTCAGTTCCTGCAATCTCTCCAACAAACAGAGGGAGCAGACCCAGCAAGGGCTGTATCCTCTTCCAAAACCACTGGCATTACAGATGCTACACAGTTGGTCTTAGAAATGTCTCAGGTGCAAGGTCATGTGGAGCAAGGGTTTTAGGAGTGTTGCTCAGACTGAATCAAAGTATTATAGGAGGCCCTGATTTAGGCATAAATTGATAAAAGGTATTTAAGTTATTATCCCCTTTTTATCTTCTGGGGCAAAAATCTGTGCCAGGACCCAAGGTCTGGCTCATGCTGCACAATGGGACTGGACTGCCCCAGCAGAGAGACACTCCATTAAAAACYAAGGTATTCCAAAACCAATGACAAATCATTCGTAATTCCTGTGTTTAGGAGTTTGTCTTGCTCATAGCTTGGAAGAGACGATCAAAATTACCACTCCTGCCAACTGCAAGTGAGCATGAGTGTGTTTGGTCACTTGTAAGAAATGGAGCAGGARCCAATTGACAAGAGTTTCAGCACTGAGAAGTTTTGGTTCATGTACCTCTCCAGACTGCAAACAAGGAGGCCATTTTTGTGCTGCTGCACTGCCCATYTGCAGGACTGACTAAAATGATCTTTCCAGGCAGATTTGTGTGCAAGAAGAGAGTAAACAGCAGTCTGCCTAAACACAGGCATAATTATTTCAGCCACTCCTCAAGGTTCATTTGAGTTTTCTTCTCCAGCAGTTATTTCTACCCACAGTCTCCACAACTGAAAGAAATCTGKTTGGTTTGCCCAGATTCATTTATAAAGTGAAAAAATACAGAAAAAGCCACATAAGCAACCCTGAAAAGCAGCAAAAGACATCTGAGCAAACTTCTGAAAGGTAACTCCGGAGTCAATKATGAAYTTGCATCTAAAATGGAYATTGAAAAATTCCTTCTACAAAGTACCTACAGAGACTTACAGTACACCTTCTGTCATAACTTAAAGAGCTCCACAGAAACAGCAATATAAAGTGATGTAAACAAAGTTAAGCATACTGGAGAAATCCCAAATCCTAACTACACAAATTCATGGTAATCATCAAACACTTGGTTTTGAAATGAAAAAACAGAAATACTTTGGTCATAAGTATTTCAGTTTATAAACTCTTCAGAAAACCCTTTATCAAAAAGATAATAAATTTTTGATACCATGTCAAGTACTAAGTGCCATTAGGAGAGCAGAATATGATTTATYGCTGGGAAATTGAAACAAAATGGAACATATGCAGGGATGCAAAGTGTTTTTCTGACAACTAAACAGAAAGTTAGTCTGTTTTGAAAYACCATAAGGAGGCCAAGAAAATTTTAAGGTTTCTCTCATATAGTAAGAAGTCATGGCTACATTTAAATTCTTTTCATTTTGCCTRGAAATTCAAGTTTGGATGTACATCTCCATTTGAGACATCCAAGAGGGAGAGAGAGAGAAAAAAATCACGTAGTAAACTTAAAACTAAGCCGAGCACCTAACCTCCCCTTTGTCCAGCGATCCAGAACTTCGGCTGCAAAACCTCTGCCTGCAAGGGCCACGCTCGCATTCGAACAGCAGCAGCCTTCGCCAAAGCGATTGCTGATTTAAAAGTCCCGTCGGCGCTTTTTAACCTCCGAAGTGCCTCCCGCAGAGCGAGTGGAGGCAAACATGGAGTAGCTGTCCTTTCACCCGGGAATGTCCCACATCCCCCCGCCCTGCCTTCACCCCGGCCCTTCCCGGGGGTGCTGGGCTCCCTTACCTGCTCCGCGCCGCTCCCTTCCCCTCCTTCCTTCCTTCTTTCCTCCCTCYCTTCCCCGCTGCTCGGGGGTCTCGCTGCCCGGGCAGTGCCGGGGTCCGGACGCTCCAGCTGCGGCCGCCGGGGATGCGCCGCTGCCGCTCCAGATGTTCCCCTGGCGCCGCTGCCGCTCCAGATGTTCCCCTGGCGGCGCGGCCGCTCCAGATGTTCCCCCGGCGGCCCCGCGGGGGGCGGGCGCTCTCGTCCCCGCCTGGCCGGGAAGGACCCGGGGCAGAGCCGAAGGAAAGGGGCTCGGGGAAAGCGAGGCTTCCGCGGGATCCGACGCTGCCCGCCCCCTCTCCTGCCCCGCTTTCCAGGAAAAGCGGCCGGGAGCGGGCAGGGCTGGCGGCCGGGACAGCCGCTCCCAGCAGCCCAGGCAGGCGAGGAAAAGTAGAAAAAGTAGAGAGACTTTCAGACATACAGACCTTCCTTTGATCGCTGCATGTAACAGAGGCCTTTTTTTTTTTTTATTTTACACGCGCACACACGCACAGGGACACCCGTGGTTTTCTTGAAAATGAGCGCCCGTGGCTGTCGTTCCTGTAATTTCGCAGGAATGTRTGGCACAGCCCTGACTCCAAAAGAGGAATGCCTAAAAATAAAATTTAAGGAACGAAGCCACGGTTTTATTTGCAGATGTCATCCTGTAGTAAACAGTGCCAGTGACATTACTGGAGCACTCCCAGGGTAACGAAGGGCATCTTAGGCTGCACCACCTCTGGAATGACAGCCAGCGGACAACACCAGTGAAAGCCTCAAATCTTTCACTGTGGAAAACTCATCCTTTGAGGTATTTGCCAGGAAGTTGTGATAATCAGGTTCTGAAGTACTGTTTAAATACACCAGAAGTCTCCCCTGACGCTTCCCACCCATCAGCATCCAGGTCTTGTGTTGCTGTTGGAATGGCCAAGTGGAGGTACAACYCTCCCACCAGCTAGTCACAACTCAGACTGAACTGTGAGCCACCCCCCACAAGTTCCCTAATTTAAGATTTCTGCTTTTCATGATACAGAAGCTTTTTTTTCCTTAGGAAATTTGTAGAAGAAATTAACTCCTTGTAAAGGTTAAAACTTTTTCACTCTCACTTATCTTCTCAGACAGCTCCATCCTTSCCTGCACTTTAGCACAGAGTGATACTTTCACCCTCAGAAAAACAGTCCTGCAGCAAATACCCCTCAGCATCTGGCAAGCAGATGCCTTTGCAGGTTGGATGATGTCATGATTACAGAGAAAAGGGCAATAATACTTTCCAGAAGGACCACCTCTCTGTAAACARTGCTTCAGAAATCCAGCCTCTATGAAAGCTGCTCCTCTTTCCTGGTCTGAGTGACTTCTTTTGCATTTTTTTCAGACAGCAGAGTGYATCTCACATCACAGCATTAATCCCTACCTAATGGATATCCTTCTTTTGCAGAAGAGTTTTCAGCTAGACTGAGCTAAATCAGTCAGTAATACTGATAATTGTAATTATCTTATGTATTAACCATTGATGTTTGTCTTGGCAGTGGAGCAACAATCACTTCCTGGGATTCCTCATTTCCATCCACTCTTAAAATGACTTAAAAGTCCTTCTAAGTGACAACCAACATTGCCAATGTAAAAAACTCCAGTTATCATTCCYGGAACCCTGCAGGGATTCTGCATTTCTGTGAGTCAGTGTGCATTAAACTAACCAYAGAGAAGTGCATGCATAGAACATTCTATAAAACTGTTAGAGACTATGAAAATARCAAAGCATCTTTTGCAATTTTTTACCTAAGGCCAACAAAAGCCCAACAGTTCTGCCACCTTCAGTTAAGTTCAGACTTCATTTTCATCTTACTCTTYTTGCCTTATTCCAAAGTTAGTTAGGAAATTAATTCATTGCTCCTCTTGCAAATTTAGAGTACATACTTGGCACACAGGCAGGCAATTGAGCTCTTCCCTTGCTGGAGGAATAGAGCATCCAAACAGAGCATTTRTTTGGTTTTTCACTGCTGATATTGAGCATTTCTCCTGAAACAAGTAATTAAATATTATTTCATGGCAAAGCTAAATGCTTCAAGACGAATTTGCAACCGGTGCTTGAACCACCTTCCACAAGAATTACCTTAATGAAACATCACATATCAAATATCTTTGGCTCCAAGACCCACAAGTCGATTACACTGCAYTTAATGTGGTGTCCAGTGCTTTTACCTCATCAGAGTTATCACATATACCAGGTACCGACATTGATCATGAAATCACACATCTGTGCCTCAATCTAAATAACTCACGAGCACATTACAGACAAATTAGAGCTCTAGATGTTCTAGGATTATTGTAATATCTGCATTTTGGCCTAGAAGGCAAGATAGCACCCGGGGGCAGGTGAACTACTTTCAGCCTAGGCACTTGGGGGAGCTGTGCTTTTCATATCCATGACTTGTTTTTGGGTGAAAACTGAAGTGAAATGTTGATCCACTCCCCTGGACACTCTGAGTCCAGGGTTTGTTATTTGTAGGTATCTTTGTAGCACCACATCTAGTTTATAACTGAGGGAGTGAAAACCCCCCCACTCTAAGTGAAGAACAAATTCAGGATTGTCTGATGAAGGTGAATGACCACGAATCTCTGGGACCTGAGGAGATGCACCCCAGCTCCCGAGGAGATTGGCTGATGTTGTTGCCAAGCCACTCTCCATCATATTTGAAAAGTCTTGGTGGTGGTCGAGCAAAGTCCCCAGTGGCTGAAAAAAGAAGGAAACACTGCTGCGACTTTTAAAAAGGGGAGAAAGGAAGATGTGAGGAATTTTTCACTCAGAATTTGTTATTTTAAGAGTGCTGAGGCACTGGCACAGGTTGCCCAGGGAGGCTGTGGATGCCCCCTGGGAGTGTTCAAAGCCAGGCTGGATGGGGCTATGAGCAATGTGGTCAAGCAAAAATTGTCCCTTACCATGGAACTAAATGATTTGTAGGGTTCCTTCCAACTGAAACCATTCTATGATTTTATGAAATSTATCACAGGAGTGTGGCTGACACTGATAAAATAAAAGCTCCCTGGATGGAGTGCCCAGAAAGTTAAACAAATAATTCTGACCTTGCAAAGATCATGAAACAATTGAATAAAGAACAAATACATGTATTGGCAATGACTTGAGGAAAAACAAACACTGACATTCTGGTTTTAATACAACTTGTAATACCAAAATAAATAAAAAGGGAATTTGAATACAAAGACCCACCTTATGAAAGTCCATTTTTTGGAGTATCTTTAGGGATATTTACTCTTCAATGGATTTTGAAGGTGCAGGTTTAAATCTGTAAAGTTTAAAAATGCTTCTAGGGCCTAATCCTGTCATGGGGGGAGGGGGGGAACTAGTCACATTATACATGAAATTTTAAAACTTTTTGACAATAGTTATTAATTGTGTTTATTTGTCTGCTTTTTAGTTTTTTTACCAGTATCCTGCAAAAAAATTGTAAAAAAAACTTCCAAAAGGAGTACTTTTCCATGTTTATATCCTGTCCAYACAATATGTCAAACTGATTTCTAGCACATAAAAATGTACCCTCCCTTATGAAAGGCTCATCTAGAAGAACATGCAAAATCACAACCATGGAGATAAAAAAAGTCAGCAGAGCTCAGTTTAACACTATCTGCATGAACAGAGGAACTGCAGTGACTGCAGGAGCATTTCCTGAARCAATCTATAATTCACAGGTAATTGGCTACTTTTCAAGCTGATCAGAGTCCTTTGAACTAGTCTAGCAATTTGGCACAGAGARTTTAGTGTAATAAAGCCAGGAAATGCCAGGAGTAGAAACAGTAACAAMTTTCTCCCCAGACTTTTCTATCCCTGTACTAGGATGAAGAACAGAGAAATCTGGGAAAAGCAGAAGCACCGGGAGAAAGCAATTTGCAGATCCCAAATGTTTTTCTTCTCAGTGTTTCAATACATGAAGTAAATCTGTTTTGGCACTGAGAGCTGTGCAGGTGAGGTCATCTGCAGYGCTGTGCTGCTTTTGTGCACACGTTAAACCATGACACAAATGCATTAAAAAAGATTGATCCCTCTTCCCACAGCACCAAGCAAGAATCTTTGCTTTTTCTTATCTCGTCATCTATCAGCTGAACGAGAGCAAAGATGGTTTTAAAGCTGCAAATATCAACTCAGAGATCTGAAATTTGTCTCTGAGAATGTGCAATGGCATTTCTTTTTACTATATTTCAGCTTGTGATACAAGTTTCATATTAGAAAGTGAAAGATCATTCACACTGAGGAAAACGACTTGCACTAACCTGGCATTTTTTGATGAAGTACAGTCAGCAATAGAATAATCAAACAAGTTTATAAGGTGTGACTTCTAAAGAGCATCAGGCAGTGGAGAGCTCATCTGGTGTGCTCTCTCAGGGTTAAATATCAAGCCAAGTCCTCATTTACCAGTTATTCCAGAAACTGGGACATGGAAACCTGATGCAGAGGAATGTGGCAAAAGAAGGAACAATCTGCTAGCACAGGGAACAAATGGCAGCTGAAAGAACTAGAAACKCTCCCTGCTTCTATCAAGTTCCTTAGTCACTTCTAGGTGACAAATCTGTACRTCTGGCTTATGGTCTTGTCTTTAGACACTGGTAGGATAAATTTAGGTTATAGGTTTATAGAAGCACCAAGCACCAGAACAGCAAATGAAGTCTGCTGGATCA
>NW_026623268.1:1369400-1427710 GCF_030028575.1 Malurus melanocephalus
CTCACCTTTAAGGCACACTGTGATGGTAGTCAGAGGCCACAGAGAAACCACCCCAGAAAACCTCATGAAGAGGCTGGAATCTCCAAATTCAGCAGTGTCTGTGGTGATAGACAGGGCTCCTGGTCACACCCTTAGCCCAGGAAATGCAGAGCCCAGCTTCATTCCCAGACACTGTCCTGCATTTACACTGAATGAGGCACCAGTCCTGTGGGAAAAAGAGTATGCAGCCCAACAATTAAATCATGTCACATAATACACACCATGTGGGGGAAGGGAACAAGGGGCTGAACTATCCTTCCAAAGGCAGCCTTAGGTCTGGATTTGTCCAGCTTTTGAGAGTTTGACTTTGTAAACCTAATGTGTTCTTTCCATACTTTTTTTTTTAATGTTGCAATTTTATCTCCCTCATAGTTTTGTTGGTTTTTGTTCTCTCAGTGTCTCTGGCTCACTCGCTGCAGCTCTGCACATACCTCGGGTGAGTCAGGACAGTTTAGCTGGGGGAAGACAGCAGGGTGAACAACCCTCTGGCCAGACACACAAAGAACAGGATGGGAAAATCGGTTAAGCAATGATATGAAAAACATCAGCTGTAGCACACACTAGGGAGAAAGAGGGAAAATGCTTTTTCAGGAGAGGAGAGAAAGTGAGAGCAGGAGCACAGCTGAGGAAGGTGAGCCCGTGGAGTGATGAGGAGGTTGGAAATCCAATGTCACTGCACAGGCATTGTCTCCTGTGACCCTTTGCTCTCTGCTCTCCTGCAGTACAGAAGGTGAATGTCCTCCTGCCAGCCATGCAGAGCAGGGACACCTGGTGGCTTTTGTACCAGCCTTCATCCCATGGGACACCAGGGCCATCAAATCTCTGCTGCACAAAAGCTGCCCAAGACACACATTTATCACACACGAGAAAGAGAAAGAGCAGCAATGAGGAAGGAGTCCATCCAAGTCACARAAGTCTCTGTGACCAGGTGCAATATTCCCAGGAGACAAACACTTTTCCCTCAGTCACTGTGCTCCCAACCAGCTCCTCACAGACATGGCCATGTGTCTCCTCGTCTCACTGGGAAATGCATCCTTTGGTTTCCCATCTGGCGGTCACTTAGCGAAACTTTGGCCTCCCATAACACCTGAATTTACAGAGCCCCTACCCCAGCTCTTTGCCATCAACCCAAAACAYATTTTACAGTCCAGCTCCCTCCCAAAGGCAGCTCTGGGCTCTCTCCACCACAGCCCCCCCAGGGATGCACTAATCAGACAGKCCCATGAAAATGTCCATCCTGARCTCCTCATCCCTGGTGTCACCAACYCTGCTGCCAAGCCAGGCCCCAAATCACAGCTCCACAACTGCTTCAGCATTCCTTCACTTGGCTCCTCCTCCCCTTTGCTTTAATCCAGAAGCCCARTTGGCACTGCCAGGGTAGCCAGAGCCACTTCCACAGTGCTGACTCCCACTTGTTCCTGCCTTTTCACAAGGTTTCCCAGAGCATGGGAATGCCCTGCTGCCCCTGGGTTAGAATTTATTTACACAGACACTTTATCACCAAGGGCACACTTGAATGTGAGTTTGAGCTCGCAGGCTGATGTTGGATACAAATGGGRTCACAGGCACTCAGCTAAGCAGCTCTGCAGGAAAAGGCCATTGTAGGGAAGCTGGGGGTTGATGGAGACAAGGCTGTTGCTGAGCAAGAAAGCTGAGGGAAAGCAGAAAAACCCAGGAACAGCTTAAAAAGTAATAGTTTGTGGCCTGGCAGGGGGAGTGGCGGGCAGAATCCCACAACAGAGTATAGCACAGATCTCTGTGCTATAACCAGGAGATGCTGATGTACAAATGTCAAATTGTCAGTACATGTCTCTGGGGGTGTATTGGTATATATGCATGTACGTATGTATAATACATATATTAGACAAATATACATAAAATGCTATTTTGTACCTTGGTGAACAGGCACAATAAAAACAAAATAACCAACTAATTTAGTAACCCAGTGATTAGTGTAAAAGGGAAAGGAGRTCAATTCTGATTCTGTGTCTCCTGCTAAAGTTCCCAGCCAAATCATCCTCTTTTAATCACTATCAGCTTTGTTTTGACTTTCTTGTGACTTACTATGTTTATTTTGTGAAATACAGTTGTTTTATGCCCTTTTTTTCCCCCTGAGCAAATATATGCATTTCCTTGACATGAACTGATCCTGCAAATGTGTCCATTTATGCTTCACGTCACAACCACGAGTAAGCCCCCTGTAATTTGTATATCTGTATGTGCTTGGAGAATGAAGTTCAGTATGGCTTTATGTGTCCAGATTTCCTCTGCAGTAAGAGTGGAAGCCCAAGGACTGTAACTCCTGTAACCTGTGCAAAGAAGCTGAGTGGTTTAAGACTCCTGCTGTTCCCCAAACGTTTATTTCTGTCCCACTGGAGCGATATCCTCACAACAAAGCCACTCAACAGGAGAGTGCACCGCCCTTTGCCATCAGAGCTCTCAGCCCAGCAAAGCAGCACAAACCTCCCCWCAGCCCCAACTCTGAGCTGGGCCAGCCGAAATTGGGGTGAACATCCCACTCATCTCACTTAGGTGCTATGGACAAGAGGTTGCATTTGAGGAACAGAGGTGTTTTGAAATGTATTTTAAAATACAGTTTGTTTTGACCTATGTATATGGAACGTACTTATGGTGCTGATAAGAATAAAAATGCTATTGCTTTTTCTCACTGAGAAACTTTTGTCAGAATGAAGCTGGGGCAAGAAATGTATTCTCTTTCCTACAGTAAGGACTCGAGAAAGCTCCCCCAAAATATTTTGTGTATTTAACATTGAAAATACAGATGGCAGGGCTGAGCACTGGGAGCAGCAAATCCCTTAATGATGATGTGATCACAGGAGGAACCCGAGGAAGGTTTCAGAGAGCTGTGGGCAGAAAACCCACCTTGGTTTCTGGGTGCAGAGTGGAAGGTGATGATCCCCAGGGCTGCCAGAGGGATGAAGCTGGGCAGCTGGTGGTCAGCTGTCCGTGATGTTGGTCAGTGCTGACCCCCTCCAGTCAAAGGAGGGCAATTTGGGCTGGAAATGGAGRGCAGAGGAATTGGGTTTTGGGAAACACCAAGGAGCTGCCAAGTGACTCAGCAAAATGGGATCTCCAGAGCTGGATCAGGGTTTTCTGCTGACCACTGCAATGCACTCCCTAATACCAGACTAAACTCTGCCATGCCTTTCTGTGTATATTGATTTCCTTTATTTTTCCTTTTTACTAAAAAAAAAAAAAAAAAAAAAAAAAAAAAAAAAAAAAAAAAAGTCGTATATGAACAGCATAGAGCAAAATTTGACCATATGAAGCTGTGCTCTGGATGATGGCGGTCTCCTGCGGGCTCTGTAACTATTTTAGTCTCAAATTCGTGCTTGCAGCGGACTGAAGAGCCTGTTCTCACCTGGTATGGACAGACTCCCTCTGCTGGAAAATGCTTGTAAAGGTTACCGAATGTTCAGCGATGGTGATTGAAAAAAGCTTTTGAACAACGCATTTTGTAGCAAATGTGCAATTTTGATTTGCACCGTCCAAGGAATTTTAAAAACATTTTGACTCCTTYCTTAATCACTGGGAAGGAGCTAGGAGTTTTTAGCTTCAAAGTTCATCTCTGAATGTTCAAAGTTCATCGCCACGCCGCTTACACTAACCTTGTAATGCATTAATCCACTGAGTAAAGTTTTGATTTCTCTTTTCTTCTGTGTCTAGAATCAAGCCATGAATAGGTCCCCTCCGTAGTCCTAAAGTACTCCCTCTTCTTGACTTCTTCATCACTGATGACAGGAACTTGCTGCTGACTTCACAGAAGCACCAGGATATGACATGTGGAACAGGTTGATTTCTTTAGCAGCTACTTTTGAATATACTTTTAAAAGCAAGAGGAAAAAGATCACTTGCAAATGGGATTTTAATGCAAAAATTCCTGGTTTTTTCCCCAGGAATTTTGAGAGGTGGAGCTGATATACTCCCTTCAGAGACTAAGATCGCCAAATATTTACCGAACCATTGATCTTAAGGAAACAATAGTTACCATTTTTAGATGAAGTCCTCTTATCATCAGAATAACTTCAGCAAAAGCCAGGTCTCACACAGCTTTATTTTCCTAGAAGAATGCGTTATCCAGTGATTTCTACTTTTGCTTATTTGATACCAGACCAAAGAGTCTTGAGATAAGATTTGTGTTTTGAAGTACAGCTAACACAGCAGTTATGCCTCCTTCTCTCCCTCTGCTCCACCCCACCAATGTGCCTCAGATGCCATCTATAGAAAAAAACTCCAAAGGGAGGAGTACTTGGTACTTGGTGCCTTTCCTGAGGTTATCAATACAGGCAACAACTATACCATAAAATTTATCATCATAGAATCACAGAATGGAAGGGACCTTAAAAGATTGTCTCACTCCAAAGACTCTGCCATGGACAAAGAACATTCCAATAAACCGGGTTACTCAGGGCCTCATCCAGCCTTGAACACTTCCAGGGATGGGGAGTCCCTGACCTCTATGCCCTTGTGAAAAGTTCTTTTAGGTTTCTTGTAGGTCTCATTTAGGTACTGGCAGGGGCTCTAAGCTCTCCCCGGAGCCTTCTGTTCTCCAGGCTGAACAGATCCAAATTCTCAGCCTGTCATTACAGGGGAGGTGCTCCAGACCTGAGATCAGTTTAGTGGCTCATCTCTGGACTCATTCCAACACAGGTCGATGTCTTTCTCATGTTGGAGGCCCCAGAGCTGAACACAGAACATCAACAGCTGGGAATTAGGAGAGCTTATTGCTCCCTCTCTGACCTGCAGACATTGAAATACCCAGCTGCTTGCAGCTCCTTTGGAGCACTGTGCTCCCCTTTTCTGCCAGTACAGTTATTTAAAGATTGACACTGCTGGCTGCAGCAGCTTCAGTTGGTCCACATCATCACTTTTGGCCTTTCCTTCAGTGCAAAACTTTATTAAAAACCATTAAAGATAATACTGAGAGTTCTTTCCAGTAGCATCTGGCAATTCAGAATTACTGCAGCAGCTTCAACACACGGATGTATCACCTTTCAGTCACCAGCATTCAGGGTTTAGTCAAGATCTGTCCTTCCTCTATTCTCCATATTGCAAGGAACAGAAAATAAGGCCCTGAGGGTTTGCCATGGTCCCTCTTTGGGAAAGCTGTACATGCAGTGAAGTTCTGTGCTCCTGTCAGGCCCCAAGCCACCATGAGAAATGGAACATGGATCCAAACCTTCTTGCTTCAGCTTAAAAGAAATTTTTATCAGTCTTAAGCATTCTCAGCTCAGAATTACTTTGGATTAGGTAATCACATTGCAGTGAGTACCCTGAGAGAGTGATGGACATTATGGTTGATACCCACTGACCAGTTGAGACCTGGATTATCCTAATGTGGGAATCCTTTTGTTCTATGCAAAAGGCACTAAAGGAATGGAAGATCTGTTGTCTGAAGTGGCCTCACTTCAGCTGTGTAGAACAGGTTGTGTAGAACTTGGCACAATGGAGAAGGAATTGATGAATGCATATTTTGCATCCCAAATCCTGGGTTAAACGGTGATTGCCACTTCTGCACTCCTGTCAGGTGAGAACAGCCTAAAGTGACTTTGCTCTCCCTGAGGACTTTCTATTGCTGCTGGGACCACTGCAATGGTGCAAAGAAATGCCCTAATCATTCCTCTCTGCCAGGAATAAACTGGTCCTAATCTAAAATCACCGTGACTGCTTTCTAACAGACAAATTTCTCTGCATAGGAGTCCTCAGGGAGTGGACCCACTATATTTAAAATGCTCACAAGAAGCATTTAAGATGTATTTTGTGTATATAAGAAAAGCAGTATATCAACTGAAAGCCACTGCACAATGGTCCAGGAAGGGTTGCTTTGCAAAGGAACATTAGCATTCACCTCATATAATGGGATATGGCTGCAGACAACCATGTCCATGAATCCTTCTGCTCAGGCTTTTGAACAAAAAATGCTATTGTTTTGGTAATTCATTATCAGGAACAGGACTAGTTCTCTGGTCTGAGGACTCCCTGTAGGTTCCTCAACAGTTTTTGATGAAAACTCACAACAGTCACAAGTTGGTTGGTCTTCTCAATACACCAAAATCCTATCAGTTCAGAAATTGTATGAAATGAGGCATTTTGACAAACATACAAGAATGACAAAAATGCATCTTGTATGACAGAATATTGTTGCTCCTTGTATCACTTCTTTCTCTCATTTTATATTTGACCTCAGGAACAGGACACATGCGAGAGAAGTTTCCTTTTTCCGAAGAACTGTAGATGTTGAGCTGGGATTCAGAGGGTTCCTCCTAATAGGAGGAACAGCATCTGTCAAGCCAGTCTAAAACAATATTGAAAATTAAAATCCACATGCTACAAGCAATGTTTTCTATGATGAGTGGGTTTATTTTCACGTTCATTCTCACACAGTTACCTAAAGCTCCAGCACAACAACTGCATTCTTTTGGAAGTTTGTGTTGTTTCAGTGTTCAATCCTCGCATTGAATGACTAGATTTTGGCTCTAAAATCCCTCTGGAAATGGTTTTGGCAGAAGGCTATGATAAGTTTGAAGATGTGTGATTATGATTCATTGCTGTGTGAAAAATTACAGTTATCAGGCTTGATTATATCTTTATATGGTTTTACACTATTCACACGAACACTGAGTGCATTTAGAGCCAGGGCAGTGCTTACTCAAATACTGTTTTTTGTGCTAAAGAATAAAAAACTGCAGGTGAATATTTTTTTCATTTTTTTTATTTAGTGTTTTGTTCCTTTTTTTAAATGGATATTATATTCTTCTTCAGTTATACATTGTTATCTTCAGTTATTTTTACTTTCTTTATGCATTTAAATATTTCCTATTTTTTTTTCCTGAGAAAGGCTTGTTGAAAGCATGTACATAAATACAGCTGTTACATCATTTTACCTCTGTGGGGTATGGCATTTAATATGTCAATACATGATAAGTTAACAAGCACTCAGAATTTAATTCATCTTCCAAACCATGCTGCAATTAGACCATCCGTGAGAAGCAAGCATAAATATTTTGCTTTGGGAATACCCACCTGAAGATGAGGGTAACATCAACTGATGTTCTCAGCCCTCTCAGAAAACACTGGGGTATCATTCACTCTTGAAAGGCTTATATGTACCTACATCTTCCCTTCCCACAGTTAGCCTGAAGTGCTGGAAGACTCCACAGGGATGACCATTTTATCAGACCATGGTCTTCCATTTGTGATGCACAGCAAGTTTAATATATCCTTCATGGATCCCTGAATCACAGCAGTTTTTCTGCTTATTCCTTTCTGTGTCATGTTTTCAGTATTTCTTGTTAATGAGCATTTGGATTTTTTTCATCCCTTTGTCTTCACTTTCCACTGAAGACTGACCTCCTTCGTGTCCAAGGTTTGGACTCTGATACAGCTTGCAGCCACCCCACTCTTGAAAGGRCAGAAAAAGCAAACAGTGTTTGCTCAGAAATGGATTTGTACAAAACTGGCTGCAGCCAGCTCCATTGCTCTGGGAATTCAGGGTGGAAATCAAAGTAATGACCATTTTACGTATCAGTCATGACTGAACTAGTGACCTGCTGTGAGAATGAAAACCCTCTGGAGCCTTTCTGACTACTTATGTAGTAGCTCCACTTCCTGTGGAAACAGAAAGTATCAGACATGGCATTGCAATCAGATTCCTCTTTGGATGATTACCTTCCTTCCCAAATGCCTGATTCGTTATGGAATATTTGTTAATTTCTGTGGAAAATTATTTCATTTATTATGCAAGCTTCAGTCCTTCTGAGTAATACTATTGCCTCAGACTGGATGGGGCTGAGCTGGAAAGGGCTGCTGGTCTAATCAGGCATGATACAAAGCAAGAGAGAGTACTTTTGACTAAACAGAGGACATCGTGTGAAAGCTTCTGTTTTCAGAGTCACTTCRTGGGGCTGATGGGTYRGKTCAAAAGCAMATGAACACTTACAGACTCTCCCATYAGAGAGATGGGATTYGRTGGAACATGGGAGCTGYTGRCAGGCAGAGCTGCCYGGCAGCCTKGGGGGCAGTGAGGCTTCCCTGTGCTTTCATGGAGGTGCYAACCTGCAAATAAGAGCCAGCCACACATCACTGTCCTATTCTAGCTCTGTTTGCTGTTTGCTTTCCATCAGGTGAGGTGTGCAGCCAGCACGCTGGTCTGAAGAACACAAACAATGCTGAGGCCTGTTGAATTGACCTGTAGGCAAAACAGGAGGAGGCAGCTGTGGCCTGAAACCCAGGMAAAGCTGATGCAGCCACAGCATTCTTCYCTCACAAGATGTGAGGACAGGCTGYCAYCTGAAAGGATGTACATGAGAGGTTCCATCTGAGGAGCTCAGACACAGCTGGCCAGGTTCTTTTCTATCCAGGTCCATTGTATATGTGTCTTCAAATTAAGGTTGAAAAGGAAAAGCCATCTGTATGTAAGTTTTGGCTGACAAAAGAACTTTGTAAAAACTCAATCTGGATTGGTAAGGACAAGAACTATGCATGGGAYGTTTTTCCATTGTTAGATTTATTAGATTATAATATAT
Source organism: Malurus melanocephalus (assembly GCF_030028575.1). Lineage (NCBI taxonomy): Eukaryota > Metazoa > Chordata > Aves > Passeriformes > Maluridae > Malurus > Malurus melanocephalus. The sequence goes on from NW_026623268.1 coordinate 1,377,986, forward strand.
AGTACCAGGAAAGAAGCAATTTTACAAGTATCTGTAAGGGTACAATTGCTTTCTTATATACCTCCCAAAGCCCTTGAAAAGAAAAAAAAAAATGAAAACAAACAAAAAAAACAAAACAAACAAAAAACCAAAACCCAAACAAATGCCCACAATCTTTTAACAGACACAAGTGTTACAAAGTTTTAAGGATGCCCCAAGCTTTTAAAGGGCTGAATATTCAAAAGTAAGGCTCYAAGGTAAATTATTAAGATCTTTGTTAATTACAGAAAATCACAGGAAAAATATCCATCAGACCTTGACTTTTGCTCATGACAGCATTAATCTTCACACTTCTCTAACTGTATTATCCCAATCAAGCTTTCTCCATATTAGGCCTGGGGAGATTATTCCCAAAGACAGCATGGTTGTATCTGCAGAGAACACTGCCATGTTGAAGAGAGTGGCATAGGGGGAATGTGGGAATGTGTATGTGTGAGCATGTGGAGACRAGATTTACACCTGTGTTCAGGAGATCCTTGGAGGAACAGAGCTTTCCTAAGTCTTGCTTACCATAGACAGCCWGTTCCCATGCCCTTGGTCTGGCCCAAGTTCTGGAAAAGGGAAAARGAAGARAGGAAAAAGGGTTGCAATGCCTCAGCAGCCCCTTGAAGAGATTACARGGAAATATGAGAGACAGAACATCTCTGGGTTTACTGGAGAATTTTCAGCAAAGCTCAAATTTTGATGAAGCATGAATAGAGATGCTGCAAAAGAGGTTGGGAGCTACAAGACAGGATTATAAAGTGGTAAATGGAGAAGGGGAAGGCCACAAAAGAAGCAAGGTGATGAGGATAAAGCAGAGAGAAAGAACTAGTTGTGTGACCAGGGAAATGGGACTGAGGACATGGGAGAAGTCTGAGAGATGCCAGCGAAAGAAGAGTCACACTGCAGTGATAGGAAATGTAGAGAGAAGCAAGACATTGGGCTGGTGTAGAAGAGAATACAGGCTTATCTTCTCTACTTACATCAATTTGGAGCTGAAAGATTGTCAAAGCAAAAAAATTTTGCTTTTTTCAAGACGAATCTTGGTGAATGTCAGGGCCAGGAAGCAGCTGGCTTGTTTATGTGTACTGTTTTGTTCCTAAACCTACCAATAAGCCTGTTTTCAATTTTAAAAGAAACATAAGGCTTTGGATGAGTTTGCACAGCTCTGTTATACAGAGATGGTGGTCTCCTCTTTAATGAACACATCCACCACTGTCCTGCTGCAATGYTAAATTTGCCTGAAACACTCTTACGGTGGTTAATTTCTAACTTGGATCTTCCTATGATACACTCCTATGACAAAGGTCACATTTCTAATGACAAAAGTAAAGAAAAGAAGGTAGTAACATGGTGCCAGTGATGTAGTTGAATTTTACTTTTATTTTACAGCTTAGGGGTTATTCTAACTAATAGGCCTCTTCTAGGCAAAACAGAACAGGAATGCTCCCTCTGCTCTTCAGGGGGAGTGTTAATATTGGTTATCTCAATGCATTCTAGCTGCCCGTGCATACATAACCYTTCTGAATGCTTGCTTGTGATGGAGACTGTTTGTCATGTTTTGCAGGTGCTTCTGAACTTTCAGCTTCTTCCCGCTCTCTCCTTGGCTCTGATTTCTCTCCCATTTTCTTATGAGACTTGCTTTTTCTCAAATGCAATTTTTCTCTTTCTCGTCTCTCCTTTGCTCCTTCAGGTTGCTAAAAGGCCAGGAAAAAAATAGCAGGGAATTAAAAGTGACTCCTACAAGAATAATAATAATAAAAAAAAGCTCATTATCTTATTTCACTATGTAACAAAATATTCCAGTAACTTGCATCACCAAGATCAGCTTTACCTAGATGGGCTCAAATTCAAGGCCCATGCCAGTCACCCTAAAGTTCAGCAAGAAGCAACACACATGTTTGGACTTTACTCTGTATGTGATAGGATGGTCAGGGGCCCAGTGGTCTTGAAGAGGAGAGCAGACAGGAGAGAGAAAGGGRGGAGCTCTGAGATTTCAGCCCAGACTCCATGTTTCTGTCCTTTTGTGTGATCCATCTTTATGTGCCTGAAGGCTCTTCAGTACCTGCAAAGACTTCACTGAAAACAAGGTCAGGAAGGGTTAACAAAGACACATTTATAAGAGAAAAGCAATATGCAAGGAGGGAGATTAATCACCTTTCCCACACTGTTCACTTGTCTGATCTTGGTGGTTTGAATTGCACCCACAGCGCTCTGTATGCAAAAAAATGCTCCATTTGGAGACACAAGTTTAAGCCCAAATTTGCTTTCAGATCTCTCACCTATTGCTCAGTTCTTTGAAATCCTCAAGTCCTTTACATCTCCCAAACTGCAATGGTAACTGAGAGAATGACTATAACTGGGACTGCTTAAAAAACAGATTAAAATACAGCTCAGCACCCCTCACTGCTGATTTACAGAGGGTCACTGAAATCCAGTTTTTAACAGGAACTGARGCCATATTTAATACATTCTGTTCACTATACCTAACCATGCAGCAACTACAYACTYGCAGACTTTCTAGCCACAGGCATTYTTGAGAAATTATAAATGATAAACCAGATAGCCACTGGTGAATGTCAGCACATGAGGCAATGTAAATTTCCAAATTAAATCAACTGAATAGTTCCTAAAGAGGAAAAAGAGGATTAGAGAATGCACTTGAAATTTTGACAGTGGTGTAGCAGTGCTGTCATCRCCATAATTCTGCATATTCTTAGAGGACTGTCATGCAAGGCCTATAATTATGGGACCAATCATGTAACTATGCTGCTTATTGAAAATGGATTTTTTTTCCTTTTGCTATGCAGAAGGTCTGCAAAGAGAGCTGAAAATTACTTTTCCATACAAACTGTCAGTGTCAAGAAACTGAAAAAACTGTTACCTCTTTCTGTGGTTATTTAAAGCTAATGTCAAGTGTTATTCAAGCACAGCTTTTTTAATGGAGTGACAATTCAATAGTGTTCTTCTGATACTTGAAAGTGAGTTAGGATTTATTRCCCTTTCTTCTACYGTATGATACAGCAGATATTATGTATCAAAATAAAAAAAAAAAAAATATTAAAGTCATGGAAAAATGTTGTTACTGGCTACTTCATCARCAAACACCAGACCAAAAAATGCTCATGGCTTATAGATAGAATGATGGGGAGAAGGATGAAATGGGGAGAATCCCCTGGTGCCTGCAAGCACTTTCAGTGAAAATATTTTCAGCCAYTTACAGCAATAGCTCTTGCTGCAGCTGTGTGGTGACACTGCAGAAAGCAGATGGATGGAGTCCTGAGGGGTGAAAGAGAAGCATCTCMAACACTGCAGTGTCTGGCAGTATTACAGATAACACTATATAGGTTAAGTCAGGTCAGCAGCAGTGAAAAAGTGAGCTGGGTCTTGCCACAAAAGTAAAGCAAAGTTGGGTTTATATTGCCATGTTTTGCTGGCACTGCCATAGAAACCTCTGAAAATATTGSCACATGAGCCAGTGTGGTGTCTCATTTTGAGGAAAAACACTCCTGAATAAGCCTAGACTGTAACACCACAACAAGAATCTTCACACTAATGRTACAACTTTAACCTTGTTTGTACTACTGTAGTAATTTGAGACCACATATTGTGAGAAATTCTAATTTATTTCTGTACTTATCCCAGTAAAGTCACAGCAATTACACAAAGGATAAAGCTGACTTGTTTGTGGATTGGGATTTTTCCTTCTGTAGTGATCTTAAGTTGGTTGTTACCTACCAAAGAAACTGAGCGTTTGCTTTTGAGAAGCAATTGCTTTTCAAAGGACTCTGCAAATTCCTGAATGGAGTTTGATCTTGTCTCTGGGCATGAGCTGTCTCCTGAAGGTGTTCTGCTTGCCTTCTTGTGGCAGTGGMATTTGACATCTTGGTCTTCTTGAAATTCCCTGGAGCCCCTGAGGTGGCCTGAAGATGAGCCTCTGGCAGCAGCATGAAGTCGTGTTGTATGGAGGGAGGAAAGCTTGGCCTGAGAAACAAAAGTTCTTTGATAAGTATTGAATATTAAAGCAGAGCACACAAGGAAGTTTTTTTTTYCTGCCACAGACACTCTCCAAACAGTGGTGCAAAGTGAAGGACCTTGTCCAGAATTCTGTACCTTTCTTTTTATGTGCAGGAGAATCACACTGCCAAGAACTTGCATTCTGAAGGCAGTGGCAGAATTTCCTATTACTCCTGGGTTTTAGGATTTAAGTTTTGACCCACAAAAGAACAGTTCAAATGTAAAGTGTTCTGGGCCCTCTTAGTGTTCACTGACAYGAAAAGGAACTGGGACTATTCATAACCTCAAAAACTCAGGCCTAGCACCTGGCTGCAGTTTCTAGGCAGGACTCTCAAAAAGCCTTTTGTGGCCAGATGAGTCAGATTAGAGGTTTGACCCACGGATGCTGCAGGTCGTATCAGATGTTTGAGCTTAGAGTATGACAGCAATCATTTCTCATCCAGTTCTGTCAAATTTTCAGCATAGCCTACATGCAGACAAGATGCTTTATTGCCCAGCTTTGAATTTTCAGCTGGTTTCTTGGGCACATTTGTCCTGTTCAGGGTACTGAGGGACACATCCCTACTAGASAAGAGGTAGGAAACAGACTTCTACAATTACATTTGCAGGACTGAAGTGGGGAGGGAGTAGATAGTTGTTTAGTTTCTGTATGATTAAATTTTCTCAGGCCTGGAATACAGATAAAAGCTATTGATCTGCATCAGCTGTGTTCAATTGAATGTCTGTAAAGGAGATTAACTTATTATTAAATGCAGGATACAGAACTGCTGTGTCCTGCAGAGTTATGTATTGGTGGTTTCAGAAACAGACAGATCTATGGAAGAGATGGTGAGAAGGACACCACATAGAGCTGGGGATAGCCCAGACCCTGCCAGCTGWTGATGTTCTTTCAGGATGAGTAGGTGAACACTGGTAACATGCAGATGGTGAAAACTGTGAGAGATGGGAGGTAYTGAAAATCACACCCCTGCAGGTGTCACATTAGGGCACTCCAGACACCCAGCTGCTGCATACATGTTTGAATGCATATATGTTTTGGATATTATGAGGAATTTCACCAAAGAAAGAATGATTAGACATTCCAATGGACTAGCCAAGGAAATGGTGGAGTCACTGTCCCTGGAGGTGTTTAAGCAAAGACTGGATGTGGCACTCAGTGCCATGGTCTCGTTGACATGGTGGTGGTTTTGTCAAAGGTTGGAGTCAATGATCTCAGGGATCTTTTCCAACTTAAATGATTCTGTGATTCTGTGTTTTGTATAAGCCTGGTGCTAAGCCTTCAGCTGCTAAGTAACCTTGAGAAGTTCTGCTGGCTTTAAGGGAGCTATGATTGTTTATAACAAATGAAGGTTTATCCTACAGGTTCTGAAATGCTTTCTAAGAAAACCAGTAGATGACCCTACACTTAGGGTAGGGTTTGTGGCATTTTATTGGCTGTTCTGTTATTTTAACAAAACAGAGGAAAACTAAACCAATTTGGTGTAGTGTTCACATGAATCTACAAACCTTGGACTGCAAGGGACCAGAAACATGTCCTGCACACASTTTCATTCACTCTGGCCCAGATGCTACTGTAAATGTATTGGAACAACAGGGACCTGTGCAGCCTTTCTCTGAATAGTGACACTGTGCATTCATATGATCRTGGCTACATCAAATCGACAGGCTTGATGAGAGATGCTAAAAATAATAAATCTCACACCTGATAGAAGTATCTAACAATGAAGAGTTTACAAAACATATGGTAAAAATGGTTCCCATTTTTTTCCAGGTGTAAACTTTCTATGTCCAGTATTATGGACTGCTCTGAAACTAGCGTTAATGATTTCTGCCCTGTTATTCTTACTTTGGTTTCAAACCAGTCAATGCAGCTGCAGGTTCTGTAAGGTCATATTGGATTGTTACTTTAGAAAGCATCAAAGCAATCACATAGTACTCGAGGGACAGGAGCACACATGCTATGACAGGCTCAACAACCTAAATGTCATTTTAATGGCATCAGCATATATTCTTTCCTGGAAATAAAAATTGTCTCATGGTAAAAATCACTAGTATCTATTCCTAGAGGGTTTGGCAAAAAAAAACCCCAAACCACAAACACAGGAGGACAGCTGAAATGGGGGATTGTATTCTATCAATCCTGTTTTGCAAGGTCTGTAAAAATTTTATTTTACTAAGACATTGCTTTTTTATTTCCYTTTGCAGATAGAATCACAGTTAAGCCCTTAACAAAAAGACCACAGTTTACCTACGGATATGGCAGCARTGGTCCAGAAAAGGGACAGACTTTCCTCTGAAATGCCCATTTGCCTCAGTGGGCTAAGGGCAAAACTACACAGACAGGTCTATACAATCATGTTACAGTGACCATGCCTTCTCTCACAGTGTGTTTGTATGATACACACCACTGGAGCTAGGACAGGGAAAAAGGCATGGGAAGGAAGAATGTTAGATGCTCCACCTTCAAAATGGGGATTTTTTTGCCAGTGCTGGGAAAACCAGAAGCACCAAGGGATCTCAGGGATTCTCATTCCCATTAGTACTCTCTGCACTGAGTAAAGGCCAGTCATGCTCAGTATATCTGTTTACAAAACAGCTAATCTTTGCTAATTTCCCAGCTCAAATACATGAAARGTACACAAATAAAAATACTTCACACAACAGATACTGCTGTCAGTATAATTTGCCTTATCTCTTTCTCAGTTTCTGTTGCAGACAAGTTAATTGCTAACATCTCTTGGGCTTGATCTGAGAGTTTGCACAGCTGTCAGTAAGAAAATTAATCTTCAGTGTGTCAGCACAAGTGTTCATTGTTTGCCGAACTTTACATAATGACCCGAGTATTTTAGGGATATTTTGCAACATCTGATATTTAGATGCTYTCCCAGGGCTTCATTTCCTTCTGAGAAGCTTATAGACAAGCATGTATTTCTTTAAAATGTTTTGGTCTGGGCTCCAATTGATCTGTGGTAACAATATTGTGGTAGATGTTCAATCTAAGTTTGGTTTAAATTAAATGTCAGTAGCTTCAATAGCAGACAGTTGTTCAGTTCCCACTCTCAGCTGCTTTTAGCAATTTTCTCCTGTGAGCAACAATATCTATTTGAAGGTGGACACATGTGTAGGGTTTATAAAACTCTTATCACTTCTCCTTTGCCATCAATCTTTTCCTTACAACAAAATGTCTGGGAARTAAGAACTGTTCTGAGCCAAAATGATGTAGGATAACTAGAATGTGTCAAGGAAAGTCATAGCTGGAGGCTTCAAAAAGGGTATCACAGTTAATTTGTCTAAAGTTTGCCAGGGGAACAAGTTAAATAAAGGAGATGGAAACAAGATGACTTAATTCTCCCCAGGCAGTTCTCACATTCAGTGTTGGCCCACAGCAACATAAACCATTCTGATGCTTTTCAGGAGAATGGAGTTACATTTTAGCCTGACTTGCCAGTGACCCAGTAAAGGATGAATATAATTTTCCTCTGCAAAATGCAAATGGCTATAGCAAAAGCATTTTGCAAAGCTCAYCTCAGTAGTGTTTGTAATATTGGGGAAAAAAAACCTCAGAACAGTTGTTAGTTTGGGAGTTATTCTATAAAGCTTTATCCATTTGGGATGGGGGCTACAGCATGATAGGATACCACAGGAGTTTACTATGGCACAGGAAAAACTACAAAGAGCAACACACAAATTTGGAGCTGAAAGTGATTTTCCAGCAGAACCACCWTTTGTGCTACACTGAGAGCACTTTGCTACGTAGCACTGAGAGGCTCGTGGTGCAGAAGCAGTTTGTGTGGGCAGGACTGCCCTGCTGCTGAWGCCTTGTATACCAGCCTTGGATTTGGGCCCAAGGGTGCTGGTGGTGCTTCTTTTGGCAATGCCACTGYACCTGCACAAGGAGCTTTTGCCAACAGCTGTATCAGAACTTGCTGACTTCATTTTCATCTAGACAGTGGAGTTATCTCAGTTTACAATGTTGAGACAAAAGGAAGGGTACACTAYGATCTACAGAAGAGATGCAGTCTAATCTCATTTATTATTCCTCCTGATAATTAGCACTGCTCTGATAAAATGAAGACAATATTTAAATAACCGTACAAGTCTTTTGAATCTTACAATACCTATAATTTGTAATAATGAATCTTACAGTAGTTATAATTTGTAGCAACTGTGTAAAAACCACAAATCCAGGTGCAGTAGCAAGTTATTGCTCTCAATATTGAACTATTTCTGAGGCATCAGTAGTGCCAATCTGTTTAACTTCTAGCTTTGGTTAAAGACAACATGTACTAGTGCTCTTTACTACCAACTAGTCAACTTCCAAAACAAAAGTTCATCTCAAAATGTATCCCCAAATCATAAAATCCTCAAACAAATCTTCCTGCCTCATTCCTCCAGTCAACTTTTGGCACTGAGACATAAAATTTATATCTTCTATATAAAAATCTTATATCTTCTATATAAAAATAATGGAACAAGACAAATTTGTGTGAAGCATTAATGTAAAGGCCAGATATAACTAAGTGTACACACTATCTTTAGCTTGTTAAACAGTAACATCAAAAAATCAGTCTTTCTRCCAGCCAACTTAATCTAAATCCTAGGCTTGTATTCAGGAATGCAAGTATAACAAAGTATTCAAATACCTGTTAGCTAAATATTTAAATAGCTTTTGAACAAACTGAATGTAAGGATATGCTTCAAATGAAATGTCTGTGCACTCACAAATACAGACACAAATATACAAGAAGATGTGTTCAGCACCTTGCTGACTGGAAAGTAATTTAAAGTACATTCTTACACTCCAGTTTCTATTGAGGCCTAAAGAAATCCCACACGTATGATCTCTGAGTAAGAAAAAATACAGTAAAATTAATTAACCTCCTTCCTCTCCCATTAATAAATGTTATATATTCAGCATTCCGATGGAATACAGCGCAAGCTTGAGCTCAAAGTCTGTCTTGCAMTCTGTGTCTGCGGTGAAATATAACAATAAATAACAAATGTGTCTGGTCAGACAGAAGTTATGAGTGAAGGTTACATCTCCAGCCTATYCATGAATTCAAAGAGAGAGGAAGTGGTTTTGGACTCTTTTTTTTTTCTTAGCCAGTTTTTTTGGAAATGGAAAATCCTACACCTTAGACATGMTCAGACATGACAGATGCAGTGGAGAAGAACTTGCAAGGCAGAAACACAGAATGGCAGAAAAAAGTTTAGAAAAGGTTAGCTGTTTCTCTCCAAGGTTTTAACATTTACTTTTTTGCATCCATAATGATCTAAGGATRAAAGTAAAATGATTTRTTAGGAAACATAGTRTCTTTGTTAAGACAACTGATGTAGTTGGAAAAAAAAAAAGAGAGAGGTTTAGACCTAAATGTTCTTTTAAAAGATGAAATGAAAGCAGCAATCTGTGAATAAAGAGAAGATTGCAAACAGCTGTTTTCAGTTTAACCTAATTTTGTTAATTGTTTAGCCAGTTGTGAGCTGCCTTCTGCACATGAACCTGCCCCTTTCCCAGTTGTTTTGTTAGTTTAAGAACAAAGAATATTCTTCTACCTTAAAATCTTACTTCACAGTTTAGTATGCCTTGTTATGTGTTATATCATCATTTTCAGAGTCAGTTGTTTTAAACCAGGAGGACTGTATCCTCCACCTTAAAATGGAAGTTACACCTGAAAACAGGTAAGTCCCAAGGGGTAAAGGGTAAAACTTCCTGGAGACAGAATAGTGGCAGAATTAGGTCCTTCTAATATATATGGAGTTATACAGTTTTTCACATGAGAACAGACTTGTTACAGAAAGATCTTTTATGCATGCCAGTTGCAAAATGTTTTGATCTCTGCCAGGTTGTGCTGAGCAGCCAGAACAACATTGTAATACATAGTTAGGCAGCTATTACACACTTCTCCCTGAATTTCTGGTCCTTTCATCACTTTTCTTAGAATCTGCCAGTTTTCCTGAATTCTGAGTCCTCGAAGGCCTTACCCTTGCAGACAGTTAAGTTCAAAAAGTAATTAACTGCTGCCAGTAGGAACTGAACTTACTTGGCAAGGTGTCCCATACTCATCCTCATACATCTCTAGGGCTGTGCTTCTGGGGATGGAACTTCTATTTATACATAAACCACATCATGCACCAAGAAAGCTGCACACAGCTCTTACCGGTAGCGATGCTCTCCTTTCACTACAGAGTCGTGTCTGACGTTTCTTGTGGCCTCTGGCCTCTTTCTCATCGATCAAGTTGTGGCCCCAGAAGCTGCTCATCCATTTTGCAAAGAAAATATCATCATCCTCATCATATTCCATGTACAGATGCTCCAAACTTGGGGGGTTCTCCCAACCAGCCAGTGAAAAGCAAGGTCAAATTCAACCACCAGGCCAGTTGCTTCACACTGTTCTGCCAATAAGAGGAAGCAGAGACAGTTGTAACCACTCTTTCTGCACTCCCTCCCCAAACCCTGCCCCACTGCAGCCCTGGGCACTGTCTAAACATAAAGTCAACCCTTTCTCGTCTCTTTTCAACAAGGTTTCCTTTAACCTTTCCATTGCAGYGATGTCCAATAKGACACTGCCGCAGGGGGYGGGTGGCAGGGCTGTSGCTGCTCCCTGTGTGTTGCTGCTGAGTGCCCCAGCTGTCAATACCAATGCAGAATTGCCCACAGTTACATGCCTGCGGGGGGCAGACCCAAAGTAGGCTTGTGATTTTCGAGAAGCAGAATTGATGTATCGATGTTGGTCAGAAACCAGCACAGCTGCTTGCAGAGACCTAGCTGGCTCTGTGGGAGGGAGCACAAATGGCCCACTCTCCCCCTGTTGMTCTCTCTCCTGACTTCTGTTGCCTCTGCTCTTCCTTCAGTATTTYGGAAATGTGGTCTGTCAAGGTAGAAGCCCTCCGTGAAGCAACTGCTCATTCATTTTTGGGTTATGAGAGGCAGTATATTGTGCAGCTGCTGCTTTTCACCTGAGTAATTTCATGTACCAGGCCTATGGGAGGCCCTACCTCACTTGAATGCACTCAGGGTAAAAATGTGCTGCTTTCTCCTCACCAGCCCTGGGTATGAGCCATATATGCCCTGCCTGTTCCACAGACAGAACAGGGCCAGGGACTGATTTCTGACCTCAGACCAAGTGTTTAGACTGACCACACTATCCTTTGTGGTGCTTGTGCTGTGTGTCTCTTTGACCATCTATGTACTGCATTGTGGCTGTAATACCTTGTTGTCATTTGTGTGTCTCCTTTATTTCAAAATATCTGATACAATAYAAAAACTGTTGTAGCCTATAAAACTGCTGTTTGTAGGGTAAGAAATTGGAAGATGTGTTACTTGGTTTAGGACCTGGCAGGAGGACAAGGGGGGCTATAAGGCTGTAAAGCCTGTTGGGATGGTGCTGGAAAATTGCACAGGAAGAAGAACCCAAATCTAACTTCTTATTGGAAGCAGTCCTTGGTGTGTGCTAGGTGTTCTCCTGTAGCCCAGGCATTGCTGGTTATCTTGGCCAGATATATCCCAAAAAGCCGTCTGGTAATGTAGCATTACAGAGAATCAGTGACCCAGCATTAAARCTTGTCTTTTCCCCAACCTATTTAGAACTATGGATGTGGTTACAAAACTCCAGTTTCATCTATGTGGGTGTAGCTGTGAGGTTTAATACCATGTAGGACTGCTCATTCTGAACAATATGGGTGAAGGGAATAGCTGGTCATGGATGGCAATTTGCCCAAGTTTTACCTCATGCAGGGCAGTCAAGAGTTTAGTGATCAGCAGAGGGACCTGAGTACGTGGGTGTGTAGACAGCATCACCTCATATAGCCCATGAGAGCTTGGAGACACAACCAAGCCTGCAGCAGCCTGGACAGGAGCAAGACGAATACAAAACAGTAAAAAGACACCTAAAGCAATAAGAAGAAGATGCGTGAGCTGATTCTCTAGATGGGGAAGGACACTCCTGGCAATATTCAAACAGCCTGAACGTGACTTACATCCTGGAGGCCACCCATTTGTACAGGCACGGCCCATCTGAAGGCCTACAGCAAACACCATGTGGGTGGAACTGAGGCGGTGCTAGAAGCTAGGGATGTGTTGGATACATATTATCTGTTGTGAGGTTCAAGTTCTTTACTGATGTGCGAGACAGAGCTGCAAGTTGTTGTGTGGAATAGGAAATGCTTCTGCCTTGCTGAGACAGGTGACAGGGAGAACTGGGAGAGATTGTCCCACAGCTTTGTTAAAATATGCTCATATAAATAGTAATAATCAACAAAGGATATGTTTCAAGTTGTTTACTACCAGGCACAAAGATATACTGACTCAGAGCACCTCAGGGCAAATTTTAGTTGGGATCCTAAATATGTTCACTTTGCAATCTTGTTGCTTTTATTTGCAGTCCTTTTTCCTTCTGTGCAATATGTGTCTTCTTACATTTCCCTCCCACCTACAATGAAATTCCAGGCATGAGATTACGGAAGTTATCTGATTGTAGTAACATGTCAAAGAAAACTCCTCCTCATCTTCAGCCGAGTGCTTCAGGGAAATAAGTGCAGACAGAAACATAAGCTTCCTCTGCCTACGAGTAGGGATGCTAACTAGGCATAGACACACAGAGGAATGAAATTCCAGTATTGCATATTAAAAGATTTTAATGACAAATTCGATTAATAGCTGCAAAAAAGAAAGGTGTAATTTAAAACAAGAATTGCTTCAAAACTCTTCAGTACAAAGTCCCAGAAAGTTTGAATCAGTCATGTCAGCTGAAGCTTCACAGAACCGCAGGATGGTTAGATTGGAAGGAACCACACTGGATAATCTGGCCCAAAAACTCCCTGCTCCAGCAGGGTCATTCCAGAGCACATGGCACAGGATTGTGTCCAGACGGGTCTGGAGTATCTCCAGTCATGGAGACACTACAAACTCTCTGGGCAACCTGTCCCAGTGCTCAGTCACCCTCACAGTAAAAGTTCTTTACATTCAGGTGGAACTTCTGTGCATCACTTTCTGCCCATTGTCTCTTGTCCCATTGCTCGGCTCCACCGAGAAGAGCCAGAAACCATCTTCTTGGAACCCCCACTTTAGGTTCTTGTAGACATTGATAAGGGCCCCTCTCAGCCGTCTCTTCTCGAGGCTGAACAGCCCCAGCTCCCTCAGCCTTTCCTCCTAAGAGAGATGCTCCAGGCCCTTAATTATCTTCACTGAACTCTGCGGAACCCACTCCAGGAGCTCCATGTCTCTCCGATACTGAGGAGCCCAGAACGGGATGCAGCATTCCAGATGTGGACTGCCCTTCTCGTGTGACTGGCCCAGGGCTCCTTGTGCACGGATCACTCCGGCTCCGAAGCCACTCCGGTTGTTCGGCTGTGAACTCCCCTCAGCCCGAGCCGGCCCCTCAGCCCGAGCCGGCCCCTCAGCCCGAGCCGGCCCTCAGCCCGAGCCGGCCCTCAGCCCGAGCCGGCCCCCCAGCCCGAGCCGGCCCCCCTCAGCCCGAGCCGGCCCCCAGCCCGAGCCGGCCCCTCAGCCCGAGCCGGCCCCTCAGCCCGACCCCTCCCGCCCGGGCTCCCTGACAGGTCTGCGGGTGCCCCTCCAGGCGGGCAGGGGGCGCTGTGGGCGGGCGGAAGCTGCCGCTCTCCCCGCGCCCTCCCGGCGCGCCCCGCGTGTCCGCTGACCCTCCCTCCTCCTGCTCCTCCCGGGCGTCATGGCCGCCTCGAAGCCCGTGGAGGCGCCGGGCAGCGGCGGCACCGCGGGGCTGTCCCGCTGGCAGGTGGCGCTGGTGCTGGGTGCGCCCATCCTGCTGGGYGCCGGCGCGATCTACCTGTGGGGGCGGCGGGCGGCGCGGCGCGGGAAGGGCGCGAGCGAGCGGAAGACCCCTGAGGGGCGGGCGAGCCCCGGGCCTGGCGGCGACAGCGGCTCCGGRCAGCCCGACGGGCCTGGACACGAGGAGATGGTGAGCGGGGAGCGGTGCCGCCTGTTGCGGCGGCAGGGGCCGGGCTCACCGCGTGGGGGCCGTGGCCGGGGTCCCGCCGCCAGCCGGGCCGCCTGGAGCCGCGTGGGGGACGCCCGGGCTGCGATCTGAGGGAGGCAGGGCCCGGCAGGCCGCTGGCCCCGTCCGGAAAGCGGCGGTCACGGCGTCGGTCCCCACCGCCGAGCAGGCTTCTGATGGCATGGAACTCGGGTGACATCGTGCTCTGACACTCCCGGCAGGTCACAGAGTCAGACTGGGCAGGTTGGAAGGGACCACAGCACTGGTCCAGTCTCCCTGGTCCAGTAGGGTCATTCCGGGGCGCATTGCACAGGATTGTGTCCAGGTGGGTCTGGAATATTTCCAGTGAGGGAGACTCCACAACCTCTGGGCAKCCTGTTCCAGTGCTCGGTCACCTGCACAGTAAAGAAGTTCTTCCTCATATTCAGGTGGAACTTCCCGTGCATCAGTTTCTGTCCAGTGCCTCATGTCCCATTGCTTGGCACTACTAAGCAGAGCCTGGATCCATTCTCCTGACACCTTCTGGCCAGATACTGATAGATATTGATGAGGTCCCCATCTTAGCCATCTCTCCTCAACTCTGACCAGGCCATGCTTCTTTAGGATTTCATCTTAGGAGAGATACTCCAGTCCGTTAATCACCTTTGTCACCATTGTCTGGACCTGCTACCAGAGCTCTGCGCCTCTCTGTGCTCAGCCTGTGTGACCCTCAGTGCTTTTAGCCACGTGGTCATGGATGCAGTTCTGCCCTCGCTGCACAGCAATTGGGAGTTTGTTCTGAGTGTGTGTTTGTTACAGTCCTGGCACCCGTACATGGAACAGGCATTGCTGAATGCCTCTTCTCATCAACTGAGTATGGATCTGCGCTACTGAGGGGGGAATGTACCTCTGCCTCTGAGGTCTGGAATAGCTGTACCTTTCATCCAGGAATAGTGTTTTGAAAAGGAAATGTGTGATCTGTTGTGTGTGAGATGCCACATACTGCATATTGAAAAAAATACACAGTCAAGATAGTTTTAAAACATGGAATATGTTCTATGAAAATATAGAAGCCACATAGTTTATGCAGCAGAGAGTTTAAGTGTAGAATTTGCCTAAGTAGACATGCTCTCAAAACTTCARTTTATCCTGTTGTAAAGTACCATTCTGAGAATTTTCAGATGAAATGGTCTATGCAAAAATTGAAAGACAGCGTGAAATATAGGAGTCCAGATCAGATCCATGGTTCTCTTGTACATCTGTATTTGGAAAAATGCTTCTAGGATGCACTTTTTGCATCTACAGTCACATATACACCTTGCCAGTTGTGCTGCATTACAGAGGTGAGGTTGCAGAATGTTTAAAGTGATGGATTTGACAARCTGGTTGGCTTTGATAAGAATATCCCATACTGCGTTTTCTTCTATTCTTGTGTATCTACCAAAATGCTTTGAAGTGTCAGACAGTTTAAATTTCCCATCTGAAATGATCAGGAATGAAACAAATCACCTTCTGGAGGCTGGGAAAAGTCAGTTTTGACCTTATCATTTGAGTGAAGAAGATTGACTCGATTGGGCGGGCAGCGGCAGGCACACATGGGAGTGGTGAGGAAGATGTCAACTTCCCCAGCCAGTGAATCACAGGTACCCTCGGGCATTCCTGGAAGTGCAGTAAGCTGTAAAAATCTGTGCTGGACCTTGAAATAGCTACTTGAATGTGGTGATTTGTTCTTTCCTGGGCACCAGACAGCACGAAGCAAGTTGTGTACAGAAGACAAATTCAGACTTTGTTCACCGTGGTAACTTTGGCTTGTGGCTGCAAGCAGCATCTGGCGTGTTTATGGGAGTGTGCTTGCTGTGTGTGAGCTCTGCTTTGCTGGCTGCTCGTGACCTTTGTCTTGCTGCAGTGACTTCCCCGTTAGTGTGTTCACTCTGGGTTTCTTGATTGTGTWTCTGAATTTCAGGAATATCCAGGGGTTTGTAGTTGTTCTGCAGTTGTTGGAAGAAGCACCTGAAACATTTAAAACACTTTACATAGCATTTGATTTAAAATATTGTGTGATGCACCACAAATTGAATTAGCAGAAGATTYTGTGCATTTAAGAACAGGTTGGGTGGTATGACCTGATCCAAAGTTTCTTGAAGATTGTCATTGTTTACGCTCCAAAGAAATGAGATATTGCTTAGGAAAGCTGTAGAAGAAGTTATCAGGTTTGACTGATTACATGAGGTAATTGTCAAGCTGGTCCAAATATGACTGTAGCAGGAAAATAAATGTGTCTGCAAGTTCCTTTGACTGCTTTATGTATATGTGGAGGATTGTCTTCTGTTRTTAATATCCAAAGCAATGATGCCATGTAGATTTTATGTTTCCTCTCATATTTTATTAGTTATGGATATTACTGATTAGACCTATGATTGAAATTACAGCCACAAAATGTGCTTTACTTGTAAAACTGCCTGCATTGTGTTAATCTGCCTTTTTTGAAACTCAGATGGATTTCACATACAAATCTGCACAGTGAGTAAAACCAGTAATTCATTTGACAGTTGAAATGCAAGAGGAAAATCTTTTGGAAAACACATAGGTCAATAATGAAATCCCTMCCAACAGCTGTGTCAGCTAGCTATTCTTTTAGTCATAGATGTAACTTAGGATTCATACTTTTTTGTGCTTTTCATTAAATCAGCCCCTRTATCCATTTGATGTTCTGTTTGCTTTTTCTGAAGACACGACCTTGAATTTTTTCCTTTGTTCTTTAAAAATATAAGGTCCAATATCTTCCTGTTCTTTACTCAGACTTGTTACTATTTTGCATGCAGTTCAAGCTTTTCTTTTACCTGCTGCACAGGCTTCACATTTTTTTCCCAGGCTGTGTCTGCACCAGAGGATTCTCCTGTCATTAGTGCAGTGGCCAAGTGTGTGATCTGTGACTGACATTGTGTTGGCAGAAGCCCTTAGCACAGGTGCTATATCGGGAAAAGCTGAACTACTTTTGAGAGTCCTCCTGAAAGCACAGCTCCTCAACAGTACAGTAAACCGGTATTATTGGACCAATTGAGTGATGATGGTAAAACTGCATCTATGGATGACTCAAAGGTCGTAAAGTCAAGTKGCATCTGTTAATGACAGTTGTCGTTGTTTCTTATAATTTAGATGGAATGTGTTTTAGTTACTCAGTAACARTTGCTTTTTGCATGTTCTCCTAGTTTGTGAGGAGTATTGTGTAACTTAACATGGAGTGCTTTGTGTGTCTTGCTTTACTTGGTGCCCAGTTGATTAAATTTTTTTTTACTTATTCCATGATAACTTCTCAGC
This sequence comes from Malurus melanocephalus, assembly GCF_030028575.1. Lineage (NCBI taxonomy): Eukaryota > Metazoa > Chordata > Aves > Passeriformes > Maluridae > Malurus > Malurus melanocephalus. The sequence continues at coordinate 1,395,289 of NW_026623268.1, forward strand.
AGTTTTATACCCTCTTTGTCTTACAGGACACTGACTGGTTAGTCAGTGAGGTAATGTGTTAGTTGCTTAARTACTTTTTTCCCCTGAAGTTGYAATCAATTCCYTTTGYGGCTCTGTGATAGTCCAAATCTGACCCCTTAACTCTTCCAACAAGTTCCCAGGGTAGCTCTGTGTTTGGTGTGAGAAGAGGTTCAGCTGGGTGGCCTTTTGTATTGCAGACAGAGCCACTTGGGTCCACAGCAGTTCCCTGCTTTCACACAYTTTCCTGTGAGGTGGATACAGTCCTTGAGTGCAGTGGTGGGTGAACGTGACAAACTCCTTGGTCTTTGTGATGCCACATATTGGGATCAAAAGCCAGCCTAGTGTGGCTTCTTTCCAGTRTCTGTTTTAGTAACAGTGCTGAATGTTGCCTCTCTCGCTGCTGTGACATTAGATCAGGATTTGAACCCCTTTGCCTAGATAGACTCATTAGTTGGTACTTACTCTGAATTGATYTAAGCAAAGTTACTGAAAAGTCATTTCTATTGTACTATGCACCTATTGCTTAATAAATCTCACTATCAACCTTCTGTTTCATGCCAGCTGTAGTGGACAGGTGTAGAAAACTCCTAAATGTGTATTCAATTGCAGTAGAACAATTGTTACACTCTTGGCAGCTCATGTGCAGCTTGTTTATTCATGGAAGGCRCGGATGGCAAATTCATTTAACGGAAGGTGACTGACTCAGAACATTGTGAAATTGTCCTGTARACTTCAGCTTCATTATTTCTGACTATAATACATCCTTGCTTGTGCTTTGAATTTACTTCTAAAGCTCATGTAAACATACTTTTTCTCATAGTGCTTTTAGTGCTAAGAAGACTTAAAAAATCATTTCTTTCACTTAATGCCTTTGTTTTAAAGAAGACTTGAGAAAGATAGATATTCAGAAAAGAACGGGATTTTTTTTTCCTGGTACCTAATCTCATTAAGATTTCCTCTCACTTGGAGAGGATGAAAAAGAGGTCTAGACCAAGGCTTTCTTTTTTTGCAAGTTGAATTAAGATGGCTGAAACAGTAGTCCAYTTCCGTGTTATCTGTCAGACAAGGGCTCATGCAAATCCTTTTCAACCAAAAGAAAATGCTGAAACTCTCTGCTCATGTTTCTTTTGTGAATCGCTGTCATCGGTGGCTGGCAGGAAATTTCTTGTTCTGCTTTGAATAACAGTCTCCCACAAATATATGAAGTTCTGAATTGTTAGTTTAACAATACCGTCATTGCTGGGAGTTACTAAGCATTATTATTCTTGCAGCTGGCAGTCTGTTGCTGTCAGGCTGCTGTTTGCACACCGTTTCTGAATATTTTGTGAGAAAAGCACATTTGCTGAGGCTAAAGTAGAAATTAAGAAAATTTGTTAGTGTTGTCTAGTCCTTAGACAGTAAGTAATTACTTGTTCAGGTACCTGCATAACTGATAACTGAATTTCACAAGTGTCTTTTGGCTTAAGCTCTGTTCTAAGACTTGTTAATGAAAGCAGTTCTAAGTACTGAGATGTTATTTTTTGTGTAGTTAACTTATGAGTTATTTGTTTTGTTGAGCTATTGTGAGCTTACATTCATTTTATTGAGCTGGTTTGGTTGTTGCACAAATTCTTTGACCGGAAGATGACAAAGTGGAGAGGTTTTCATGCTCTGTACGGACCTTAACCTTGGGGATAAAAAATGTCCAGTGCGCCACAATAGGATGACTGTGGGTCAGGTGAGAAGCAGTGAAATTGGAAATAATGTATGGAATTATTACTTTGGCAAGAAAAGGGAAGAAGTGAGGTTTTTTTTATTACGTGTGTATGGAATACATGAAGTTTGTTTGCATCATCCRTTTCCATCTTGTGTATGTGCAACAATTGAGAAGGGATTTTTAAAAATATGCTTAAAAATTTTATCAGGGTTWAATTTAAGGCTTGAAAAACCTTCCAAAACTGACCTTATGTCAAGAATTAATCTTCATATTCTTATGGTGTTTTGGATGCATACTGARGGCTACAGCAAGTAGTTTGTTTAAGGGTGCAGGGATAAAACATCTCAGAGCAAGCAGTCTAGTTTGAAGCAGCATAAACAAACAAGTTGATTTCTTCCTTKCCTTGAGCACTACTGTTGACTTTGTTATGAGAGCTTGTTGTGCTCCAMGTCCTGACTTCTTAACCCCACATTTCTTGCCTCATGCAATGAGTGCAGCAGGGGGTAACCACGGAGTCAGCAAATGTTCCATGATTCATTTSTGTATGAATGGTTGTGTGGTCTTCGATCCAGCAACTGTTACTAGAAGTTTACTCAGATAACAGAGTTGCTAAGTTTAATAATTTTGGCATCACGTCTGTAGTCTCTGAGGTTTTTGATCCCTGTTGTGTGTGCTTTGTGGACTTGTCTGAAGACTTGATGCTTCCCAAAAACCAGCAGAACACCAGTGACAGCCCCCGGTGTCGGCAAATGTCGTGTTTCCAGTTACAATTCCCACACCTGATGCTGTAGCAGCCCTTCGGTGTTACCCAGCTACCTCATCTATAGCTTGTGTCTTTACTCAAGGACTGTGGGGCAGGGTTCTTAGAGTGCTCAGCCTGGAGCACAGGGTCTGGTCAGCCTGGAGCACATACTGGGATAGGAGATCCCTGGGCTGAAGCAATTGGCAGTGATCATGAAGTAATAATATAGTTGCAGTTAGGCTTAATCTCTGCAGCATTAAATAATTTTCACACTGGGAACACATGTGTGAATGGCCTATCGTGTGTTTTTCTTTTTCGACCCGAGTTAATAGGAACAGCACTGAATTTTGTAAGATTRTTACACAAAGGCATTTCTAATGTGGTTTGCTCTGGAAATGCACAAGGAAAAACTCAAGTTGACTTGCATGCATTTAAGTTTGCAGCATATGCCTAACCCTTCCCTTTGTTAAAAGAAAAGTATTGTTGTATTTGGAGCTGAATTTAGGACATACTCAAAATAAATTTAACCTTTTGAGACTTTGGTTATGTTTTGAAGAAACAGCWTATTAGATACACAGTTACTTGGATCTCAGTAAAAATATTTGCACTCTAATTCTGACTCATGTATTCTTAGAGTTACCACAGTGTATGGGGTGAAGTTAATAATATTTTATCAAATTAAAATTAAAATCTTACCGTGGAAAAATCTGAAAGCCTTGCAGATGGCCTTGTTCTGTGAATAATAAAGATGATGCAGATTGATTTCCTATGAGCCAAAGATTTATGACTTATGAGAGAAGAGCTTTTCTGGCAGTAGGGATATTTAAGAAATTCTCTCCCTTATATGGTTTTGCTTGTAAGTCTCCCCTCAGGAGAGTGCCTCTAGGATACTATTGTTCTTTTTGGATGCCTGCTTTTATGTAGGAACTAAGGGTGGTRCCCATTATCTGATTGGAGCCAGGCCTTAAAAGACAGGTTGTAGAGCAACTCCTAGCTGCCCCTCAGGTTTTCAGTTCTAAAGTAAACCACTTAGATGCAAAAAATTATCAGGTTGGCGTGAAATGAAGAGATATTAAGGGGAACAGACAGATGAAATGCAAAGGTGCTTTCAAATTCGTATTACTGCTGTCTGTTGTAGTTTGGCCCTGGCAGTGGATGAGTGGGGAGAGGAGGCAGGAGTATGGTCAAAGAGAGGCAGTGACAATTCCCAGCAAATCCGAGATGATCTGAAGTGCAGGTGAGATGCAGTGAATCCTGCAGCTCTTTAAGGCATTCCTGCTCTCAGTCTGTAGTCTTTCTCACCTCAGAAGGGTTGGTAGAATGGCATGTGTGCCATCTGTTCATTAGCCAGAACTGCCCAGAATGTTGGTCCCTGAAGCAAGGCTGTGAAAGAGGAGCAGAATTGAGAAGATCAGTATTCAGATCTTTTGCAGCTCTTTATTTCTTGAATGTGTGTCTCACCCCTTTGTTAAAGGGAGCATTTTTGCATCTGATCCCTKGCAAACCACAAGATTTGATAACTGGTGTGTATAGCTAGGGGTTGCAGGTAGCAATGTTAGTTTCTGCAGAAATACAGATCAGCATGTAGTGCAGAACATAAAGATGCATTTAGCAGGATCTCAAGCCAGTCAGCAAAGTTTCCCATCCCCTGCTGAGATGGTGATGGACCAGCACTTGTCAYTGCATGAAACAGAGTGTGTGAATCTGTAGAGGAGTCAGCTATAAAGTTGATTTGTCTAGTGTGTGAAAGTCAATCCAGCTTTATTTTCCTTACAGGTTTTATTTGTCTTSCTTAGTAGGTCTTCCCACAAGATGTTTTCCATATTTAATTCCTAGTCTGATGAGTTACTTCTGGTCTTACAGGCTAAATATATTCAGAAGGAAACTCTTCTGCTTGAATTGCTTTGAGGACTTTGTTGTCTTTGCACATTCAGCCTTTGGAGAAACAACTTACCTCATTGGTTCTGATCACACCCATGTAAAAGATTACAATMTGTTTGGATTTTGAAAGAGAAATCGCTGCATTGTTTATTACCMTTGTAGTGAATCTTGTGAAAAGGTTGTTTCCTATCTGATCTGCTTGCCAAAAACAAATTGTTGTGTTTTTCCAGGAAATCAGTGAGATTTTTCAGAAGTCAGGGTTACAGTTTACGACTTGGATCCATTTTTATGTCTTTGAAGATGAGCCCTAAAGTGCATAGCTTGTGTGCTGTGATGCCTTTTAACCTGAAYTGACCTATCACTTTCTTTTTCAGAGCCCTCTTGGTAGAGCCCAAGCAGCCAAGAACAAAGGAAACAAATAYTTTAAAGCAGGAAAATATGAGCTAGCTATTCAGTGTTATACTGAGGCTATCAGCCTGTGCCCTCCTGAGAAAAACCTTGATCTTTCTACCTTCTATCAAAATAGAGCTGCTGCCTATGAACAACTGGTAAGAAGTTAAAGATAATTATGTGTTTATTATAAAAAGTAGCATTATCGATATTTCATTTTGTCACTTTGATCCACTGAAAGTTCCCAGGTGATATCTTCTGCTATCATAACAAGATGCTGTTGCAGCTTTTTTCAGCTCATCATACTTTTCTACATATAAATAAAATTATTTTCTGTCCACTACTCTCAATCTATCTTATGTAATTCTTATGCATCCTGTTATTCTAAGACAAAGTTTCAATTTTTATTCTCTGGAACAATTTTCTTGTATATGATTTAATTTGACTTCTCTCTACTAGAGTGTGTTTCTTTAAGTGTGAAAGAAAGGTGAAAGGTCAAATGTTTTGGAAGGATGCTACTTCAAAGTTTAAACAAAAAAAATCACAGAAATCCTAGTAAATGCCAAGACCTAAATTTTGCACATAGGGAAGTAACATTTACTCGACAGCTGARTATACTTGGTGTTATTTTAGAAGTCAACCAGTGTTGCTTATTATGGTATCATAGATTTGCTTATGAAGTCGAGTTGGTGATCTGTATAAAGGAGTGGAAAAGTTGGCTTTGTACAGTCTGAAATATCAAGTGAGAGATCATGCTTAGATAGATCTGGTGTTGAAGGAGAGATAAAACAGTTCTTGTGTAACGCAAATTCATACTATAATGAATCCCAAGTGTATCTGGTTCCTCTATTGGAAAAGCCTATTCTGATAAATTGAAAGAGCTTTTTTTTTTTTAAAAAAAAAAGGTTGAACACTTTGTTAAACTGTTTGCTTTCATTATATTTCCATCTTTTTCTTCTAGTTTTTTTACACCCAATTTTTGGACCTGGTGTTACCTCCTGCAAGCCTCTTTGCATCAACTCATTATCTTCTCCCATGGGATTTGTACTCTGTCTGGTTTAATATTTCTGTAGGAATTCCATTTCTGTTCTGTGGCTTTTCTGGTGYAGGTGGTTTGCCCAGGCAGTGGTGCCCAGGCAGTTTCTCCCTGAGGAGCTTGCAGAAGTAGAGGCAAGMAGAGAGAAGCAGCAGCCACTGTTGGGTGTGCATGACCCCAGAGCTGGCTGTGGGGAGTCAACACAGGCAGCTGAGTGCAGCCTCTCTCACTGTGCTGTTTCTCTGCCCACAGCAAAAATGGACAGAAGTGGCACAAGATTGCACAAAGGCTGTTGAGCTCAACCCTAAATATGTCAAAGCTCTCTTCAGACGTGCGAAGGCCCATGAGAARCTAGACAATAAGAAGGAATGTTTAGAAGGTGAGTGGCTCATGCTGTGTMTATTTAAAAGTGGAATTAGCTCTGCTGCTTTGCAGATAGCAACTTCTGGAAGTGTTTTGGTATTATTTCTGTGGCTACAGTAATGCAGAATTATTTATTTAAAACCATTCATAGCTTCTGCAACTATTCTCTTGTCAGAAGAAACCTTTTCACATTTCTCAAGCTCTCATTGCTTACATCTGAAATAACTGCTGAGAAGTTGATGTTACTGTAGCAACTCAAGGTATTCTTTTTCCAGGAAACTTCTTCACTTTACAGTAGAATTCTTCTAACATGCTGAATGGATAACCCAGACAACAGTCACTCTATTTCCATGCATTAAACAGACTTCTTCATCTCTGTTTTAGAGAAATTTTAACTACTACAGAAGTGAGGGAGTTTTTGCAGGTAGAGATACATGGTCAGAAATAAGAGCATTACAGTAATTTAAATGCATTGCACAGGTATTAGAGRGAAAACAGCTTCAGTAGCATTTTGTTCTGGTGCATAGATGAAAATCAGAACTTTTTTAATATTAATAYTATGTATTTGGCAGAAATTACTGTGTCAAATCCTTCCAAGTGCTATTCCTAAACAGAATACATTTTGAACTGTCAGGAAGATGTAACTGAGAAGCCATGGAAATTAGGAAGAACAGGTCAGATGTGTTGTCTCAGGGCACTTTTGAACTACAGTACCCTGCTTGAAAATATCCACATAAATTTCATCAAGTCAAATAATTCTTGCTGATGTGAAGTTAAAAGACAAATGAAATTTTCAGCTGTGCTCATTATCAAAGAAGGACAGAAAATAAGGCAGTGCTTTGGCTGGCAAATCTGTTAATTTAGTTYCATTATGTGTAACAGCTAAGAATTAGGTCAGCCGAATTAGAAGGTAAATTAGATGTGCAAATTTTATCTATGTATCTGTTTATCTGCTGGCAGAATGCCTTTATGCCCTSTAAGACTACAGTGACTGGAAAAGGACAACTTAGTTGTAAGGTCTTAATAACAGTAATGTCAGTGCTATTTTCAGCCTTGATTCGTATTTGATGTTTAGAATGCAGTTTTTTCATACCTGATGCTTGCTTTTTTTTTCACTACACTGTTTCTCTGTAAATCTTTTTTTACCTGCCAACCACACATGGCCAGTAAAGTCCTAGGATGCCGGGTATGTCCATGTAGTGGAGGATGGCAAAACCAAACAATYCCCAAAAACTGCCACTACCAGCAGAAGACCCCTCCAGTGATCCCTGGTRGTATAATTTGGGAAGATGTTGTTGCTGCACCCAAGCCTGGAGTGCAACAGTGTGTCTGCTGGGATTGTGTAACATGCTCTGAGGGTACCATATTTTCCCAGGGACTCTGATGTGCTTCCTGACTGTGCCAGAGTTGCAGGGAGTTTCTGTATAAATGATGGCTGAACAGTCCCTCTAGTAGTGTAGAATTACAGAAACTCTACTAAAGCTTGAGGGTAAGACATTTACTTTTYAAGTGTATTCAGACAATACACTGCTTGAATTTCAATTCCAAACTCTGTTCATCTTCACTGATGTTTAAATGAAAACAAACCAGGAAGAGCCCGTGGTAGCATTGCATGAAGTGGAGGATCCAGAGGAACAGTGTGTGGTAAGAGCCCATTTCACAGTGCGAGGCTTCACTCGGGCAGCAGTGGGTTAACATTTGCAGAGGGTTCTCTGTTGAATGAAAGCCATGTTCTTTAAAGCACTTTAAATAGGCCAGCAAGGTATTTCTCCTTGCTCCCTTCCAAAGTCACAGAAGTGAGCAAAAAAATTTGAGATAGAATATAGGAAAATTTCTTAAACTGAGGAGTGAGTGAAAGGCGATGGGGCTGAATGTGAATTTTAGAAGTAGAAAATAAAGACYGGTCCCAGAAGAGAAGCTGTGTTTAGCACTTTCAATGCAAACATAGTATGAACATAATTACTCTCCTCTTGAGTTTCAAAATGGAARAAGCTCCTGATGGAGGTATGCATTTTCACTGTTGATCTAAGTGTGTTTGTGTCTACATCAGTACMTGGAGAGAAAAATAAATGTAATTTCTTTTCATTCATGTCATGAAGTCCTTTTATCACGGGAAGATTATTTTGAATACAAATTGGTGTCTTGAAAAATACAGTATATACAACAAACTGGAAACAGAGGCTTTTGCCTGAGAACAAGACATGTATTAGTTTGGCAGTGCCTCATTGTACTTGGTGGCACATTTTAGTGTGCTCCAGTGACTATCAGAATTTCTTTCTTTAGTCTCACTTTTGTACRTTGTTTCCTAGATGTCACTGCAGTCTGCATTTTAGAAGCCTTCCAAAACCAGCAAAGTATGTTATTAGCTGATAAAGTTCTTAAACTCCTTGGAAAAGAAAAGGCCAAAGAGAAGTACAAGGTAGGACTTGTGATATCGCTGACTAATTTTCATTTCACCTGACTAGTTGTTGAAATGTTGGTTGTTGGCATTCTGTCAGTTGTTGTAAACAAGTCACTGTCTTCATCTGCTGAAGTGTAAGAAGTGACACAAACTGGTTTCTACAAAGCTGCCATTGTACCAATGTTTTTTTCCTTTGGGGCCTCTCCAAAGTTTTTGGAACCTCAGCAGGGAAGAGAGATCTACTTCTAGCAGTTGTTTCTCTTTAATAATGAAATTTGTTCTGACATTCAGGAGACACTCTAAATTGGTGTGCTGCTCKACATAGGGCTTTTTTGAACTTGTAAGTTCACGGAAACTGGGTGTGTTGGAGCAGACTTCTGTGCATGAACGTTTGCAAGCTGCAGAASAGTGAACTGTGGAAGCACAGGGGTAGTTATGAGCAGTCATTTTAAGTGGCCTTAGGTTTACAGAAAGGTTGGGATAGGTACCAACATGCTCTTCCTTGTTGTTWAAGCATTCTTGCTTGATTTTTGATGGTGGTTGAAGTACATGTTGGATTTGAGATGGTGAGTTTCTTTCCTATAGAAATTCATCTAAATCTGTGGTGTCAAGGTAACAAATTGTGTTGTGGGTGTGGTGGAGGTACATCACAAAATAGGTGTGCTTCAGAAGAGTGCATTAGGTGTTTTCTTGCAGGAGAGATTGAATTGTAATTCTTGCATGCAGTTGATTTTGAGCAATACATATTTTCTGGCTGTAGAAAAGATTAGGTACCTGAGGTGTTGCTTCTGGGACTTGAAGTAAAATGTTTGGTATCTGGGCCAAGTTCCACATAGCACTAGGATACTGCCTCATTAGTGTCCATTCTAACAATGACAGCAGCTTCTCTTGGACAAGTTGGAGAAAKGAGCAAACTGCCATTCAGAATTTGCTTGAGTTTAGGCTCATGCTTAAAGCACAAGCTTGCATTTCTCACCCAATTTATGTGCACACCAAATGCCTTAGGACATCTCCTCAATGTCTTATGATATCCTAAGACTCCTCATTTTTAGCTACATATGTGGAAAGAAACTATCTCCCTTCTCCCCTGAATATCTTCACTTTATTTTCACTGGTGGTGGGTATTGCATTGGRATCTGAAGCTTAAAGAATCCCTAAATATCAAACTGGTAAATCCARAATATCAGGCTGTCAGATAACACAGTGAAAGTCATACATCGGTCCTTCCATCGTTTTTTTAAAAAATAATCATGTTTGTTATCCATTTCCATCTTTACCATCTGATCTTACCACCTACTGACTTGGAATTCCTTTCTCTGTTTCAGAATCGGGAGCCTCTGATGCCCTCRCCACAGTTCATTAAATCCTACTTCAGTTCTTTCACAGATGATATCATTTCCCAACCTTTGCTTAAGGGTGAGAAATCAGATGAAGATAAGGATAAGGAGGGAGAGGCTTCTGAAGTAAAAGAAAAGTGAGTGTACAGTACAGTTGGGAATTGTTTGGTATTGGAATTAAGTTTTCAGTGATTTGGACATTCTTCTCAGTGTAACATGCTGCTGTTTGTATAGTACTTGGCATGATATAATTTGGTATAAATGATATCAGTATTGTGAGTGAAAACTTGCTGAAAGCTGACTGGCTAGTTCCAAACTTGCACTAAACAGAGGAAGGACAATGAGATTGAGAAAATATGCTGAGTATTTGCTACAGTATCACAGTAAATCTTAGGAGATGGGAGAACTGGAGAGGACTGAATGATCCTTTTGGGGAAAGGAATATTTTATACTGAAGGAGCATTTCCAAGGACGAGAGAAAGTTAGCCTTTGGACTGGAAGGGAGAAGGTGAGCTAGGAAAAGGGTGTTTTTGAATGGAAATATTCATTTACAGCAGCCGAGGCTGACAGGGTGTTTTGTCTTTCTGGAATCAAATTACCCATAAATTAGAAGTTAGTTCTGGCATATAAAAACTTGGGTTTGTGTTTTGTTTTGGTTTTGTTGGTTTGGTTTTTTTTGTGGAACTTGAGTACCCCATAAATGGTTCTTTGATTTACTATGCTGCTTTCCAAATTATTTTTGGAAGRTAGCAGTGCTGTCAGTTTGGAAATCATTGCAAACAGCATTATGATTTTTTTTGAAAAGTAAGAGAATGTCCTAATCTTCAAGCAGGTTCACTGAATCCAGGACACAGCTGAGAACAAGGCAGYGCTGTAATTTTTTGYTATTAAATCCTTTCTTCCACATGCAAGCTGCCCATTGCTAGGTTTGATATTTCACTTTCCTGTCCTTGACTTCCACCTCCTGTTTTATAGCAGACAATTTTGCTATTCTTCATGTGAAAAAAAAACCCCTCAAGCTCAAATGAAGCTCAATTTCAAAAGCTTTAAAACATGTTTCTTCTTTATTTCCAATATAATTTAGCCAGTTTTTGTGCAAATCATTTTTCATCTATGATGGCTCCATCCAGGAATGGATGTTCCAATGGAGCTATGCTGGTGTTGTAACAGTGTAGCACAAGTTACTACTTGCAATGATTTGATGAAAAATCTGAATGGAAATTGCAGTGTTCAGTGAATGCATGTATAAATACAGTTGTTCTTACATCATTTACAGCTCTGGCTATTTGAGAGCAAAACAGTATATGGAAGAAGAGAACTATGATAAAATTATCAGTGAAAGCACAAAAGAAATTGAAGCAAAGGGAAGATACATGGCAGAAGCTTTGCTTCTGCGAGCTACTTTCTACTTACTTATTGGCAATGCAAGTGCTGCCAAACCAGACCTAGATCAGGTCATCAGCATGGRAGATGCAAATGTGAAGGTAAGAATCTGTCACACCTGGATTGTWGTGGGGATTGAGAAGTTAGATGATAAATTTGCAATATACCTCAAGAAGTTGTTTTTCCAAATATTCARATGTTTTAATGGGACTGTTCTGGTCTATTTAGTGTTTTGCTCCTGATAGGTTGTTTTTTTCAAGGGCTTGTTGATTTTTGAGACAGCTGCACTGAGTAGTGCAAACTAAAGGTGGTATCTTACACTAAAGAACAAGTGAAGTTGAATGAATTGGAGGCTTAACCACACTGGATAAATCTAAAACATTAATTGCTCTTGTATATTCAGCTGCTTCAAAAATCATCATTGATGTATTTGTAAGCAGAGGAATTGAAAAGGAATTTTGGGGGGCATTGAAAATCTGCTGAGATGGAAGCATGGGCTGATATTTTTGAAATTAGGTAAGGGAGTCGGTTCATTTGGGGTCAGTGTGAAACTTAGAACTGCTTAGAATAATTGAAACCTGTCGGGAGAAACTAGTCAAATGAAAAATTTGCTGTGATTGTAACAAAGCCTTAAATTTGGAGAAACAGTGGAGTGGCTGATGTTTCTCTGWCTCTCTTTTGCAGCTGCGAGCCAACGCTCTGATCAAGCGGGGCAGTATGTACATGCAGCAGCAGCAGCCTGTGCTGTCCACTCAGGACTTCAACATGGCTGCTGACATTGATCCTCAGAATGCTGATGTTTACCACCATCGAGGACAAGTAAGAAACCCTAGAGATTTGATCCCAACCCTTGGCTATTTCAGTATATAATAACAGGAAAAACAGTGTCATTGGAGACATTTGTTACTGTTTGTGGCAGAAAAACATGAACTCCTAATTGGGAACTTTGGCAGAATAAACACAGTCTGCTTTGGAGGTTCAGGTCAGGCAGCAGCAGTTTATTTCTGTATAGAAAAGCCCTCTGTCAGTATAAACTCAGACTTAGAAGTACTGGGGCTTTTGTACATTKACAGCAGATAGTAGCTGTTCTGTGAAGGGTCTGGATGGCAGAGCAGCATCTGCACAGCAGGAAGCTTTCTCACAGAAGCAGTAACGTGTCCTTAATAACACCTGCAGCACTGTGGCCTGGACTTGCCTCTGTTCAGCTCATCCCTCTCTGCCTTGTGATACTGCTGTGCCCTTGAGTTATTTCTAGACCTAGAGAGGCCTGATGCCASAGACCTGTAGTATGAATGGTGCTGGAAGTAAAAAAGGAAGTCCTTCTTTTGTAAGGAAGACTTCCATGGATCAAGGGTCTTTCTCCRTTAGACCTCTTTAGTGCTCAGAAGTGAAAATGGTGCTATGTGTTGACTGAAGGGAATGGAAGTTTTCTGCAGATGGAAAATCAGTGTTTTRCAGTAGCCTCACAGTAAAGTAAGAGAATGATGAAATTAACTCTGCTTCTGTGGTGAAGTGAGAATATCAAAACAAAACCTAAAAACCCCAACCAAACAAAAAAAAAGTAGAAATGCAAGCTGAAAAGCTGAAATGTTTCAACATCTGAATAGTCTACAGATCCTGACTACATAGAGGCAACTTGAGACAACTATGGCATAATTTTGGGGACTGGACATAATACTGAAGCAGTAATGGCAGCAATCTAAAATGCAAGCATTCTCAATCCCAGCACAAGGTSATTGCCTTCTTGTGTAGGTAGCCAAAGCTTCACTGGTGATAATATATGATGACAGTGATTTTTAATTATGGGTTTGGTAGGTTTCTAGACAGCTCGATGATACAAGTAACTGATGCTGACTGAATTGTTACATAAATGTCTGAAGCACAGATGAAATAGAGAAATAGGATTTCTTTCATTTTGGCTAGCTGAAAATCCTGCTTGACCAAATTGAGGAGGCTGTGGAAGACTTTGATGAATGTATCCGATTGCGACCCAATTCTGCCTTGGCACAAGCACAGAAATGTTTCGCTCTGGTAGGTAACATGCTGGGGTTTATCTGGGTGCTTTTTCTTTAAAGAGTTCTGGAAAACACTGTGTTTCTCTGGTTTATTCCAATTTAACAGGAAAGTAGGGCAACAAACWTCTCTGTCTTTTAATAATAAGGTAAAGGAATAATGCAACAGTTCTTCAGTTGGAGTATGGGTTTGCTGCTTTCCTTCTGAAGCATTCATTGTTCAGATAGTAGAACATTTTTCTGTTTTGGGGGAGAGGAAGAAAAATCTTGATTCTAATTGGAGCACATAGAATTTATTTTAATAAAACTTTGCTATGGTGGAAAACAGTCATCATCAAGAAACTGGAAACTGTTTCAAGCTAGTACAATGACTCAGTGTGCAAGAATCTGCTCAGGACAGCTTTGCATGGTGTGAACAAGGAGGAATGCCAAGTTTGGAATTTCTGAGCATTTGAAATAGAAGGAAGTTATCGCARTTATCAGGCCTTATGATTTCCTTCTTTTGCCTGTTTTCTTCTCCAAATTTAGTGATTTGGACTCRTGGTAGGATGTACAGGCATGTCACCAGGAGCTTAGTACAAAATCATAAAATGGCTTGGGTTGGAAGGGATTTYGAAGATCATTTGGTTCCAGCTCCCCTGTCAYGAACAGGGACACCTTCTGCCAGACCAGGTTGCTCAAGAGCCCCATCCAGCCTGGCCTTGAACACTGCCATGGATGAGGCATCCTCAGCTTCTCTGGGAACTGTTCCAGTGTCTCACCACCTTTACAATAAAGAATTTTTTCCTAATATCTAATCTAAGCCTGCTGCTTTTCAATATGAATCCAGTCCCCCTTGTCCTGTCACTACATGCTCTTGTAAAAAATCCTYTCTCCATCTTTACTACAGAATCCCTTCAGGTTTGTGAAAGCCACAGTTAGGTCACCCTGAAGCCTTCTCTTCTCCAGACTGAGCRATCCCAATTCTCTCAGCTTATGTAAAATAACTTTGAATTACWGTGATGTAGGCAACTCCTGGGGAGATGCATAGAGGCCTGATCAGCCTTTTTTTAGTCTGGTGATGGTGTAATTTTTTTCTCCTGTTTTTTTTCCTTGGAATAGTATCGCCARGCTTATACAGGAAGTAATGCTTTGACTGTGCAAGCAGCCATGAAAGGCTTTGAAGATGTCATAAAAAAATTCCCAAAGTGTGCTGAGGGCTATGCACTCTATGCTCAGGTATGTTTTTCTCTCTCTTAAGGAAAATGCTGAATTCTCTTGTACTTTTGGATATGTTTCTTCAAATAATGATAACACATGCTGTCTTGAATAAGCTGCCTGCATTTATGGTTATGGGTGTTCTGGGGCAGAGGAAGTACAGGGGGAATTGGTGGAGCAGGATGTAAGTAATGAGAGTTGAGGGTAGTTATTAGGAGASAGAGGTCATTTCTGCATCATTCCCCTCTTCCTGCATGTGTGTGGCCTGTCACGTGATGAATGTCAGAGATTCTCTGAATAATTTGAAAGTCAAATGTGTGGAATTAGGGTGACATTTTTGTTCTGCTACCAGTGGCATGTAGTCGTTTAGAACAGCTGTTGGGAGTACACTTGTAATAGAGACTGTAATTTCTAACCTAAGAAAACATACTGATGTTTTAGTAGGAAGCATGAGACTTTCTGATTTCAAATAGATAGACAATATAGATGCATTTCCTTTTGAAAAAGCATATTTGAATAAGGAAGGGTTGAAGCTTGCAGGTACAGAGTTTTAGAAAGATTTTTATTAATAGCACCCAGCATGTTGCTTGTGGATCTCCTATTACAGGTGATACAGTGTGGTCACTAATTTGTGCACTTAAAGCACAGAAGTTTTCCAAAAAGCCTCAGTTTTGACACTTAGCTCTAATAACTGATGTGGCTGGCCTGCTCTACCATACATGAACTACATYCAATCTCACACTGTCAATACAGTTTTAATTAGAATTAGCCAAGTGCAGAGTGCACACTGTGGTTACWTATTGACAAACAGTTTCTCTTTTGATTCAGGCACTAACTGATCAACAGCAGTTTGGCAAGGCTGATGAAATGTATGATAAATGCATTGACCTTGAGCCAGACAATGCCACTACATATGTTCATAAAGGGTAYGTATTGAGTTTGCARTCCTTTTGGTTGGGAGCAGTTGGTGTATTTAGATGAATTAACCTGAATTGAATGTATATGTTYAGAAGTTTAGACAGGAAAAATAACTTTGTGAAAGCATCTTAATGCTCTTAAATGTATTTCTGTATTTTCTTTTGACTAAACTGTAAATAAATTTCAGGAAAGTTCCATCARTGTTCATTGCTAATTGAGTATCTGCTTGAAGTACACCTGACTTTTCCTTTAGCCCTCTTAGTTTCAGCTTTGTGTTGAAGTTTTTATTTTCATGAGTCAATATCCAAGTTGTTGGATGATGGAAGTCCTCTTGGACAAATTTGTCTTTCTTCAGAGTCATTAAAGCAGTAACGTGGCTTATTGAAAGTGACTTTCACATSGGTGTTTTTAAAAGTCATGAATTTACTAAGTGACTATCTACCTGTATTAGAAATTAAATACATTATATATTTGGAATGGTTTTGCTTATCATGAGGGTTTTGGGAGGAGTATGTGAAGTCTGTTTGCAATTTTCTTTCTCTTGTAGTTTACTTCAGCTCCAGTGGAAGCAAGATTTAGACAAAGGATTAGAACTCATAAGCAAGGCCATTGAAATTGATAACAAATGTGATTTTGCATATGAGACCATGGGAACGATTGAAGTGCAAAGGTAATGCTGAATTGCARTGTTAAGAGTTCTTAGTTACTTCTGAAGTTACAGTAGTTCTTTAAATTTCCTTATGGATCRTAAGTGTTGAGATCTTCTCCCTGGTGTTCTGCAAGGCTCTTACCCAAAGTCCCAATTTCTGTCTGTAATTCCTAGGTAAAGCCCTCCATTCTCTGTGGCGTAATTCTGATTTTTAATCTGACAACTCCTCATCACCAATTTCATACTTAATGGACAACATGCAGATGAGTCTGTGTGTTTAAATACATCCCTTCTGCATTTAAATTGACTTCCTCAATCATTACMTGGCTTTGTGTGTATCTAATGTTGTCCTTGGACATAGTGGGCTGTCTGTACTGATGATTCTGTGCTGTTTTCTCCTTCAGCCAACAGGACTCCAATTTGCAGTTCTTGGGGGAGAAAGGAATGTGCTGCTCTGTAACATTGTATTGCAATTGTGCAAACCTTGGGGGTGTAGCTGATAGTGCAGTTGAGCCTTCTTTTAATATGTCTAGTCCTCTAAAGGAGAGACAATTAAACTATTGCCATGAGAAGGTTTGCAAGTATTTCTGTTTAAATAATATACTTCTGTCTATGCTAGTTCTACTCTTTTGTGTACTAAGTCCTTTCAGGGAAGATGAGAGTTCATTCAGTTGCCCAGCATTATCTTTGTAGTGRWCTTGGTGTGTAGTGAAATGGAGARCATTTTATCCTGCACCACCACCCSTGGGRGCTCCAAGAGGAAGGCTGTKTAACAGCTGTCCTAGTTGCCTAGGSTTGGTAACAAATTCTCTGAGTTTACTCAGAATCATCACAAATTCTTATGGTGGTTCCTCCCAAAGTCTTTTTAAGTTAAGAATGGTGGAGAGTGTAAGTCCTGAAAAAAAAAAGATGTTTTAGAGATGGAAGATTGCTTTGGCAGTCTTAACTGGGCTAAATTTTTATTTCAGAGGTAACCTGGATAAAGCCATTGAAATGTTCAACAAAGCTATCAACCTGGCCAAATCAGAAATGGAGATGGCCCACCTCTACTCACTCTGTGATGCTGCCTATGCCCAGACAGAAGTTGCAAAGAAGTATGGATTGAAACCACCAACACTGTAAAGAAGCAAGGAGGAAATGACCTTCCAAAGTGAAGTTGCCCACTTCAGCCAGCCCTAAAGACGCTGTTGCAGACCATGCTGAATGGTGGAACTTAGTTTTTTCCCGTTCGTGGTGTTGTCATTTGCTACATCTGTTAAATGTTTAGGTGTTGTGGGAGTGGTTGTTCAAGGAAGTATGCAGTGCTGCATCTTGTTCCTTCTGCAGCAAAAACCTTAGAGTGTGTTAAGGGAAATAAAGTTGCAGGGGAACCAAAGGAACATATTTTGGCCATGCAAATAAAAACTTCACACTGGTTCATTTTGGGTGATTATGTTGTGGGCGATTTTTGCTTTATCAAATAATATTACAGCATGTGGGTTTTTTTCCTGTTGATTCTAAAGGTAATACTAGTCAGTGCTGTAAAATAGGTTTCTTTTTATGTCCAATTAATCCTTGAGGGTTTATTTTAATTTTGCAAAAATTAATTTTCAAAATTTAATAATAGAGGSGTTTTTTAAGTCAGTAGATGTGGAGAGGATCCCTGTAAATATATGCAAGCATGCACAATCTTCCCCTTAAATCCCCTTCTACCCTCTGCCTAACTCACTTAGAAATAGTCCTATGGCAGCTATTAGGRAATTGATTTGATAGTCCTTATTCTCACCCCAAAAGCCCTAGAGTATTGTATAGGAAAGCTAGGAAAAAGGTTGGTTGGGGAAGGAGGTCAGGTAACACTGCTTCAGTSTAGACCTTACTGGCAGAAAGACTGTATTCCTGTGCAGCAGCTCTTACTTGAATGTCACGGGAAATTGTTCTGGAGGGTTCAGAGGGGCTTTCAGGAACAGAAATCACTGCTGGGAGTCAAGCTCTGAAAGGTAAGGTCATGCTTGCATATAATCTTTGTAATCTCTGATTCTTTTGCGTAAATGTAGCAGCTGATAGAYTACCTAAATTCTTTTCAGTCCCTAGAGACTGCTGTTTTACATCTTCTTTTARGAGCCCCTTGGCAGGATTAAGTGAGATAAAGGAACAAAGCATAGGCTAAAACTTCCAATAATGGATTTGGAATCTGCACTCATTTCCTTGTCCTGTAGACCCTGTCTTGTACAAGATTACAAATACTGTAGAAAGGAAGCAATTGTGCTGCAAACAGCAGATGGGCAAATGATGATGTCATTTTCCTATCRTTAGGAACTTCACTAAGGGCCCTTTTGCTTTGGGTTGATCGTTCTGGGGGGAAGTCAGTCAGTCCATCTTGCTTATCCCTGGATTGATGTGGCTGGACAAACCTCATGCAAATGATGTAACTTAATTCACAACACACTACTTTTGGGCTTCTTTCCATCCTGAAATCATAGATTTGTTTGTGGTGAATTGTCTAATGTATTTAATCTTTTAAGGAAATTAATGATGCCGTAGTCAAACTGTCATGTTCTGTAATTGTGCCACCATACAGCAGCAGCTTGCATTTTCAGCTTGACCTTCCCTTTTCCCAGCAACCACAGCTGAGTATCCAAATGGTGGAGAGTAGAAATAAAGATTTAATTATTATTTTAGTAGCTCATTAGGTGATCAGAAATCATAGCACTGGTRTAGAATTGAAGATCTGGGAAGGTACTGGCAGCTTCTAGGGGCACCGAACGTAACAAGTGTCAAATGTCTTCTCCAACTTCCAATCTCTGCATCAATTACCTGAGAACAAAAATATGCCAGACTGACGAGTCCTGTTCTCCGAAGAGTTTTTATTCGCATGGCCTTATTTACATTGGCATTTTCTCCTCATCACCCCATCTGTACTCCATTCCTTACCCCACCCAGTCAATTAAGGGAAAAAAGCATGTGCTGTCAATTACTAGCATTCCAAATCATCACAGACTTTTGCCTGTTCTTGAACTAGTTTGAAACTGCACTGAAAGGATGCATTGTCTGTAATTTTTTTGTAAATGACATATCACCTGTAAACTGAAAAAATAAATACTACCTTCAAGTATCTCTCTCTGACATGTATAAGAACAGGTTTGGGTGAAAGTGTTCTCTGCAGTGGTGAGCTCTGTGCTTATGTTGTTCCAAATGTAGGATAATTGACTGACTYCTTGTCATCTTCTCTCACTTCAACCTTTAAGAAAGAATAAGGAGGAAACATGGAATAAACAAATCTGATCTCTGCTTGCTTCTGTCACCCACAGARGTATGATCTTGAGAGCTGGGGATTACAGGGGAGAGGAAGTTGAGCCAGAAAGGCTGGGAATCTTGAGACACTATTAATGTGTGTGTGCAGGTGTRTTCCTTTGGTGAAAGGGACTCTTTAAAAATGGCTGATAGAGTTGAGGTTTTATTTTAAGCCAGGTGTGCATGTGAACTTTGAAGTGAAACAAGTATTACTGCTATTTTAAAAAAAGGGTGAAATTATGTAGGAAGCTAGTACTGAAGACTTGGATAAACCCAGTGTATCCTAGAGAGATACTCTGGGAAATTGCATCTACATAGATAATCTAGGAACTTAATTCTCATTTTGTATGATCCCTGTTACTCACAGGGACAGTGCTCTCAGGCACAAGGTGTGATTCTTGGGATGTCCTGCAAAGGACCAGAAGTTGGACTCTCATCCTGATGGGTCCCTTCCAACTCAGCATATTCCATGATTCTAAGCTATGACTTGAATTACAAGGATCTAACTGCAGATTGAAAGGGAAGAGGGCACTAAYACACACTGAAGAGCTGTACTGTACTCTAGAACTATCAAGAGCAGCTTTGATGCAACTTTAACCAGCCCAGCGATCCTAGCACTGCCTACTTCTCTGCCATTTCTTTAAAATGAATTTAAATTCTTGCAGGTTGAAATTCTGGAACCGTTTCATGGTTGTTACTGGTTAGTTTCCTATTTTTATAGAATATTGGTGCATGTGTCATATGGATACTTAAAAGTGCCTGTTTTCTACCAACACAAAGGTTGAGTATYGGCTGCTTCAAGTACTATGGCTAAGAACTGACAATGTACTTTTTTTTCAGTGAAACCCTCACATATTCACAGTCCATTTGTATCACTTCTGGGTGGAGCACACTGGAGACCCTACTAAATACCCTACAAAAACCAGGTGCTTAGAATTTGTCCTGATAGAGTGAAGAGAACTGAGTTCATGACAGCTCTTCGGCTGCATTCACCAAAGTAGCTTGTAACAGGTTTTCATCCATCCTCTCTGTTTGGGATTCCAGGGGAGGACAGTCCAGACCACAGATTTTGTTACCTGTTGCAGACTGCACTTTGCATTTTTCAGATTTCAGTGGTCAGCCCATGAAAGTCCTGCACTACTTTAATCCTCCAAAGGTAGTATTTAGTCACTGCTGCACATTGAATTAGCAGAGAGAGGGGAGGGGAAAAAAATAAAATAGTTACTATGATTTAGAAGTTGGAGCCCAGCAATGGCTGTCATGGATATGGGATGTGGAGTATGTGGGAAGCACTAATCTAATGCAGGAGACTTGGCTCAAATGAGAAATTGTTAAWTTTTTAATATTTATTTTTCAACAAATAAACCTTCATTTCACCTTGTGCTCTGTGGCTTGTTTCTTAAGAGTTCCAGTGCAGTGTGTGTACCACAATGCAGTGAAAAGCACAGATCAGATAAACCTGCTGGCACAGATAAAGCCACCAAGGGAAACAGTGGGACCTGGCTTTTGAGGGGAAGGATGCATGAGGGCATGGCTGAGCATTAATTTTTCACACTAAGCTSATTGTAGAGAAGCCAAAGTAATATTAAAACAAACAACCAACCAACGAATCAAAAAACACCCCCACCAAACCAAAAACTGGGAAGACGAGGATTGCTGAACATGAACAAAAGGTAAGATGGTTTTGGGGGAAATRTGGTTAGCTAGAGCAAGACAAAACCTCTCCCTCCCATTTTTGTATTTTGGAATCTCTTTTAGCCTGTTTTATGCTGCTAGGAAACTGAAAGCTTATTAGTGAAGGTTGGTGAGTTGCTTCGTTTTTTCATCCCAAGGAATAAAAAGCATAATTTCAAAATTCTTTTTACATTAAAAGATGTCTTCCTTCCAAAAAAGAAAAAAAAATCAAAATTACAACATGCTTGGTTGGTTTTCAGTATTTTAAAACCATCTTTCACAATCAGTTTTTTAGTCTCCAGCAAAAGCAGCACTAGCAGTAAGCTGCAGTAAGGAATAAGACATCTTCTCTATGGTGGACAGGAGCTGCCCTTGGTAGCAATAATGCATTTAACATTAAGCAGACTTCTGGGAGGCTGTGGGCAGAAGGACTTAGCAGTGCAACAAGTGTTCCAACCTGACTGGCTCCCCTCAACCTTTTCCAGGGGAAAAATTCCAGCAGAATTAAAACCCACTCAGACATTCTATTAAGGAAGCAGTATGGAGAGCAAAGGTGTGGCAACATATGAATTATTACAATAACACAGTAACTCATGTCACTTGAACAATAAAYAGGATTTGCCATGAGGAGAGTTTAATACACATATTCCAGGCAAGACACATGAAACAAAAACTGTTACAGATTTTTCTATAGTAGCAGCTCCGTCTGGCAGCTCCTTGCCTTGTCCCAAGTAGTGGAGAGCAGAATTTGTCCTGTTTTGCTCAGTGTGTTAAATTTAAAGCTTTCCAAGTAAGAAGTAGGGCATTCAAGGACCTTAGTTAAGGAATGTACATCTAAAAAGGACAGAGTGGGAAGAATCATGCTTCTAGATTTTCTGATATTTCACTGAAAAATTCATAATACCAAAGCTGAGAGGGAGTTTCAGAGAACAAGATTTCCATTTAGTGTTCTACAAAAAAGCCCTCAAAAGGTAACAAGAACATTATGATGCGTAAAAATCAATGTTAATTACTGCTGTGTTGAACTGATTTCATCTCCATCTTTATCCTAGCTGCAAAATACTATGAAATACTTCCGTTTGAGAGGAGATATAAAAGTCATATTTGAATCATTTTAGAATTGCACCACCAAGTTTTCTGTTATGTGGTGGTTTCTTAACTGGCACATTTGGCAGTAAATTGTGGATCAATTAGTAAAGAAATCCTTCCAAAGATAAAGGCAACAGCCATTGTGGCAGCTGAACCTTCCTTCACCCAGCTTCACTTTTTCATCTCTACACCGTACAGATCACAACGCTTCTGGCTCAAAATAGGAATTTGTTGACGTATTTCTGCAAGTTTCTTTAGATCTGGAGGGGAGAAGAAAAGAGTTATGAGAACAGCAGCCAAAAAAGAAAAGCCTTGATGTAAGACAGGGCAAAYAGCAGCTTTGATGGAGAATGGGCCTGTAGGGCATTGCAAGTGAGCAGCCAGGACTGAAGGAAGCCTCAGCTCTGCTCTATCCTAAGGTAAGAAAGTGAGCTACAAGAGTACAGCTGGAGAGTACAGCACATGGAACAGCCAAGTGCTGCTCGTTCTTGCTTTAACCAAACAAAGCTGGACAAGGCAGAGGAATGCTGCATCATCTGTACTTGCATGTGTAAGGCCACAGACTTAAAAAACTGTCTGAAGAAAAAAAGTGGGGGAAAAACCAGAACAACTTTTCCCTTACCTATATCTGTGTATACAACTGTTTCCTCAGCCCCAGCTTTGGCTATGACTTCACCCCTGCAAAATTAAGCACATTTGTTCATAGGATTAACACATCGGTCTCATCAGTCCAGTTGCTGCTGTTTGTACAAAAAGGAGTTCCTACCCTTGATGCCTACAGCTGCAAAGACAGGGCTGTCCTAAAAACAGCATCATAGTCCATAACTCTGGCATGATAGAAATGGCTTCCAGGCTTATATATGGCATGCTTTAATATGTGACATAAGTGTGTTTCAAAGATCAAGAACCATGGTAAAAGCCACTCTGAGAACCAGTGCCTGCAAGCATGCAGCATACCTCAAGGGGAGAGAGACAACCATATGGGGGAAGACACTTTCTCCTGTTAAGATCCTACTGGCTTTTAATAGGAGTGTACTTTTGATTGTACTCTTACTCTGCATGAACTACTGAAGATGATTTACCATGTCTCCACAAAGTGTTCTGTCAGTGCTTTCATCATATAAAGTTAAAAGCTCAAGACATAGACAAAGTTTTTCCTACTCTGCAATCATCTGAAGAGAACTATCAGTAGATTTATCTGAAAGAAAAACAACTGCCTGAAGATTTTACCTCCTGTGCAACTGGGTGACTTCTGCTTGAGTCAGAATCTCTTCTCTAGCTGAAGACCTCCTTGTTCTTTCTTATGTCAAAGCAGTGTTTTCTTTGAGGAAATGAGATAGTTCTGTGTAAGCTGTTTTAAATGGTTTGGTTCTACACAAAGAATTACCATATGCATACCATATGCATAATGGACTGAACTTCAGCGACAAGTTGACAAGTCAGCCATCAACAATTCAACTTATGATAAATCCTAGTACTAAGTAGCATCTTCATTACAAAAATGAACATATACTCAAACTAGTTCTAGTTTATTTCTTCTTTTTCAGTTTGACACTCAATTCAGTTTTAAATGATCATTTCAAGAATGTAGGCTCAAGTCTCATGTGCTTTTCGCCAAGAATTTGAACTTTTAAGAGTAGATGGAAATGTAGGACTGAAGTGAGACTGTCAGGTAAAATATTTTTTTAACCAAAAAAGGTGGTTTTGTTTATTGAACTCACCATGGATTTACTACGGTGCTGTGTCCCCAGGCAACATAGGATGCTTTTTCATCTCTAGCAGGAGATACAGTAGCTACGAAGAGTTGATTATCAACAGCTCTGTGTTCACAGAAAGATGAAGGGAGGGAAAAAGTTAGAAGATTTGTTTTTTATAATACCATTTAATTAAGCAGAAGAGAAAGAATCCACTCTGAAGAACAAGCTATATATCCTCTAAATGACTGGCCAAAACTGTGAATGACACAAAGGTCTGAGAAAGCAGAGACTGGGAAGAGAAGAATCTAGCACCGGGCTCCAGAGTTAGTACATAAAATATCATGTAATTCACATGTTCATTCACTGTGCAGAAAAATTGATTGAAGCTGACCAAATGAATAAATAATACTGTGCTCAGCAATCTCAGAGTTTTATTTCTACCTATAATTACAGCACTTCCCAAATAGTTACTGGCTCTTCTCTGYAGGATTTGTGTGTGAAGGGAGCTTGGGAAAAGGTCCTTGAAAGGGCGTAACAGGGGTTGACAGGAGTAAAGGCTGAGCATTTCCTTACATGGACACTTTGATGTCCCATGCTAGGTTTGGGGATGGTACAGCTGCAATGGCAGATTGGCTCTGCAGCAGCCCTTCTGTCACACTGTCATTTGGAACACAAGAAAGTTCAGTTCCATGCACCCAAACTCCTGTAGAGCAGGAGGATAAGCTGTTACTGTGATCTTACCGTCCCCTTTGCAGSAGTTCCCAATGAGCTGGTCCTGTGGTCATGTTAAAAGCCCCTGGATAAATCAGCAGCTGGCAACCTTTGTTAAGACACAATTAAAAAGGTCATTAAGGGGAAGATGGTTTACCCCAGAGTGGCCCTTCCCATTGTAATCCAAGGTGAGGTTTCTTCCAATACTTCCCAGCCTCTGCCCAAAATGGAATCAGAGCCTGTCCATGCACAATGAGTTACATCAGCCAAGAACTGTGATATCCCCACCTGATGTGGGGATATCCCCAGCTTCATCACTCCACCACCAAATGTGGCTCAGCAAGTGATGGTTACTTTACTCCATGAGAGGAGGCACTCGTCTGAATAACTCTTGGCCACAGGATGCATTTTGTGTTCAAATAATAAAATATTTTAAATAATAACATAATTGAAAATAAAAGAAGAATGCCTAATCACACGGATCACCCAGGATGTACCACCCAGAAACAGCCCTGCCTTGGCCTGGCCTTAGGGCTGACCATGCCCCATTAGGTGACTCAGCCTTACCTTTCTGGCCGTAGATTTGAGCCATCTCAGCAAATCTCATATCATAGCAGATGCCCAGGCCCACTTTGCAGTATGCTGTTCACAAAACACAATAGACAGCAGTCACATCACCATCACAAGCACACAAAAGCAATCACAAGACTCCCTGTGGCCATCCTGCCAACTGTTTTKTAAATGGCTCACAGCAACAAGAGGAGCTATATTTAAATGTGTGTCCAACAAGCACTGGCTATTGGTGGGGGAGAATTCACASTTCATGATGAGAAAAAGACTGTGAGAAGCAGTCTTATCTACCCTTAAACAACAGCCATTTCCACAAAAGCATGTTCTATCAGGTCTTTGTGTAACATTCCTCTTTCATTTAGCTGCAATGTTTTCAATTTCCTTYTCAAGAAAAGAAAGCACTACTTGCTTTTCATGGAGTAAAACCACAGTCATGTACTTTCTTAGAGAATGCACATTGCAAGAAGGAGAAAGTGACTGTGGCAGACAAKACTCTTGTGAGAGCTCAGCAGACAGTGTCAGTTTTTGAAAAATGTGGGGTGGGGAGGAGTAGGTATTTTTCTTTTTTATCTGATGGGGTTGATTCAAGAAGGCTGGAATGAGATTTCTGATTTAGTTAATCGTCTCTATTACTATTTCATCCTCACATGAAGCAGTGTACACTGCAGCTGTTACATATATTCTTTTCTAAGTCATGTTTTATAAGAACCATTTTCAAGCTGTAACTGCTATAAATAATACAGTCACTTCATTCTAACAAACCAATAGGAACATTACTTAATTAAGTGGGGAGACATATGTTTCAACTTTTTCTACTCCTCTGTCCTTTTGCATCCACATTGCCTTTTTAAAAGTTTCAGAAGTAACCCAAACACTTGAAGCAAACTTAAACTGTACTTGCCATGGTTATCAAATGTCCAATATGAATCTGATAGTCCAATAATCTACTGCTGGGAAGGAGGAGGGGGAAAAGAACTCCAGTAGTGTGGTAGAGCTCCTTAAAGAGAGGGCTTRTCTTATACTCACGTGTGTCAAACATGGAGAAACTATTCCCTGGACTCAATGTTTCAGACTCTTTGAACTGTATCTTCCCAGGAACATTAATGTCAAACAAATGAACCTGCAATTATACTATGATTAATAACAATTAATAACAATTTCTATGCTTGGTACTTGAGCCTCTTTAGGCATGCGTTTTCTACTATTATCTAGACTACTTTTTTTGTCAGGATCCAAAGAAAATATTGCTTAAGATTGTTAGATCCTCCAAAGATGATTCAAAGCATTTTTCTTTTTTGCAGAAATATACATGTCTAAAGTTGCAAATACCTACAAAACAGCAAGATACCTTGATCTAATGATTTGTCTCTAACATTTGAGTTCCATTCCTGCAAAATTTATGCCTCCGCCTCCACCAAGCCATAAAGTTCCCATGACTTCAGCTATGCAGATGCCTCTGAGGGCCTGCAGCAGTCTTTATCCCTCCCTTACACTGCAAGGCATCACTCCYAACTAGAGCTTCCTAACAACAGTGCTGGCTTTATTTTATTATTCGTTCATCCTTGACACGCTACAAGCCTGCACTCATTCTACAAACAGCTCCTGGGTTTGCAGACTTGTGGTGCTATGACAGCTGCAAGGCAACACAGAACTGCAGAAGATGATCTAATGAGTGCAGGTAATGTAGAATCAACAAACAGAATAAATGAATTACCTGCACCACTGAGGTATTTTGCACCACCTTATTTGTTCCAAGTAACCTTGCATTCTCTTTTTGGGTTATCCTTGAAAGAAATAAGCAGTTGCTCACCATGGAGTGATCCCTGTGTGCACAGTCCCATTAACTACTCTGGAGTTACACACAGGAGGCAGTTTTCCAGGAGCACAAAGCAATGTTGAGGTAGAAGATGACAGTAAGCAAACATTTACTATGAACAGCAGGGACAGCTTAACTGTAGGACTTGGACTTTGCATGTCTGCACTAATCACAGGTATAGCACAAAGTATGTAAAGAATTGTATTTACTGTAACAGGACTAAATCCATTGGGAAGTTGAGGGAAAATCCTGATCCCACTCAAGTGGCACTGTGTTTTAGACTTGGGCCAAGGTACAGAGATATTTGAGTGGGATCAGGTTTTATTCTTCATCATGGCTTTCCCAGCATATAAGGAAAACCAATTATATCTTCTGGTATTGTGCTCTACATAAGGATGACAGATGGATGAACATCTTTTGAAGTGGGGCTTACATGCCCCAAATAAAAGTTACATGGAATTTCATGGGTGATGGAACAAAACTTATTTATTATCAATGTAAAATTCTACTAATTTATATCACCTTTCAGTACAGATAAAGTAACTTGTACAACACTGCTGAGAAAACTTTTCATAACAGTTTTCTGCCATCTTACCTTCCTATGCTTTGCCAACATTGCACCATCAGGCCCAAAGACAGTACATGTATTATAGAGCTTTCCACCATCCTCTTCTGGAATGGATCCTTTGGAAAGGTGAGAACAGAGATTTTCCCACTGCATTATTTATGTAATTTTGATCCAACAGCAGTAATAGATATTGCCCATTTTTGCCCCAGTGTGATGGTCACAAAGAGTGAGATACCTCCAATGAGATATATGCTGCACTCCTTTGCAACTTCTGACAGCTTTTGTGTGGATTCCCCAGGGATCTTCTCTGCATACTCCCTAAAGTACTGGGTTCCATATGGAGAATTAAARCATTCCTAGAATTAGAGGAAAATAAAGAAAAAAGCTAAAATCCAGTAACACCACTACAAGGAGATGTACCTGATTTTTCACACTCCTCTCTAAAAATGCTCTCAAACAACCTTTAGTYACAGGAGTTCAGTTTATAGAAGCTCAGTAAGTAAATTAGAGAATGCCAGGTAGACTTGAACGATTGTTGAAAATACAACAGGTTATTTGTGGAATRCATGCTGCACAGAACATGAGCCAGGACTATCCTGTAAGGCTAGCACATTCACTGCTCTGGGCTTAGCAATAGTACAAGGGATGTTCACATCAGAATGAGCAGCCAAGTTCCAACCAGCTCATCTGACAAGTTACAAGCTCAGTATATCCTCTCAAAATGCTCATGTTCAAACGGCCCATGATTCCTTAATTTTTAAAAGGATGTTTGCAAAAGCATATATTTCTCAAAATTACTTACTGTTTTGCTAAAACAATCCTTTAAACAAAATTACCTCACAACTGAACAGTGTCCTCCATCCCAGGCCCTAGTTAAAGATTTGTTATCCCTCAGAACCAGGCATGTACTCTTTACACAGTCACATTAACAGAGTAGTTTAGATGCCTAAACTAAGAGGCCCAGTGGTATTTGAGATGCCCAAGATGTCAGGACCTTTCACTCTGCATTACACTTGCCAGCTCTGTGAGGATGTGAGACACCCCACTATCCCAGGGCTGYCCAGCCCTTCAGCATTTTCTGGGGTGGTTTCAATTAACACAACAACCCCACCCAACACTTTTCTGTCCCCAGAAGGAGCACAGCTGGAGGCCATAGATAGGCTATCAAACCGTGGCAGCAACTTCTCTGCCACAAGAAAGGGACTCCCAGCCCAGAATCTGCCTCCTTTTTTCTCTTTGCTCATCAGACGTGACAAAAACATGCCCACCCCCACAAAGAAAAAGGGAGAAAAAAGAAAAATCAAGCTGTGACTAGTACAATAAACATTCCTGCTTTATCTGCTCAAACAAACTTCTTAACAACTGAGGCAGGTTCTACCAAACTGCAAAAACRGAGCCCAAGCTGGAAGGATATTTTWTTCCCATATACAGGCACTAGGGCAGCCAGGCACCAGCTAACCCACAGCACAGTCTGTAGATGGAAGCACCAGGAAGAGGAGTCTCTGCAGTCTGTCAAAACGATCTTCCCAGACTCTTGAAATTTGGGCTGAACTTCAATGAAATGAAAGTAAAGCCAGCTGACTCCAACTTCATATACTCACTGTGAGTTACTTTTCTTTATATAAAGTCATTAAAACAAACAACAAAGCCCCAAAGAAACAGAACAGAGTATTTMAT
This sequence comes from Malurus melanocephalus, assembly GCF_030028575.1. Classification (NCBI taxonomy): domain Eukaryota; kingdom Metazoa; phylum Chordata; class Aves; order Passeriformes; family Maluridae; genus Malurus; species Malurus melanocephalus. Next base: position 1,424,387 of record NW_026623268.1, read on the forward strand.
CTCCTAATGTATCTCCCAGAAATCTGTGAAACACCTTGCCCATGTTTGACAACTTGTATTCTACAGGCATAAATTATTGTTGGCAAAGTGAGYATCTCACCTAAGTCTGGAGAATTCAATGTTTGTTCACATGATGAAACCAGCAAATAACAGGCAATCTTTACACAGGGAGCCCAGGCAGAACACTGAATATTCACATTTGCAACACAAGAACCATGTTAGCACAGAGGAGCTGAGAAAGTTTCCCAATACTTCCCCTGTGACAGCAGGAGAGAAAACATTCTGTGTGTAAAACTGAGACCCAAACTCGCCCAGAGATGAACTTTGCACTCCTCAGTCAGATGCTGCAAGGTACATGAGTACCACAAGTATCCCCACGAAAAGAGGAAAAATGTTCAAAGCTGCACTGGGAAGGACCCCTGTTGCCAGCAGACCATCTGTGAGAAAATTCAGCAAAGCAATCATGGCTGAAATTCAAAAAATAATTCTGAAGTGATTGATAATTTTAAGTGTCTATGTTTCCACACATGAAAAAGTCTCAAGAGAAATGTGTCTTAATAATTCAGCCACAAATGACCTGTTGGAAATATGCCTTAATCTATTTTGTTTCTCATGTATCTGGAATGCTCATATCAATAGAGAGTTGTTCTGTATCTGTTTTTCAGCTTCACCTCAACATTCCTTAGCTGAAAATTAGTCTTYTTTTACACTTCTTCAGCAATGATTCTTCAGCAATGAAACTACAGTGTAACTTACATGAATTCAGAATATATAAATGATGAAATTGCCTAGGATTTAAACCAGAAAAACTTTACCAAAATCCTATTCTACAAAAAATGTCAACCTTTTAGTTCCATTTTTGTTCTCCTACCTCTTAGTGTGCTGCCAGACACAACCCCTGGGAAGTTTTAATTTTTATTTTGAAGCTTCATGCAGAATTTAAGATATCCATGAAGAAAAAGGAATATGTAATCAATTAATAGTACTAGAAAGAGGTTTTGAAGGGCTTGAGGCTTAAGTGCTAAGTAGACCATGATCCTTACTCACAGGTAGAGCCACAAGTTTTGCTCCTTTTGCTGATGCTTCTCTCACCARTCCACAGGCTCGCTGGAGATTATCTGATTTAACAGCAGATACATGAAGCTGAATAAGAGCCAGGCGGAAGGCTGATGGCAGAAAAGAAAAAAATTATTCAGCAGAACTCCCCCCAGGAAATTCTTCCAAATTTGAATGCAGTAACAAGCATTTAAGGRAACAGATGAGTTAATAYATACATAAACCACTACCAACTCATRYTGTGGTGCAAACAGTCTCTTAAAACAGGGAGAGCACTGACACCCAGGACTGAAAATGGGAACCCTGCATGGCCATTGCCCGGCTCCAGTCAAAGATCAGAGCTCAGCAACACCCAGTCCATGTCCATGGGGAAAGGCTCATGTTATACAAGGGAGATCACAGCCCCCCAGCCCCTCCTCCCCAGGCTSAGCACCCTGGGTGAACCCATCTTCTTGTTGCACATGTTGCCTGGTGAGCACTGCAAGTCCTACAATGTCACAATGTCACCAGCACACTAATCCCAAAAGCACCAAATAAAGGCATTATTTGCTTTCATCCCTCAGTTCACACCAAGTCTGGGAAATGGCYATAAAAACCAAGCAAGGTCACCATCTTTCCTGATAATTTCTTAGCAATCTGGTTTCTGGCCAAGTTGCAAGTGTTATCAATAGTTTCCWCACCTGCTAAGCAGGATATACATTTGCAAGCTCTCCAACGTCCCAAGTTTTGTGCACACCCCTTGGAATTCCTTCCATGATCTCTGAGTAACCCAGGTCGTAGGAAAACACATCCTGATCAGGTAGAACTGTTTCTTTTCAAACAAACMAACAARCCCTCCCTGGCTTTATAAAKAAAAGYATYCCAGGTTCATTGCACCTCTCCTGTCTGGAAAAGTCCCTCATCATACAGTCAAGCATCACAACAAGAAAAAGACAAAGCTGGACACAACACAGTCCCAGTGGTTAAAAAAAACTGGAAGAGATGATTCAAGTGAAAATGAGACTGGATCAGGAGCAGTCAAGTTACATCCTTTTTCCTACTTAATTCTCACTTCAGCGCTAAGGAGCTAATTTCTAAAGGTTAAGCAAATAATTAACTGCTCCCTTTGCCACTCCTTATGTGAGAGACTTTTACTACTGGGTCTATTAAGTGAACAAAGCCTATCTAATATTCTGAACAGATGCAACCATAGTTTTCAGACCCATGTAGATAACCATAGTAGGGATCTGTCAGCAACTTCCCAGTATTTGTGGAATGTGTTCAGACAAACTGGACACTTAAATATTTACATTTCTGCATAAAAGAAGAAATAATAACAAAGAAATAAAAACAAAGCACCATCTACTCAGAGAAAATCCCATGTTTAAAACACTAGGAAACTGAATAAGGTTAATTAATCTTATTTTCCCTATACCTCACGTTTGGAGTTTGTTAAGGGGCAAAATTAAAGCTCGGTCATAACAGAACAGAGATACTTGTGCCACAGTTTTGTTTACAAACATCCACATGTAGAAGCAAGAGAAATGCAGAGAAATGTGCAGCAATGCTGTAGAGAAAGACCTCTCCTCCCAGCCAAGACCAGCTGCTTCAAAAATTTCTTTAAAAGCGATTTTCAAGACAAGCCTAAAGCAATGTAGGCCACAACCAGGTAAAAGCTGTATCGGAGTAAAATAATGGTTCACATTTGTAGCACAATACAAAACATGCTGGGTTTTGGGGTTTTTTTTTTTTCCCTTGTTAAGCACCGGAAGCGAAGCAGGCCCGGTTTGTTGGCATTTCTGGTGGAGCGCTGTGTCCCGGTCTGTGCCCAGCGGAGCTCCCTTCTCCCGGCACTGCTCCACACCCTCCACCAGCGCCCAGCACCCAGGCCTTTCCCGGCCACGGCAGCGCTGGGCACTCCGGGAACACGAGGGACGCCCGGGACAGCCCCTGCGGAGCTTCTGCCGCCCGGGCGGGAGGGCAGGAGCGGGGGAGGAGAGGAACGAGGGGCTCCCACTCACACGCCATTGCTGCRCCGGCCGCCCGCATTCCCGGCAGTGCCCGGGCGGGGCGCGGCCGCAGGGGCAGCCGGGATCCGCAGTGCCGGCACCGGCCACGGAATTTGTTTAAAATCACCCGCACAGTGCTTCTGACCGGCCTGGCTGCTGCCGTGACCCGCCTTCTGAGCAGGAACAGGCAGGGATGAGGCACCGCAMGACCTGCGCGGGTGGCAGAGCGAGGGCAGCGCTCCCCCGGCCCCGTTCAACGCCGGCAGAAAGAGCGCAGCCC
>NW_026623268.1:1428185-1481787 GCF_030028575.1 Malurus melanocephalus
TGCAAACATCAGAGTTTACAGGTAACTCATTCACCTGGGACATCCCCATTCTTTTTACAAGAACAGCATCCCCTAAGGTACAAACATCTCCACAGTGCTCCAGATRTGGAACAGTGTCCAGTTCTGGGCTCCTCAGTATTAGAAATACAAGGAGCTACAGGAGAGGGCTCAGAKGAGGCAACAATGATTTGGGGTCTGGAGCATCTCTGTTATGAGGTCAGACTGCAGGAGCTGGGCCTGTTTAGTCTGGAGAAGGGAAGGGTGAGAGGGGATCCCATCAGTGCACATAAACATCTCAAAGGCATTTGWCAAGTGGATGGTGCCAGACAAGGAGCATAATGGCCATAAACTCAAACACAAGAAGTTCCACCTGAACATAAGGAGGGAACTTCTTTACACTGAGGGTGACAGAGCATTGGAAGAGGCTGCCCAGGGAGATCATGGAGTCTCCCTCTCTGGAGACATTCCAAACCCACTGGACACGTTCATGTATAACATGCTCYAGGTGACMCTGCCTTGGCAGGGGACTTGGACTAGAAGAGCTCCAGAGGTCCTGTCCAACACCAACAATTCTGTGAAACCAACACACTAAGTACCATGCTGCTCTTCCTTTGCTTTGAACACCAAGTGCTTCCCTTTACTCAGCACAGAACATTGCTGTCTCGTATGCATATTTTCCAACCTTGGGCTTCTTAGAAGCATGTTTGTAGAACTGTAGATTCATGTTGTGTAGAGGCAGTATTTCTCATACAAGATTGTCTCTGTAAGCTGAAAGCATATGATGGCAGAATGAGCAAAGATAAAATGGGTAACCCAGGGTGATCAATCTCTTACACACCTTCCCTTTCAGGAAACATGTAAAGAGATAAAGSATGGGAAGTGCATAACCACTGTAAAATGCACAACCTCTACTGTCTGCAGCAATTACAAACCTWCCTTCAACCAGAGAACCATTCAACCTGCCCCTTGGAACAAGTAAAGGGCAGCACTCATCCTAAACTGACCAAGCAAAGGATGGCAGAATGGAYAGTGCAGCAGCTCTTTGGCAGGCCTCCCTCCTTTTTACACACACCCATGGTGATAAAAAGAGCAGCAGATATGATTTTTAAGAGGTTTTTTCCCTCAAATACCACACTTTGCAGGGCTCCAGGGGGAAAGAACAACTGTCTCCCAGCATCACACAAAATAAGAAAAAGAATAAAAAACAGTATCATCCCTTCAAGGTGAAAAGCACCGGCCAAAAATCCAGTCCCCCATGGGTCAGAGAATGTATCTTTCAAGCCTCAAAACGAAAGTATCTGAAATCACTAAGCACACCCAGTAAAATAAATCACATAGTACTGATGCCTTATCAATCAGGCTAATCAGAAACAGAGGCCAGACAAACTTAAGAGAATGAGAATGGACAACTTTAATACAGGCCTAACAGGCCTACTGGTACATTAGGGCAGACAAAAGCCTCCTCCTGAGGCTACACCCAAAATGGACACCGAGTCACGAGATCTTCACCTTTTGTAAGATCTGCCTTATTAACATACTGGTTCTTAATTCTCCAATGATCTTCAGGTGATGATGTTAACCACCACCCCAAATTTGCTCCCCGCCAACTCACTGTTTTGGGGCTCTGAGGCAGCGAGGTGTCCTTGGATTGAGGCTCAGAGAGGGATTGTTTTGTCTAAAGATGGGAGAACGGTAGTTTTAGTGTGGTACTAGAGAACTACAAGAATACAGATGCATGAAAATATAGAAACTAAAAACCCTAAGGCATCAGTATCACCCCATTTCCTTCCCAAAAGGGAAACTTTTCAGACATTCAGTAGACGATGGCTCTATTGACACAGGTTATTTAACAGCATCTGAAGTTTTGAAACTACAGCCAACATGTAGCTGGAAGGACAAAAAAAGATACAATCACAGGTTGTATTGTTAGTCCTATGTGTAAGGACTAACAGGGAAAGGAAATTAAAAAAATTGCTGCTCTTCAGTCAACAGTATTTTTGGTGGATAATACATATAAAGTTCTTTACAAATTCTCATACAAATCAGGATCTAAAAGAATTTGTGAGACAGATCTCACAAAGAGGAATCTCACAAAAAGCCATCAGTGAGCACAGAAGCACCAACTCTCACTATGAAACAAAGGTAAGAGCTTTCAATTTGCAGAGAAGCTTACTCTGAGACATTCTTTCCCATTCCAGACCTCATTTCTGTTACTCCTGCATCATATCAACTGTCACCTTACAAGGTGACAATACAGACAGTGGTGCATGCAGAATAAAACAGAAGCCTACAAACCTCTGGCAAATAATTAAAAAAAAAAAAAAAGAACCTTGAAACTGAAAGAAATGGGAAGAAGCATACCAACTATTTAGATTTTTGTTTTCAAAAAAATATCACTCCAGTACTATAATCAGAATTTCTGCTTTGTAATACTAATACAAGTTATGTAACAAAAATACTAACTATAGGTATGCACATTATGAAGTGAAAGTAGCCCTTAAACTGTGGGTAGAGATGCACCAGCACTTTGGAATGTATGGTAAAAGGTCTGTTGATAACTTTACATTGCCTTGAAATTTAAAAGCAATTCACCTCTTAATGGATCAGATCATATGTTTCTACACAGAAGAGATCTAAGAATTGATTTCCTGTCACTTTACTTGCTGTAGATCTCAAAGGTCTGCTGTGTTTGCTGTGCTCACAGTGAAGCAGACACATTAGCCATGCTCCTTATTTAATACTCAAATACACCTGTTTAACAACTGAGTGTCATTTTCACTGTTCCCCCTCCTGAGTAGATGAAATGTGTTGTATCATTCTGTTAACATTTTCATACTAAAAATAAGATTCTCAGAAGTCTGGAATTTATGCAGAAATCTTTTCTATAACTTGATTATTTGTTAATTAATTCTGTGAATTATTTCTGTGAATGCTTATTATGGCTCACCCAAAAGTACTTAATGAAATTAACTTAAATTCTAAAATACTTACATTAAGAAGTCAATGGCAGTAGCTCCCTGTGATTTGTAATCAGCTTCTTCCACTCCAAAATTCAAATTCCATTTATTAAACACCTTTAGGAAAAACTTTTAATCGATTCAGAGTATGCAACTAAATGCCTTCTCACARAACAAGTTATGTTCAAATTGTACTGGTTTATTTACAACTGTAGTTTATAAACAGTAGCACAAACATCTTTACATGAAAAAATCTCGTTGCTGATAGTAGGCACAGAGTCAGAGACTCTTGAGGATAGTTCCAGAARGGATTAGGAAGAGGAAAATGTAATACAACAGCTGCTGGGCATAACTATAAATACATGAGCATTGGCCCAGGTGCAATTTCATGCAAATATCTTCAACAGTTCAAGTTCTATTGGTGTTTACTCAGATACTAAGAAGAAAAAAAAAAGTAATTAGTTCCAGAATTAAGGTGCCCTAGCTTGATTTCTAGTAAAATAACTTAGAATAAATGTTTTTTATAAAGGTCAGTTTAACTTATTTTACCCTCTGATGAAGTAGCAAATGATAGGCTTTGATTCAAATACTCAGAAGAYTTCATGCAGCAAAGCTAATCCCCATTATCGTCATTTCACTGGTTAAGAATACATTTACCACAGACATACACCACTGGAATCTCTCTTTTTTTCCATGTGCATTCATCTTCTGGCTGAACACACCTGGTCAGAATGTACTCACTTTTATGCTGAACTGAAGGGTTTTAAACATCTAAATGTCTTAGACATTTTGTTTCTGGGGAGCACGAAAACTTGTTTCCAGCTACTGTCATATTCTGTCATGGAACATTCATTTCAATGCCCACACTCATCTTTAAAAGGGAAACAACCTCAATCCATGAAATGTAAAATTTTGCATAATTAAAAAAAATCACAATCCTGTAGTAAAAACTAGTTAATTTTAGTATTTAAAAATAACCCTTACCACCAATTCCAGTTATTTCACCTAGTAGCTGGTAAGAATTTTAAAAAACCTTAATTTTACAAATTGCTTGTATTTTTTCTGTTTATCTGCAGCCCAAACTGGACTTAAMCATTTTAATGAGAAAACAGTATTTTTAAGATTTATATCCGCTCTGCTCATAAACCTAAATTTTGGGTTAGTCTTTGATACTACCCAGTAGGCAAAATCAAATTTCTAGACTGAAGGCAATGGAGACATTTTATTTGCAAGGGATAGTAATTTAAAAACCATTCTGCTTTCAACTGCTTCTCTCTCATAGTCCTTCATTCCTTTAACACATTTAATGTGAACCCAGCTGCATCTGCTCTTGCAAAGATGCAGATCACTCCCATAAAGGCTGCATTAAAATGAAACAAACTGACCTTTATAAAAAACAYTTCTCCAAAACAAAAATTTATAATATAAAAAAAACGGAAACAAAAGTCCTGTTCAGAAATGGATAATAATTTACCCTATCTTAAGCCTGCTACTCAGGCACTCCCATCAGCAAACAGAAAAATTCTCTTAAGTTAGTAATCAGTTGGGAAACAGTCAGCTTGTGTCCACATACAGTATCTTGGTTGCTTCTYCTTTATAAAGTGGTCTCTACAAAGTCTTTAGTTATTAACTCTCCAAGGCATCCAATACTTTCATGATCTGTTGTTTTATGGCTTTGGTAGCATCACCCGCATTTGGAATCAAATACCTTAAAAAAAATTAGAGAAAGCCATCATTAATCCACTATAAAATTTTTGAGTGTAAATTCCTTAATTATTTTGATTCTTCCTCTGTCTATGAGGAAGGGAAGARGGGACTATTAAAATTAAAAAATACTCAGAAAATAACATTTAATTCTTGATTATACTATGAAACACTTYCTGTTTGTGAACTTATAACTGTTGAGGAGTACTTCACATGCCATCTCAGAAACGAAAATTGACTGTGGGATAGATCAGGCAGTTCAAGATCCCCACAGCTAGAACTGTTTGATCGAAGCATAGTAGTCCTTGCTTGGTTTTCATTTTGTGGTTTGTTTTTTAATTCCCATAGATAGCTCTATTCCAGTCCACAAGGATATCATGAAGTAATTCAACAAGCAGAAAAGCTCTCTGCAAAATTTTAATTTCTMTTTCTTGACCTACTACAAACCTAAGGAGCCAACAGGCATAGAATAATGTCCTTGGTTAGGCAGCAAACTCATCTTTCCTCTCTCGTGAAAACAGAGCACCCACTGTACATAACTGACTCACAGGAAGAGGGTGAGAAAACATCCAGCTGCTATAACAACCTTCTTAAAAGTGCCAAGAAACAGCAGCCCACACCAGTGATGTACCCCTCCATCTGACCCCTGTCTGAAGCATGCAGATGCTGAGCATGGCAGCACCTAACTTCAAGAAGTCAGGTTTCAGGGAAACAAGAGTTTTGAGTTTAGGCTTCTGGACTCCTTGTACAATGCACAGAAAAAGTCAGATGTTCAAAAAAACCCCACAACTGATACCACAGAAGAATGACCACACTTCAATCCCACTCTTCACAATTCCATATTTTAGCTGCAGGTAGCTGTCTACTTCATCTTCATTTAAGACATAATAAGACATAATACAAAAACTTGTATTATGCAAGTTATGCAACTTGTATTATGTGTGCAAYTTGCACACATCCCACCGCCAGCAACTGTAACTGGAGTTCCTCCCTTCTGGGTCTTGTAAATGCTCCTCATTTCACCAGCAGATCTTTTTTCTAGTTCACATGAATTATGTATTCCTAAATAAAAACTATCACTCTTTCAACTCAATTCTGGGAATTACAGAAAACTTCCGATTTCGASTGGACAGCACCCTGGATATCATTACCACTTATACCCCTGCTGCTGAGATGGCTTACCTTTCAACTGCCAGAATKTCTATGCCTGAAGTATTGCTATTTCCATATTTAAAGGTGATCAGCTCTGGGTGTTTCTTCTTGGATGTGATTTTGACTACAGAGTTAAGTGCCTGTCGRGACTGTATGTAAGCCAGTCCTTTTCGTGATGGAATCTCCCTCAAACAGTACATATGGGTTGCTGTTACTAGGAGATGACTTGAAGGAAAAGGAAATACAAATTAATTTTGTTAATGAATTAAGTATCAGCTATTTCAAAAGTTAAGTCCTTTAAATAAATTACATGGAGAGAGCTAGATAATAGTTACCAAATCTAATAAATACTTGTAATATTTTCATAATATCTAATTAAGAAAGCTCTACAAAATACTTCAGATTTTCCTTGAGTACTGTAGCATAGCCATTTCTGAAAACAAACATGACATCCCCTCCAGCATACAAACCCAATGTGGGCAGTTCAYATGGTCACCTCAAAGCCTTTGCTTCGTCAGCAAAGATCACAGCCACCAGTAACGTGTCAGGCCACGCACAGAGCATGGAAAGTGCCTCCAGGCCCTCTCTCCCTTCAGTCACACCCCAATCCCATCCCTCCACCTACAGAGGGGCAGCTCTACACATGGGGCATCAAACTAAGTTAGAACGATGTGGTGACAGCCCATGACTGTCAACCCCTGTGCCAGCACCAACACTAACTCACTGATCTTCTCCCCCAGTGCAGGACAAACGTTTGCCTTCTTTATTGAAGGAATGCATGTTCAGCTAGCAGTGGGAACACACTGCCTGAGTTTCAGTTCAGTTTGAAAACATTTTTCTTACTATCTTGTTCTTCAAAGCAAACTTCACACCATTTTGACATGTAATTACCATTCTATGACACTGCAAACACAGAAACATTTTGTTCTAGGTTGTTTCATGCTTTCATTCCCTAGATTAATATAAAGGATAAGTTAAGTGACCAACACTTTTTAAAAAATATGTATTATCAAGACAGACATTTTCATTAAACTTATGATTAATTTCAGTACCTGGGAAACATATGCCCATTTTCTTTTACTTCATTACATGGAAAGTTATACTTCACATCAGGTTTATTTATCCATGTTTGGATGTTGACAACCTCTTTTCGATCATCGTCTGACATGGAGGAGCTATCAATTTCATCTGTTTTGAAGGGACGGGGTAAAAAGGTTAAAAAAAAAAAAGAAAAAGTATTTTCACATACCATCAGACAACTTTTCAATTTACCTAAACCTACTGTAGCTACACTGGTTCAAAGCAAGGTCTACCAAACCATACAGAATTATTGAGAGGGAAGAAAGAAAAAGGCAGGCAGATCTGATATTTCTCTCTTAATTTTCTCTCAGCAAAAAACTGTTTTTAGCTCAGGGAATATCTCAGGTTGGTCCAATTTGTCTATTCAGTAAGGTTTCATGGGTTTCTTWCATTTCACTTGTCCAAACTTTCCTTGAAGCCATATAAATCCTTTGCATCTAAAACACAAGTATCTTTTGCCAAGGAGTACCAAAACCAAGCCAACTACTGTCCCAGGAGGGCCTCTTCTAGCTTCTTTTGCAAGAAGAAATGAACACCTGTCAATCYCTTTCAAGACCAGGCATTATTTTTGTGGACCAGTTTTCCTTCCTTAAAATGCCTATTTCACCTAACAAAATTTCTAATATTCAGTTGTGCCTGTTGTGAAAGTCATTTCACATCTCTCCTCACCCTTCCTCCTGAACARTCTCCTGTTCAAATGTTGCTGATGTCAAGGGCAAAAGATACACAATATTCAGTATGTGGATGAACCATAGATTTGTGAGCATTTGATTTGTTCTTCTGACTGCTAAAGAGTACTTATTATATAACCACTTATTATAAACTCACTGCTCCCAGACACAGCCAAATCCCTCTACCACTTTGGAGCTGAAACTAGAAGGGGTTGGGTTTTTTTTTTCCATGTCCTTCTTGCCTTACATTAATTCATACCAAATTTCATGTCATTTTATTGCCCAGTCATTCAGRCAAGAGAAAGACTCAGTCTGTCCGTACTGCCTCAAATAACCTTGGATCATTAGCAAAAATTGTTRTCTTTGGCAYCACATCCYWTTCTAAGGAYRTTTAAGAACATAATTAAACCCAAARTTTTCAGCACAGACCTCTGTGAAACACCAAAAACTACTCCAAGTGTTATCACTTAGTTGCAAAATACTGCTTTTATGTCTAAACATGGTGATTATGTTTACATAGTAATTTTGGTGCTACATTAGAAGAATTAAAGCAATCTAGTTGTCTAAAACAATGAACTATATTAACTCCATGCAAATTACTTCCAGAAATAACTCATGACAGCTCTTTAAAGAGCCTTTTTCAAAGCCAGTTTCCTACATTTTGTTAAATGATTTATTTCAATGCAATTCAGAATTTGAAACACACTTCTGAAAAGGTTTTCACTSAAAAAAAATACATTATGAGATTGAAGAAAATGGAACAATAATCCACCCTCATGGGTGGAATCACAGAATCCTCTGGAATCAGAATGGCTGAGGAGAGAAGGGAGTGTCTGCAGGTCACCTGGTCAAGCAGACTCACCTAGAGCAGGCTGCAATTATTACACCTGACTGCAATTACTTATTTCAGAAAAACCCCAAACACTAAAATTTCACAAAAACAATTGTATAGAAACAGGTTCACTTTTTGCATTCTTCTGTATCAAGATAATAAATGTTTCACTTCATATGTGTTGGCTTTGCTCATTCAAATTGCACTGATTCTGCTTACTTACCAAGGGTAATAGTGCTTTTAAAAGCAAATCTAAATAGAACTTAGCAAACAACCATTACTGAAAAYATGTTCTAGACAATCTGTCTTTGAGCTGGTTTTCTGAAACTACACAGACTTTGCCAAACACTATTATGGATGCTCAAAGAACCGTGCAAACTTAATTACACAGCATTTGGAGAAATACCCTGTTAGCATTAAAGCTTCTTCCTGATAATTTCACTTTGCTCCTTTACAATTTTTATAGCAGATGATGGTCAACTGTTTGTCATCAATCTTATTTAAACCTGTGACTCTCATTAATTTTSCTAAATTGCTTCTTTTGCATGTCAAAAACTCTTAGACTAGTTACTTGTTTCCCCCACAGAAGCCAAAAATGCCTTTTGGCCACAGRAGAGTTATCTGTCAAATGGTGACTGGGCATGGGCTAAAACTATCAGAGCAAAACCAGGGAAGCAGTAGGTCTGCATCATTTTAATAATAGAACTGGTCTCAAAAAAAAAGCTCCCAACAAACCTTTATGAAATGTGTGGTGTTCCAGTTTTGCCTGCAGTTTKTCAACTAGATAAAAAAATTAAATAAAAATTGCTTGTTTTTTTCCTACAGCATTATGCATACATATCAAGAGATGAATCAATTATTAACAGATTCARTGCTGAAAAGCAAAGTCTAAACTACTGGAGAGGTGTATACATATTAGCCATTCAAAGTCTAGCTCCAACTATATTTCAGAAATTCAGATAATTACACTAACTGACAATACAGACATTTAAACTGAGATAYATCAGCCAAAGTTTTTCACATTTTGCTTACTGGTGTGAGTAATAACGGCACAATTGCCAGTTTACAYGCACAAGACCAGTGTAGAAAAAGATCTTTACTACAGAAATAACAAGTGAAGACAAGAGAGCCACTAAACCCATTTWTTACCATTTCTTCCTGTTGGCTAGTGCCTACCACAAATTATTTTTTATTTGTACATAACTTTTATGTACACATTTTTTATCCATAGTCTGCTACTATGTATTTGAAAAGGGTTGGTCCTAGGTACCACCATAAAACACATGATCAATGATRATAATTAGACAATTATCATATTGCAAGACAAAGATGCAAGATACACTCTTATGGTTTAGTCCAATATTGATAATTTTGTTTGAATAAGCTAMTCTAGATAAGAGGAAAATCTTGTACTGTACCAGTATCATACTCTTCTTCATCACCGATGCTGAAAACCGGCTTCACACCTCGGTAGGGTTTTCCTACTCTGTCACTGCTGCTGACATGTCTGTGGCAATGAAAAGGGCAGGAGAGGAAGAGGGATGGGAGAAGAAAAGTAACTTTGAAACTGATGGTCTGAGTTCTACAATAATGTATTAGCAAATGCAAACACAGCTGTGCAACAAAGAAGGACAAGAGAATTTCATGAAGCTGCCTGCAAGGAAGATGTGAGTGACCCATCAAGTAACTTGGTTAGTGAAAGCACATAGCTCAGTTACTTTGTGAGGCTGAGTGTTGTAACAAAGAAAGTGAAAAGAAATGCTATTTTGTTTTAAAAAAAMCCCAACTTCTGCTCACCATSTCAAATGGCAACATATATCAGAGACCTGAAAACTGACTACATGCCAAGTTTCTAGCATGAAACTAAAACAGATCTGGACAGTCAGGGCAACTTCACAAGAACGCCAAATTTAGATGAAGAAAAAAMCAAAGGCTATTAACTAACATGTCTGGCAGTTAATTTTTCTGGTGAATTCCTCAAAACATAACAAAATGCCTTAAGAACTATGAAGTGGGGTTATTACAAACCATCCACTGTTTATTACTTCCAGCTCGAGTCGTATCTTGAAATATTTGGTCAAACAATTCCTACTGCTACAATCAAGCACCACTGTGACACTGATGTAAAGAATCACATTTAAATTGTTTCTACAGATSATATCAAATGTAGCAAACACACACAACTGAGTCTTAATGTGTGACAGCAYTATTGCTATTCCTGAGATATTTTAAAGTTCCAGCTCAGAATGCTGTGATTACATGGTCACAGCTGAACTAAAATCTCTTGCCTTCAACTGTCGAAAATACCCGAAAAATATGAGAAAAAAACCCAAAARTTCAGAAAGCCACAAAACAGGCAATTTCTGGGAAAAAAAAGTCATGGTTTTAGCCTTCAGAACAGGCAACACTTAGTAGTTTAAAAAAAGTGAAAACAAAACTGAAATTTGCCTGTCCTTTTCCTCCAGTTCAATAATCTCCTTCCCATACTGAGCATTTATCTTTCCTACCAACTCTAAGCCTTGGTTCCTGTTTTAAGTATATTCACAAGCTCCAGTTTACATGCCACTGTAGAACCATGCTGGACAGAGAACAGATTTAGTAACAAGTAAATCAATGCTACCACTTATAGATACCTGAAARTAGAATTGGAAGTCAGAAAAGAAAACAATGTTTTCTATGGGCAAAATTTACCAATATAAACAAAATAAGTTAAAAAAAACAACCCAACAGAAATGCTGTCTATAATGGCACAAAAATAAACATACAATAACATGCTCATTAGTGTTTAAGACAATAAGCATCAATGACACTGACAATTCAAGAARACAGTGCTTCTATCTGGAGGGTTTTGTAAATATGCTTTAGTAAGACATAATCAATTGAGTAAGAAGCAGCACAATTAAATAATGTCAAATTCAATTATGCAGAGAGGAACTAAGAGCAGATCTCACTGGTGTTTATCAGTTGAAGTTAGTCAAGAGAGAGTAAACAAGAGAGTAAAAAGCTATTTCATAAAAGCCTAGTAAAATCTTAAACTAGAAATTTATTCCCTTTAACCTCTTTACATCGTTACATGGTTACAAATTGAATGACAAATGTCCCTTGGTGGCAGACCTGCCAAATGCAACATATTGGTAATAAACATGAAGTAGATCTAATTGAATGGATGCAGAAAAAATGCCATTCTAGGTCTGTAAGAACTGTAACTTTAAGAAAATACTCYAGGGATATATAGTGCAAGCTAATTTATTATTGCATCTACCCAATGAAAGAAAATATTCAACGGAAGAAGGAATAAGCCAAACAACCAAATTAAAATCTCAAGATATCATAACTTCTTGATTACAAATACAGATTCATACATCTTCAAGTTATCGAAGAATTATCATGTATTTAATTTGGTATTTCAATAATTTCTTACTGTATTCTAGAAACAGATCAACAAAATGTGGGGTACAATCCCCACGTTCTTTACTATTTGTAAATTAACAAAAACATTCTATGTGCTATTGGGTGATTCCCATTGTTCTTCTTTTAATTACTTCTTTTAACATTACTTCTGATTTTGCTTACACAAACACTACCTTTTCCATGRTTCTTTTGGGTGAATCCCAGCACAAATTATGTGCAAACTACTTGAAAGAAAAGTTAGTCAAAATTCCTTGAAAGCCCACTTGTAAAATTTTCACTAATTCATGCAGCATCAATCTTCATGCTTTTCAGTGTGCAAGGATCAAAAGCTACTAGAACTCCTAGTGTATAACCAAAGTTCCAAAGTGATTACGCATAAGCTGCTCTTCAATTATCACAAGTAATTTTATATACACTCAATTCACAACTTTTATTGTTGAAGTATAATTATAAGACAATGTATATGAGGTAAATGTGAAGGGCCTCCACATTTGCATGAAATGCAGTAGCTATGTGAACAAGATGAGGTAGAACTGTAAAGCATATTTACTTACAATAACTTTTCTTTTCCCAGTAATGAGCATGTCTGTCTCTATCAGCATGTTTCATCACCATGTGATAAGAAGCATAAAATTTGAGAYTTCCAGACAGAATTTCCATATGGGTTCCCTGTCATATCTAAGTTCTGATGGTGTTTTATGAAAAGTTTACTTTCATACTTGTAGTCTCTCATGAAAACCTTAAGCCATAATTTGTTCAGTAATTACTCCTGGTGTCTTCTACTAGTACAGGATACTAGTAAAATGTATATAGGAAATGACAAGTTTAAAAAAAATCCATAAAAAGCAATAGCAAGGAAAAAAACAGAAATAACAAAGCAGAAACTAAGAGAAGAAAGTAATGCCAGTACATTCTTTTTTCTTCCTTTAGTCTCTTGACCAGTGCTTGTAAAAAGTAATAGCTTTGATATATTCCAAAAAAYTAAATTTATATCAAAATATGCAAGCAATCTTGTCAGTGTAACCAATGCTTACAAACATTGTGATGCCATGCTAAATACAAGAAAGGTGGTTTTAGTCAGACTGCTTAATTATCAAGCTTACCGCTCCAGGCTTGCTCTGTCTGGCCAGGAAAGATTGAAAGGTATTCTATGGTACATTGGGGCAGAGGACAGAACAAAAGAATTAAAAAAAATGTAAAAGAAAAGCCAAAGTAAATAGCTGAAATTCTCTATATTGGYAATGTATCTTCCTCAAGAAGGATGCTTGTAAATCAAAACAAGGCTTCATTAAGGTTGGACATGAGGTAAAGAAATATTAACAGAAAAATCTACTAAGACAGCATGGGAAATGCATCTCTATGGCTTATGTGCAAGCAGCATTGATTTCACAGAACGMCTTAGGTTGGAAGGGACCCTACAATCCATCTTGTTCCACGCCCTGCCATTCACAGGAACACCTCACACCATACAGCTTAAAGCCCCACCCAGCCAGGCCTTGAGCACTGCTCAAGGGTGGGGCACCCAGACTTACCATGGGCAACCTGTGCCAATGCCTCACCACCCTCACAGTAAAGAMTTTCTTCCTAATATCTAATCTAAATCTAACCACTTTCAGTTTAAATCTTCACATTCATTCAATTTAGTTCTTCACACAGCAAAAGCTACTCCTAAATGCTATTTAAGATTTTTTTTTTGCCTCTAATTGTGAAATTAAAGTAATAATACTAATTAAAAAAAAAAAACAAAAACATTTTCCTACACAAAAAAAAGGAATGATCTGGGGTTCAAGACTATTAAAAACTACTGTTCATTTGGCATGTATTTTAAATCCTGGTATCAAACAAATGCTAGATCTCTGAGATTCCTGAATACCAATGTCTTGGTATTCAAAATGTAACTTCAAAGGCTGGAATACCAAGAACAACAACAGGGTTTTTGTTTAAAGCTTTGACAGACGAAAGCTGTTATTCTTGTATTTAGTTAAGTATATGGAATGATGACTTCCAAATTTGAAAGCATTCTTCAATGTACTTGCACATTCTTGTTCCTAGCTGTACTTGAAGACACAAAAACCAAATGGGTGAATTCTGGGTTTGAAAAGCAGCTTTACATCAGGACTTGAAAAAATCAAGATCTTTAAAAGAATTAAACTCAATTTGACAAGATGCAGCAGCAAAAAAAAAAACCAAAACAGAACAAAATCAACCAACAAAACCCATGCAGAATCCTGTGATTAATTCATTTCATTAGAGTCAGGAGGGGGAGGAACTGAAATAAAAGTGAAATCATTGTTCACTTTTAGACTGGAAACAAAACTGACACATTGTAAAAAGTCACCCATGCAATGACAAATTCTAGATAAACATTCAAGGCAACAGGGACCCACCCACACTGGCCTTGCAATACTAAGGCAGCACAGTAGGCTCACTGTGTCATGATAAAATTGTGAGGAGGGTAGGGGCAGAAAATTTAAAAACTGAATATGGAAGACAACTTTCTCCTAATTAGCTYAGTTTTCACACTTACAAAATAGCCACATGAAATAGGAGGTCATTGCTCCCAGCTAATGCACAGTGAGATACAAACAACGCACCTGTCCACTGGAGTAGATGTATTTTCAATAAAACTGATAACTTTCTCTTTCACATTCACAGATTTAGTCTTCAAAGCAACYGTCATTTTATTCACTAGGGACTTCACTCCTTTTCCATCACCTGAACCGTTAGGAGAATCACCCTGTAAAAAGAACTCCTCTCGTATAAAATCGTATAAAAATATGTTATTATTTTAAAATATGTTATTATTAATCGTATAAAAATATGTTATTTTATCTCAATGGATTTGTTTCAAACAGAAACAGACTACAATATAGCAATTTACTTTCTGGTACTCAGTTGGACATTAATTACAGAATTGAGTATTTCTTTASAGTTCCATCAAGTAACAGCAATGACAAATGACTGAGAAAAATATGATCTCATAAAGCAAGCTTGACAAACTATATATCTGAGCACTCTGCTATGAACATCTAAACAAAGGAACCCTATTAATGAATACTCTACATCCAAATTAAAAACCAAATCCTACACATAATATATCATCTGTAAAAAAAGATACAGTTTTGAGCTTTGCCATGAAATTGTATGCCACTTTATAATAATTCATTCCCAGAGTGAGTAAGAGCCAGGAAGAGTTGTCTATTACATATATTCTCCTGCAGAATGACAACAACAAGTTCTAATCTACAAGCCCTTCCCCTCAAGAGGATAAAAATGTTCAGGTCACCTCTGACTAGACAGTGACCACACAAGTGAAAACAGTCATGACATGTAGTAAGCCATTTTACACAACAGAATGAAGAATATTAAGAACAATTTCAGTACACCTAGGGCTCTCATCCAGCTATACCACTTGTGCTTAAAATTCACTTACATCAACAGAGTTTATGCTATTTCTTGAGCCTGAGGTACTAGCAATCCAGTGGCCATATCCATTTTCTGGTCCTTCCACATTTATATCTGCTAAGTGCTGCTGGAGGGCTGTTAAAAGACCATTAGAAAACACTCAGAATACACTGGACTTAGTCTGCTGATGAAAATATTGTATATTTTATTRTATATTTATATTATATATATACTGAAACTAATCAGTAACAATTTTTTCCCCACGATTTAAAGAAACAGATAAATTCAGATATCACTACAATAATCCCAGGCTTTTCTTTCAGCAGTACAAAGGCATTGAGAGAATCTAATTATCTAATGCCTACTCAGCTACCTAATATACTAATTATTTTAGTAAACAGTTAAAATACAGCAGCAATTAAAAATAAATCACTGCTTTGACCTAGAAGACAGCTCTTACAACACTGCACATATTAATTATGATGTCCCTACACACATACTGTAGCACTGATCTCTCCACTGTTGTTGAGCCTAATTGTTTCCAGCAACATCAACTGCAGAACTATGAACTGCAGATTTAAGAAATCATAACAGCAATGAATAGTAATTATGAAGTTGCATCTTCATACAGGGGCTAAAATATYAAGAATGGTAAGATGGAAGAAAGAAGGAAATTCCCCAATTCCTGCATTTATTTTTCACTCAGAAATTTGTGTAAGCCATAAGTTAATCACAAATGTGCAAGTGSACAGTGTTTACTTACACAAAGCAAAAACCTGACAAATGAGACCTAGCTGCTATTCATTTAGATGGTTGTTAGCAAAAGCCTCATAAAAATACCAAGAGTTAAGATTTCAAGATTTTTCAAGCCAAAGTTCATTATTAATAAGCTTACCCATAAAGCCTCCTTTGGCAATGCTTACATACTCCTTATTTTTCTGCAACAGAAAAGACAATTCTGATCAGAGCAAAACCCAGTGGACTAAGTTTGGCAAGTATGGTAATGAAACATGCATTAGTTTGTTTACTAAAACCTATAAACTCAAGTAACGTAAAAAACAGTTACGATTTTAAGAGGAAAATGTTTTATCATTTATCCATGATTTTACCATTTTACCRTCAATGACACATGCAGACACACTTCATTTCAGCTGTTAAATCAATGGCAATTTAATTGTACCTGTAAGAAATGTGCTAACACCATGTTCATATACATATCTTCTTCTTCCCTGCCACTTCCCATGAAGCACAGATGTTCCCCACCAGCTATGGAGCCAGACTCAATAGATTGTTTTTGTGCTTCTAATAGGGATTTTACAGACTGTGCAAATTCTGATGGGTTTTGAAGCATCTGTGGAATGAAGAAACAAAGAMTGCTATTTGACACCAGCATATTGTAACACAAGTTGTGAAAAGAGACAAACTTTGACAATGGTTATAATTTGTTGAGCACAAACAAGGCAAAAKCAGCACTGTACAAATCACACACACACAGAACCTCAGAGACCTCATGTTATGTGAAGAACCCTGTGAATGGTCCTTTACATCCTCACCCCAGGATAGAAATGCAGCTAACATTTGTGAGCTTATTTTTGCGGGCATCGTATCATAGTGAAAAAGTCTTTGCAATTTTCATGTTGCAGTAATTTGGTAATATGCAGTGGGACTGGTTTCCATATTTACATGTGCTTAGGCACAACACATTCAAACTTYAGAGATTTGAAACCCTTTAAATTACCTGGAAGTTTTAGTTGCCAGTAAAATATTCCTCTTCTTGTCTCCCCACTAAGCTTTTTCTTATTTACTTACCAAGATTTGGGAATAGAAATTACAACTGAGAGTACAAGGAGTTATCTGTGACTCTTTGTACTCTCAAAAAGTTAAGGCTGTGATCTCTTGAAGGCCTACTATGCATGCAAAAATATGAATTCTTTATGAAAGCGATGGAGAAACAAGGACTTTCTCAATACAGCTAAAATTTTAACCTGTGTTTGTGGGGAAAGTGCTTACATAAACTAAAAAGGAAGTTTTGACCTGTAACTGGACTGGGGRCAGGGAGGGCCCAGAAGGGATTCTCATTATCTAGGTTTTGCAGTGGATCAAATGATGAAGGGCAAAGTCA
Source organism: Malurus melanocephalus (assembly GCF_030028575.1). Taxonomy (NCBI): domain Eukaryota; kingdom Metazoa; phylum Chordata; class Aves; order Passeriformes; family Maluridae; genus Malurus; species Malurus melanocephalus. The sequence goes on from NW_026623268.1 coordinate 1,445,520, forward strand.
CAAGTACACAACGTAGGCATCAGTAAGCTGAATTTTAACTGGGGTTTTACCAGAGATAAAGGTGGCTGCTTTATTATGCAGGTCCTAAATCTCACTACTTCCTCTATCTATAAATGAGTTGGATTCCAAAGTGCTTTCTTTCCCCATTGTTTTCCCCTTACAACAATTTTTGTGTATTTTGCACATACAGGAATATAAAATGCATTGAAATYCCATTAATGACTTTACATCACAAAGATTTTTCTCAGCAATAAACTTCTAAAAACAAGGATGAACCTGGTGACMTTCACACACCGTGTTTCATGAAAGACCTGAATCACACCAAATGACACATGCTGCAGGAGTTAATTCCAATGTACAACTTAAATACATATGGACTAATCATATCTAATTTAGGACTTGTTTTCATGGACTTGTTTCCAGCTTTTTGCGCTACTTAATAATTTATAATGCTTATTTCTACTTAATTGAATATGACACTCAATTAAGGCTAGTATAGACACCCACATAGGACAGGAAAAATTCTTCCCTAAATGATTTTTGGTCCAGGTTAAAACCCATACTATATCAAATAATCATTCAAGTTGGAAAAGATCCTTATCATCAAGTCCAACCATAAACTTCACACTGCCAGCTCACTACTAAGCCACGTCCCCAAGTGCCACATCTACAAGTAATAAATACCTCCAGGGATAGTGACTCAACCCCTTCCTTGGRCAGCTTGTTCCAATGCTTACAAMCCTTTCAGGGAAGGAATTTTTCCTAATATCCAACTTAAACTTCCCCTGCTGCAACATAAAAGCCACTTCTTCTCCTACTGCATTTTACTTAGAAGAAGAGACTGACACCCATTCTTGCTAYAACCTCCTTCAKAYAGTTATAGAAAGTTCTAAGGTTGTRTGTCAGYCTCCTTTTCTCTGCWATGTAAKTATRTTTGTGCATATAATAATAATGAATAATGCATCATTTTAATTCTAGAGGTAAAGATATTAGATGCAGGACTGAACTCAGCTAAGGTATCAAAGCTTTTTACTGTGTATATACATATAAATCATTCCAAGTAGCTCCCATAGACTGTTTAAAGTAAAATAGTTGAGAGCTAATCTAGAAGTGATGACACACTGCTGAAATGGAAGTGATTTTGGGGGGGGGAAAGAAAAAAGAGAAATATGACAATGTTTAATTAGGAACTCATAATCAAATACAAAGTACAAACTCTTTATGGAAGTTATTCATCCATAGGCACACCTCAGTCCCAAAATTAATGCACTCTTTCATATTGTACTCCAAAAATTTTAAAGAACCAACCAAATTCTTTTCAAGACATGTGTTCCTTACAAGCAGACTGTAGTTAGATTGGCTAAAAAAAAAGACAAAAAAGGTGCTCCTTTTTAAAATTAATCACACCTTTCACTGGAAATTGGTATGCTAAAAAGAGACTTCTCCTCCAAGCAAGGTATAGTCTTTAGTCTGTAGAGGTTTCCACTCCTAACCTATCAACAGRAAGTCTGGAATCCCAAATTCTTATGTCATTAAGGACTAAACTTCTTGGTAAAATGATGGTTCTACAATGTCCTTTAGAGATGCTAACTTCTGAAACCTTACCATCACACAGCTAGACACCAGAGTCTACAGACTACAGCCTAAACTAAGGATACTTTATTTTTCAAKGCATTTCTCTCCCCCTCTATCTCACTTAGGATTCAAATACCAATAAAGAAACAAAAAGTATACGAACCAAATCTGAGTCYAAATGAAATGCTGTTGATAAGTGCCCAGCATTGTATTGCTCCGCAGGACGACAATCCACCACAAAGAATCTTACTCCTTCCTGAAAGAGAAATTWAAAAATTTTAAAATTGCACAGTCATTGACAGAATTCAATTACATTCTCATACAAACTCCACTACTATATAGGAACTGCTTGAAGGGGCTATGAGTTATTAAAAAATCTTACTTCATTTGATTAATTTGAATTTTGGCTACAGTTAGACACCAATAGTATCCTAGGAGCAGCTCTCCATGAGCACATCAGCTTGTGCATGAGAAAGGATCAGCCAAGTACAATTATATAATTTCTACTGAGAGGAAACATAGTGGGTATGAGACAATCCAAGAATCCACTACTAATCAGCATAGTGCATAAGGATAGCTTTWTATCCCACCAGCTTGAACAGGAGATAAACACATGCTAAACTTCTTTTGGACAAGGAAAAAAAAAATCAAATTATGCATGACAAAACTGACAACTGCAATGAAAAGTCAGTTATCACTATGAAACACAGTAATCTAACTACATTATGATCATATACTGGTCTTGAATACTTCTAGTGAAGTCCCTGCATCTATGTCTGCAGGGAAATAGGTTTAACCAATTTTCCTTTTTTCCTTTAAACCTTTCAATGACAAAAGACAATTAACAGCATTCTTCTCAAAGTTACTGAGTAGTGGATTTTAAACTTTCCTTTGGAAAGGAGTTCAAATTAGTGARATACTACTTTAAGCTTACACTTTTCAAATTCAAACCAGCTGTCTTAAGCTCCCCTTTGCTCCTTCCTACAGCACAAATGGACTGAAAACAGCAGATCATTTACAAGGAAGAAAACTTCAAGACAAAAATATTTTTCCTGAAATAGCAAATACTCATTTTTGCTCTTAGCATTTAAAAATATTGGCTACTGATTGATTCTTCTCCCTTTCTATAAAATTGGAGGGGAAAGTTAACTCAGTATACTCACTCCTTGTTGCTGATTTGCTTGCAGAATCTCAGACACAGAAACTGCTAGACACAGAGCCTGGCTCAAGTCTGTGTCATCATCTTTGAGGCCCAGCAAGCTGCTGCCAAAAAGACTGTGGTTGTCCTAGTAAGAAAAGGGAAAAAAAAAAGATTAACTGAATCCATTGTGTTTAGATGTGAAAGTTTAAAATAGAACTACATCCACTATGTCACAAATATTAAGTTGCATACATACATATCCTGTCCACATAGTAATGAAACTTACAATCAACTGAAATTCTTTTTGAAAATCATGGCAAGGTCTGCACTTCCATTACAAGCATRCTTGCTCACCACTTTGACCATGCCAACATGATGCAGTGCCTCTGGTATTTGTTTTTCGGTTGTTCCTCCCCCCAAAAAAACCTCCCACACCTGTCTACACACATCAGAGAAACTACATACAAGTCAAAGGCAATGGTTATCAAATACTTTTATTTCATTCAATCACTAAGTCAGATATCATGAGTAAGGAAGAACTGCAAAAACAGTGCAGGTGACAAMAGATTTATCTCTAGTAAGTGACTTTTTCCTCTTTGCTATTGCAAGTACAGCAAGGACTGCTGGGCAGTGTACTACAATGCAATTGTCTAAGTATGAAGTTTAGCTTCATCAGTTCTTACAAGAACCTCATTCGGAAAATGTGGTTATCACCCGTGAAGTGAGAATATTGCAGAAAAGCCTTAATGTGCTTCACTTAACTTTCTTATCTTTCAAAGATTGTAACAGTAAAATATCACTAGAGTAGCAACATGAAAAAATTATCAAAAATTGCAATGAAAAATTCAAAGTTACTGTCAGCAAGAGCCTAAACACTCACCAAGTAGAAGAGACTTTAAAAATTACTGTTATTACCTTCCTGAAAGAAGCTGGAGTTTTGCTACAGTAATATTGTGCCAAAGAGAAGAGATCTTCTATATCCTCTAAATCAAGATTGGCTGGTGATGTTTCTAAGAATTCTGAGACAGACAAACAACATAAATGCAACACTRTTTCAGACACAGAAATGAAGCAACATATATATTTTATAACAGTAACTTTTTTTGTAATAAGGCATAACAATCTGGTGTATTGATTAAACATGAATATTGATCCACTCTCCAGATAAAAAGATACAGGAAATACTCCTCATCTATAGAAAACTTATACGTATTACTAGAAGATCAAACCTCTACACAAATTACTTTGTAACACATTCTTACTTCTGTATATTTTTAGCTTTTRGTTCTAATTCTAAATCAGCTCCTTTTTCTAAAGAGCTCTGACCAAGAGAACCCTTTAAAATGAGCACTTAATCAGTAGAACTGTTGTATGCCCAGGGTGCAGTTCTGCAGTATATGGCAAAGACATGAAATTACAAGCACTCTCATTTCTAACTACTASGAAATTATTAATTACAYTGTATTATGTATGTAAAAAAAKAAAAATGCAAGTTATTTAAACCTTCCGTTAAAATTTAATGCATATTCTGTAAATACAATGAATTAGGCTCAGATCAAGCGCATATGAAGATAATTCAGAAAATGCAACAAGTGTGGTAGATTTAAAGAAGGATTTGAAAGCTGTTGCTTTGGGCTTAGAAACATGATGATTGTTTCAAGTACTTCAAACTGAAGTATAAAACTAGGTGTGGGAATACTAATGGGAAACAAGGACAGAAGGTCAAGCACAGGGCAGCAAAACAACAGTAAGAAAGAAATTAGTGGGTGAAGGGATTAATTAATGAGAAAAAAATTACATGGAAATAAACAAATCAGCTCTTCAGCAGTTAAAATTAATAATAAATGGGAATTACAGAATATGATAAATATTCCACTAGCAGCTATGTAAGAGAAGTACTTACTTATCATTTCTTCTTTATCTGATTCTTGTGCTAAGATAACGTCTCTGAAAACAGTAAAGTCACAGGCATAGATTAAGTCAGTAAAACCAAAGTGAAATAAACCTGGATTAAAACAGTGTCAGCAAAGAATGTCCCAAAGAATTAACTACACACTTACTTTGCATTGACAAGGATGATCAACATTAAGAAATAAATAAAGAATGGATCTGCTTGTTGTAGATATCCATCCCATACTGCCTGAGTGACTTCAGCTGAACAATAGTATGAGAAGAGGCTTCCAAGCTAAAAATTTGGAAAAGAATGTGAGAAAAAGCAATTACCAGGAACAATCTTAACAGGATTACATTTTAAACASAGATACAAGATACCTAAAAGAAAATAAAATCAACACAATTATGATAAAACCTACATWTGCACAGTGTATTGAAGGATGGTTYTAACYTCTAAACMAATTTTTATGGAAATAGTGCACAACACTGCCATTATTATATATTATCTATGGATAGATATGCCTGTTGTGAAGGCAAAGTTGGATGTACACTGCCAGCCTTGCAAATTCAACCAYAGATAACACAATCAAGCTGGAATACTATTTAACTCACAGCCACTGTTAAATACCAATTATACCAACAAGACAATCATAAGAGAATATATTTATTCAAATAGCATAGCAATTAAGGCTTTAAAAGGATCCTGCAAACATAATTATTTTTATTTTCCACAGTAGAATTGAGCTAATTGAACATGGTTGCAGATTAGTTTGACAACATCATTTATTTAGCATTACATTACGATGGTTTATGAACTGAGTAATTAAACATTTGCAAGCATCAGAARATTTTCATTACCATTTAAGAAMCTCTTTGTCTGTTMCCAAGTTCCCACTTGAAAAYACATCCTCTCTGATATGCAAAGTTCAAAGAAGATAAAAKGTWGGAACTTTCCATACATGCCAGGTAACATTTACAATCACAYGWCTCAAATGCATAACCACCTGACTCCACTGGACTTGCTGATGCACACTAATTCTGTACCAAAACATCTATAGCTTTCAAAAGCTTGATATCTGTTTTTAAACACTATCACAGACTATTTAAACACTTCCTAGTATAGTTTTATAGCAAAAGATTAAAATATCTATTCAATTCTGACTCAGATGCAACTGAAGACAAAACATCCATGAACAAGATGACAATGCCAGGCCTTTGTATGTTGCTTATATATTTCCATGTATTASTAGTAATACCTCTATATAGACTAAGTTTTTTCACACTTGAAACTAGGATTTTTTTTTCTGTAATCTCATTATATAAAATGAGGCTTAATATTTTTCCTAATATTGTACATCAGGAAGCATGGCACTGAGGACTGGCAGCTACACCAGCTCACTTCACTACCACCTTTCAGAGGAAAGATTCTTTTTCTAGTTAGGCACCAGAATTCTCACAAACAACTTCAAAGAATTTTGTATTTACTAAGGAAAATTCTATTAAAAATGGAGATTGAGTGGCAAAAAAAGGATCTGATTTCTCTTTTGAAGACTCATGACTGGCAAAAGATTGATTTTGAGACTACGGAAATTCTTTCTAGACACATTTTTATACTAAAATTGGCAGCAGCCATAAAAAAACAAATTCAGACTTCACAGTTTAATAATTAATTTCAGTCTTCTTTAACTGAAAATACACAAAGTTGAAAAAATTTTACATAACCAATGAGTATGTAAGAAGGACCTAAAGGTGTTCATGGGTCAAAGACTTCTTTCTTAAATTACAGATTTTGCCTGTGCAAGCACAGTAYCATGATTTTGTACTGCATATGCTAAGTAGCATTGAAACCTAAGAATTYCATTGGGGTCCTGCTACACAAACTTTATAAAAAAAAAAGATTGAGGTAAGCATCTTAGTAACTACCCCCAATTTGAGACAATTTTGAAGAGGAAATGACTAATGCTTTAAAAGTTGTAAAATATATGTGCCTAAATTATAGAAGACATTAATGCATGTACTAGCATGGAGGTTTTAAAAACAATTCATATTTCAGCCTTAAAAGACCTAGACTGATGTTTATCCATTTTTACAGCATACAGCTGCCCACTATCAAAACTAACATCAGGACTTCTTGCTTTTGAGTATGTCAGCTGCTGTTATGCTTTCTTACTCCAAGAAGTTCCTACCATCAGTGGTTCAACAATTACTCATCCAGTATGACAAAAACATGACACTATCAAGACCTTATACCTTATGCAAACAACTGAAGACAGAAAGTCCACACTATATTAAAACATGCAATTTTTTTCAATATATGCAGTTCTAATCTCTTGCACCACTCTTCCATAAATGGCAACATGTACTTAAATTTTAATAGAAATTTATTTTTCATTATGTTTCCCTACTTTCACTTTATTACCCAGTTGAGTGCATATGAATCTGGAGTCATCTTCTTGGTATCAAGAAAGGAGCAGAGTTCAGGCTCATGGTACTGAAGCAGCAGTCTAAATAGATGAAATGGTCTTCCTTTCATAAAACAATCCCTAAAAAGTAGCAATGAAAATAATCATAAACTCCCTGTAATATTGCAGTTTTCARACTTATAGTAGCAATTCTTTACTATCTGTGATTATGAAATTTCCTGTACATTGCTCTTGTATGTAATTCACAGGGACTGATATGACATGAACCTGTCTCAAAAGCCAAAAATCCAACCAACCAACAAAAAAGCTCAAAACTCTGAAGCCCCCACAAAATTAACAAGGCAGGAGAAAGAATGAAATATTGGCAATACTTAATGGATTATATAATATAGAAGTATTTAAAACAGATTTGAATCTCAAAAAAAGGCAATCATGGTACCTGATGGTGGAGCAGAGATTTGCTGATCTACTATAAATTGTCTATGTCTTTTATTCTCCCATTGAAGAGAAAAAAAAAACCCCAGGAAACAATCTACATCTCATTGAAACACCCCTACAGAGCAGCTCAAATACTAGATACTCTGAAAGCTTTCTACAGCTGAAAGCACATGAGTTATGTGAGCATAATGCCACTATTCCCAAACAGTTTACAGAGCCCAAGAGCATTTCAGACTAGAAAGGGACACAAGCTGAGTCAAGTGACAGGACTGATGAATGCTTCCTGCCACAACAGCAAACATGCACTTTTCATATTTTGGGCACACATCCATCAGCCAAGCTGGAATTTCCCCTCCAGGCAATCAGACAGATCTTCAATTACAGACTATCCAATCTTGATAAAGTGTCATGGTGCTCYAAATTACATAAAAACTTATTTAGTGAGAGCACCTACATAACAGCATGAAAAGCTCAAATTCAGTATTTTTCATATAAAGTATCTAGCAACTTAAAAAAAATAATTTCAGTTCCAACTCAATAGAACATAGGGAAAACATCACCTCCTTCTAAAGAGATTTTGAGACTTAATTGGTGCTTATGAATTACTGTTTCTGAAGGGATAGAAGTATTTTAAATAYCAAAAATGCTAGGAAAGGAAAAAAAAACCACTTCCACCTAACCTATGTGAATTAGTTCATAAACAAATGCTTTTGATATTGCATGAAAGGACAGCTCTTTAAAAGGCATATTGAGTCCAGATCAGTCACACACTAACCTTTGCATCTTAAACTACTTAATCATCTCCTGCATTTCAAACCAACAGGAAATGAAATTTATTATCACATGAAAGAATCTGACAACATTGCTACTCTAGCCAAAACCAACAGGCAGATCTTTCAGAGAATACTCCTAATGCCAATCAAAATAGTAAATATGGAAAAGAAAGAGTTTTACCTTGGAATGAATTTATTCATGATAGCATAGAAGCAGTTGTACAAATCACTGCGGGGCAAATGAAGGTGCACCAGAGGTTTGAGCAGGTGTATCCAGCCRAGGCAAGAACTGTATTTAACATTGCGTGATTTACAATAAAAAGTAATAACAGACTCAATATCCAAAATTAATACTGACTTCTCTTCTTCTGGCACCGACAATTGGTCTGAAATAGGCACAGTAACATAAACTGTTAAAATAAAGGCTTTTCAAAGAAATTGAGTGCGATCATTTCATAGCACAATTGCACTGATAGAGTTTGATTAGGGGAGAAAAACCAACAAAGTCAGACAAAAAACTGGCAATCTGGATTAAATTCTTACAGAAAGGCATTCAAAAAGGCATCAAAATGCAAGTGATTCTACAACCCTGTCGGATAAGGCATTTAAATATAATTACAGCTATATATAAATATATAAATACAGTGTATATATAAATACAACAGTATGAAAGAAGCCTGAAGATTCCAGGATCTATAGGAAAGAAGGAGGCAGATTCTTTTAATGCCCAGAATGCGCATTCTACTCCTATTTGATGTGCTTAGTGCACAACTTAGGCTCAATTCTACAACAAATTCACCTGAATTTCAACACAGATCAACTCACAATGCATATCCTTTAATTTTTCAAAAGCTCACTGACATGCAAATTTATACAAATTAGGCTTACAGACTTAAATTTTAGCACTAACTTATAAATTCTATTTTTTTTTATGTCCAGGATGGGGGAAAGAGATATGCATACACTACATTAATACAGAGGCWTTAAATTTCTAGCAAACATCTTTCCCCCTCAGTTACAAAAGGCCCATGAGTCTTATTACTGTTAATAATTATTCTTCATTACAAAAGTTCTCAATACTTTCCCATCAAAGCCAGTCAATATTTGGCRTTCCTTTTCTCTACCTCTCAGAATAACGAAACAGTAGATAAAACCTGCATGTCATCTGAAGATTTACTTTAAATTTGGAGACTACTTGCTTCGCTAAAMCATTGAAATAGAGGCATTTAATCAAACACAAAATTAAAGTTCTATATAACCTTACTTCAGAAGGAACTTTATATTTGTTCAATTTATCAGTTTAATACCATTGCATATCACAAAATATTTGCCAATAAATACAAAACCAGAACTATCACAACACTGAAGTGCTTGATTTTCTATGTTATGAATATAAGCAGGACATTTTGCATGCTCCTGAAGAGACACTGTGGTTAAAYAAGACAGTGGAAATTCCACCCCCATTCTTTCCTTTACAGGACAGAGAAGAGGAAGTCCTATTAGATATTAGGGCTAGAAAATGTAGAAAGTTCAGAAATGGTGGGTATGTATGCATGCAGCAAGTCCATTCTCTGCCTAACTTTCAATTGTGCAAGAATAGATTAAGTGTCATGGGTAAGAAAATAAAAGATTCTCTTGTTGATGCCATCAACTGATCACTGATACCAATGCTGTTGCATCRTGTCAAATCCCTGACACAAATCTGGTGGCAGCTCCTTACAGACATATTGGAGTATTATTTCCTATGTCTTGGCAGCATTTTACTTGCACAAACACAGCCTTTCATTTTCACTGAAAATGCTGTTGAAWAATACCTTTCTTTAGAATAGTTTTTGAAATCCAAAACGTTTAATGTATTTTTCTTAATGCTACATTTTTTGTGTGACACCAGGTTTTCGGATTAAGAACCAGTCCTTCCACAATTAAAAACTGGAAGAACATTTTACAAAGAATGTCTACTTTAAATATCAGAGCTTGGAAAACAATTACAATTTTTTCAACTCATGAAGCTTTCTGACTATGCAAACTATCATTTACAAGCTAATACTTTAAACTTACATGATGTCACTCACCCTAGGGTCTGAGTACAGGTAAAATAATATTGTTTTCTTACAACGTCTTACTGATTTTTAACTGCTGTCTCATCTTCCTTCTCAAAGYTTCCTCCAAAATGTAAACATCCTTCAGATGATTTAACTGAAATAAAGCTTAAGACAACCTCTAATACAGAACTTTTCAAACTGATGATGTAAATGCAGCAGAACTTACCAATTAGCTCTTGGCAATCCTTATGAATTACACTCTGCTCAGGTAGATCTAAAGAGCCATCCCAGGATGCTAGGCTGTCCCCCTTTCCTACAACATTAAGTGCAATCTGAAAACAAAAGCAGAAAGCCCTCTAAAGATTTTGGGACAACTATAAAAAGACACTATTACTGAACTCAGTAATTTAAAATAWCGAGAACTATTCAAGATCTGAACCAACATGCAAGCATAATAAAATTCTAGTATGACATCTCTTCTGCAGAGACGCCTGGCAATTAAACTTTTTAACTCAAATCAAACACAACTTCAAGTGTTTCTTGCTTATTGATTCAAGCTCATATTTACCTTCCAGACTTTGGCCCTTAGATCAGCAGGTAACTGCCTGCCTTGAATGATGTTTCTCACAGTTTCAAGATCACAACCTCCTTCTTCTAGAGCGTCTGCAAGATCTTTTATCCTAAAATAATGAAATGTAATTTAAGAAAATCAATTACATTGTTTTTCAGTGTTTATGTAGACTGGAGGCAACTGTCAGGCAAATCCCACACATATGCAAAGGTGTAAGATAATATGGAAATTACTAAAAATAAATACCTGCAAAATGTTATTTATTCCTCTACATTAAAGCTGCTTGTTCAACTTTTGATTCCATACAATTTACATACACGAAAAATATAGTTTACTTTTTAAAGTGACAATGTTGCAAAATGTATCATAAAAATGAAAACTTAATTGCCGTTTACAATTTCAAGCAATTTTCAAATTCAGCAAGTTTTCACACACACACACGAAGCAAACATTACACCTAATTTAGACAGTAGAGTTACTGTAAATAAAATATTAGATGTCCTAGAAAACAGAACACTTATTTCAAAGATTGAGAACAGACAGCTTTTAATCTTACCTTTCCCTGAAACGGGAAAAGACCTTTTTATCAACTCAGCTTTATTTAACTATTTAGTTCTAAGTGTGGACGTATTCACAAGACTGAATTAAAACATATAAAACTTTAATAATAGTATAGAGAGTAGCAAAATACACAAAGTGACAAGACAAACAGGAATGACAGGCGCTGTAGTAAGACAGCAAAAGTTCACAAGCATTATAGATAAGAAGGCACGCATTCAGKAATGATTACTTTACAATCTCTCTGATAGTTTCTGCAGACTGTTTCAATGTTTCCATGCTGTCAATAATGAGAGAACCACATCTGATGATTTCAGGATTTCAGTATCATGTAGAAGAGCAGTGGCAAAAGAGGTTCACTGGAAAAATAGCAATGGCTGTGATACATAGGTCCCACAGGCAAAACTTCTCCCTTAGTATATCTTCTTAACCCTTCTCTACTTGCTCTAACATCTGCCTTAAGAAAGACGTTGCTTCATATACCTGGTGAGTTAAACACACATCCAGGGGGTTTATAATCAGTGCAAAACAAAGAACATGACTGTTTCTCCAGAGCAGATATTCAAGTGGGAAGATGCATTCCTGGGGAGTAACACATCTATTTATACACGTGGAGTAAAAGATGCTAAAGTGTTATCAGTATGATTCTCAGTCACTCCATGACTACTATGAAGTCAATTCAAATAGGCACAGAAAAAGAATGTCAGCTGTTGCATTCTGGTCTGCTTTAATTTCCATATATCCACAACTAACTCCTTGATATAAAGGTTCCCAAATTTGGTCTCCTAAAAACTTAAGACACATGTTACTGATTTTCTAAATAACATCCTTTGGATAAGTTGATTAAAATCTCAGACCTGGAAGAATGCATGCAGATATCTAGCTAGCTTTACTCAAGACTTCTCGAAGTATTTACAGATCTGAAGAGTAAGCATTTTCCATGTGCTGTATGAGCCAGTTTCTTTGTCACTACTTTCTGCGTTGCATTTTAAATCATATTTCAAAAATACACTGGGGACTACTGTTTTCTTCAAGTAATTAYGCAAATTTGGATGAAAGAAAGCACAGTTTACAAAGCGACTGACTTGCCKTATTTTCTCACATTTTTAGTATTCTAAAAAAAGAAAAAAATCCCYAAGTCTTTTATAGGGCTGCAGCTTGCACAGGTTGCCAATTCCTTTCTTGAGACAGAAATGGAGGGGAAGCAGAATATGGAAGCACACTTATACTTCCATCACCTATTCTGTTGTCCAGTTGTGTATGTAATAGTGACTGCCTGGAAAGTTAAACGAATGGATCAATTAGCCTTGAATAAAAATCAAGTATTTCAAGGACATTCACACAAAGAAACCTCCTAGCCCTCAGCAGAACTGCATGATCTCTAAGATGATCTAGCTTCAACAGAAGCYGACATCAAGAATGAGGTGCTCTTAGACTTACTGCATGTTTGTGTGAACACTGTGTRTGAAAAACAGACTAGAGAGCAACAGCCAGGCCTTGAATTACAGCACACAAAATTCAACTAGTTGCTATAACTATATCCAAGTATTAAACAGGTATGTGGAAATGAATGCAACAGCTGTATGCATATTTCATTTCACATAGAAAGGTCTTAAATTGCAATACTTCAACTTCATTTCTGTGTAACTCAAATAAACTCTTTTGAGAATAAAGAAGTAATTTTTACTTGAAACAAACATGAAACAACACTTCTAAACTCAGAATCACCTGTCAAATAATGTTTCACAAACCCCCAAATACTAATTCTAGCAGTTATTTGTACCMAGCATTCACAAAGCTGTGCATGGGTTAACATCAACTTCAACATGTTATCTGCAAATGTATGCTTCTGCTTCTTGAAAATTTATTACCATTTGCAAAAATGTAAAAAAAATTATGTTGTAATCCCCACTCTGTACACTGCAAAGATGAGAGGCAACTGCCAGTTTTACTACTTCACCTCACAAAGGAAGACAATGACATGCCCATCTGCCACATGARGAGATAGGATGCATTACAAACACAGAGTTAAATGAAATAACAGCRCAGGGGGGAAATGCGTTGTTCTGCTGTGATTCAATTAGGTGCTCATTTCCTCCATCAAATGCAAGATTGCTCACAGGCTCTAAGTAAGGAMTTTTAAACGATTAAGTAAATTCTTTCCCAATAAACATTCTGTTCAGGCTAACTTTCAAAGTACAAAACATGAAAGTGATTTCAACACTTTAACACGTCCACTTGCTGGTTTTTACTTTATTTCAGTCAGTGCTGTTCTATAAAAATCCCAGTAAACTGCTAGCAATCTGGATCCTTGTCTTTCATGACTGAAGACCAGCTAGGAAGTCATCTGTTCACAGGGACAATCATTACACTTACTTTGAAAATAAAGCTCCCTATGGGCAAACTCCTCCAGACCTGAACATCCATACTTTCTGCTCAGCCATGGCTTCACTGCCTGTGAAGATGCTACTTAAAATTTCGCTCAGATGTGTAGAATTCCAGGCTACACCTGAGCCATGGCCTGAAAGGTAAATTCCCATAGRATATACTGTTCAAAATGTCATAATACAAAATGTTCCTATTCGTGTATCTGGAGTAAATTTTTTACTTATAGAAGGATCTCTTAAATTCATGCCAGTCTGATAACATATTATAATCAATAGGTAACTATCTTCACRGATATTAAAGAGGACTTTCTATAGCTTAAGATGTGAAAGTGGGAGGCAAGAAAAATTTGGGAATTCAGCCTAAGCCATTTTTTCTAAGTATTATTCACATATGGCTGAGGTAGTTGGTAATAATCACTTATAAATACTMGTGAAGGAATTAAAAATGTGGGGGKTATGAACAGCAGAATAAAGATAACAGTAAGTGATCAATAAACTACATAAAATATTAAGAATACAACRATCAATTTCATACTTTTAAAGAATCTGTTTACTACGGTTCCTAGTTTTAATTCAGAATTTTCCTRACTACCAGGAAAAAGCCTCAACAAGAGCTATACTGAATTGAAACTAATGAGTGTTTGTTCTCTATTGAAAACAAACAAAAATCAATCCCTCACATTTACTTCAAAATATCCATTGTATCCAGAACATCACTGAACCTTTTTTTTTCCTCCAGTGGAATTCTGGAGAAAAACAATTCCCTGACATTTTAACCCCTATTTTTTCATCACGTATTTATTTCACGCTTAACTGTAAAGGATTTTTCTGTTCATGGGCTTTCARAAGAAACACTATGGCTGCAAGTACTAATTAGCCAGATTGTTAGAATGGGAAAGCTATGTGGAAACTGCATTTGTCACCCTGTTGTCTTAGGTAGTTTGCATTTTGGGACCCAATGCAAAGTTAAATGCACAGGAACAATTCCATCTATGGTTACAGTTATATTGAGTTAGTTCAGGTCCTGACTTTCCAAGTAYAGTTCTTAAAAATKACTACWCCATCAAGTTTCCAGAAGCTTGAGYATTAAACAAACATCTGCAAAAAGATTTTAGAGATTAATTCATAACCATCAATCTGTTTGAGAATCTGAACAAGAAAAATAAGATCCAAGTCATTGATTTCCTTGATAGATGAAGTGAGAAAAATCTATAACTCCCAATTACATTTTAATTAATAACTGGCCATCTTATTTGTATCTATACAGTCTTCTGACTAGATGTATTGTATTGACTGAAATTATGATTAAAATAAACAAGTAAGCAGACAAAAAAAAAAAAAAAAACCCAAAGATTTTACAGCAGTTTGAAAGCAGCCTGCTTCCTTTGTCTTTCACAGCATTCTTAAGCTTTGGACAGATATGTCTTCCAGAACAAAATAATGCTGGCAATTTCTCAAATTAGCTTTTGAGTATATGCCAAATAGCTAAAAAGAAACATTTARCAAACAAGGTCTGTCTGATTTTGCTCATTTTTAAATCAAAAGTGTTGATAACAACTTCCTGTATTTACTGAAGAAAGGAAAATTACAATCTCAYCTTTCTCCATACATAAATTTGGGGTGRTGATGMTGSTKKTWWWAAARAAAATATKTTACAGAGCAGTGGCAAACTKCCCTGGGTTTTGTTGAGCAAAACACAAGCAGTCAGTACAGATGTTGACGGTTTAACTCACAATTAGTTTGGGGCACTTCCAGGGAAAACAAAYAGAATTTTATGTTAGTCTAGAGCAGGTCTAGATTCTACACACTACAGGTGCTGCAACAGTCTCTGAACACAAGATTACATCTGCCTTTTAATCCTCTGAAGGAAGTGAAGAGAGGATATGGAATCAGCACTGCCAGTTTTATTCCCAGTAGAGCTCAGGTGTACATGTATAATTTTATGTTTGGGGATTTTTTAAATATAAAATCCTAGATACTTTGAAATTTGATAAGGCAGAAATCTACACCAAAAAGCTCTTTCCAAAGATAAATTCCATATTTAGAAAAACAACTGTTCACAGCATTAAAATATGAACACRACTGTTTAAATCAATAAATGAAAAAGAAAATACTCCACTGAAACAGGCTTTTAAACAAAAACTGGAATGGGAAAACAAAACCAAAACACCACATGAAGTTTCTAAGCAAAGTATAAAGAATGCAACTCTGTCATTCGCAGCATACAGCTCTAGTAACAGGATGCACGGTCACATATTAATGTGGCATTTAAGCATAAACCTGTTGAATTGTTCCCATAAAGACTTTAAAAATGTGTTYTAACAAATGCCTTCAAGTTTGCCTTTTCTACTACCACCAGCATATTAAATTTACTATCGTTTTGAAGCTGCCAGTCAGAAYAWCAACAATGTAGRCTGTGCCTTGAAATATGTCTGGAAACACACTTGTCCTCTTCCTAAAYAGAAATTGTAGAGAAGTTTGTTGTGATCTAGGAGATAGCAATATTCTTCCAACATGAGCACTGGAAGTAATTTGAAGTACTTTTTTCAGAGATATTTGAACTTATTCAGTGTCCAGGGTTATATTWCAAAGTGTCAAGACTGTACCATCTGCAAGTCCATCCCTTGCTTTGTAATTATATGGCCCAACAGTCAGGTCTGTATTTAGAAATAATGCTTCTGCAACACTGTACTTATAGAATGAGCTTCATAAATTTTGAGGCTGTAACTAAAAGCAAAAAAAAACAAGGATAAAAAGACACCAACTAATTTACATTCCCTAGTTAATGACACTAGGTTGTTTGAACCAAGAGCTCTATTTGTAGAACCAACCYAGACAAATAAGAGGTTCCACATACACCTGCATGTGTGTTTTGTCTCCCTTACCATGAGATAACTAAGCACAAAGAAGGCTAGACTCAGGAAACTTTGAATCTACGACATCAAATAAAGCCTAAAAGCAAAAATATCAGATTGGAAATGATCATAAAAAGCAGCTGGGTAAAGTAATTGCTTGAAAAGCATATATATGGAAAGGACAAAGAGCAATAGTGTGGCACAGAGCCACAGAAAGAAATCACATGCAATGCAGAAGCGCAAAGACAAAAACAAAGTGAAGATGCAAATGAATGGGGATGTTGGGTGCAGTAAGAATAGCTTCAGTGTTTAAACACAATGTTCATTTAAGCCTCAGCAATCTTGAGTGAAGATGCATGCAACAAATYCTTAAATCCCATCATTGTTACCATCAAAATGATCCTATACACGCTCCAGAAACGCTCTAKTCTTGTCCTAGAGGTTCAATGTAAAATCCATTATGAGTAATAGCCGTACTAAAGGAAGGTGGAGAGCAAAATTATTCAGAAAACAAGGCAGGATCCACTGTTGACACCTGCTCCTGAGAGCAGGCACGCAGCGAAARGGGAAGCTGAACTGAACAAAGCCACTCCACTCCAGGCAAGCTCCTGGAGCAGCTCCTACCGTACATTAAAGCTGTCATTTTAAACTGGAGCGACCGCCTGGCTCCAAGCTGGGGACRGCCCTGGTTTTGTGTTTCGCCCGTGTTTTGACGGGGCCCTTTCTCTCYGGGGACCCGGAGCCTCCGAGCGCCGGCGGCGTTTGCTGGGGGCTCCTCGCGGGCTCCCAGCGCGATCCCTCACACACACCCCGAGCGCAGCGGCTCCCGGGGGGACAGCGGCGCGTTCCGGCCTCTCCCCCCTCGTCCCCTTCTCCCCCGCTGCAGAGGGGAGGGAGCGGAACGGGACGGCGGGCACCCACACCCCCAGAACTCACCAGCTGCCCGGCGGCGGCGGCGCCTCTTCCCCTTCCGCCATAGCTGTTGACGTGCCCGCTCGCCCGGCCGTAAAGCGCGCCCGGGAGGTGTTTCCCTTGCCGACAGCTCCTCCCAGAGCCCGCTCCGTTCCCGCTGCCGGGGCCGCAAAGCGCGGAAGCCTCGCACAGGGAGGGCGGGGCTTTCCTGAGGGCGGGGCTTTCCTGAGGGCGGGGCTTTCCTGAGGGCGGGGCTCTCCTGAGGGCGGGGCTCTCCTGAGGGCGGGGCTTTCCTGAGGGCGCTCGGAGCAGAGGAGGGATGGTGTTCTGCCGGAGATTTGATGTTTTCGGTTTTCATAAACCAGAATTTCTTTGCCGGAGATTTGATGTTTTCGATTTTCATAAAGCAGAATTGCTTTGCCAGGTACAGGTTTGATTATTAAGTGACTTCCCCCGCGGTGTTTAATGTGCCACAGGCTGCACACCGCGAGGCGGGGAAATGTCACAAGTTTCACGCAGAACTCTTGTTTCCCAGGGCTAAAWATCACTTGCTGACATCCTTTAGCAACCAGGGGTAGAACAACACTAATGCTTTCTGTCACGCACGTTCCTTACCCACCTGCACYCTTAAAGGGGAAAAATGAACAGTATCCTTCAATGGAAGTTCGGAAAAATCTTTGGAGCTGCACACGGAATAACAGCGCCGCTTTATGAGAAACTGCAGTCCTTACAGTGGTCTGTTTCACTTGCACAGCTTTAATTCGGGACRTGCTCCAGGAGTGAACGCCCAGGCTCAGAGCGGGACAGCTCCTGTGGGAAGAGACACAGGACAGGCACATTTACCCTACAGGCTCCGGTCCCCAAAGAGCCGGGAGCATCCATCCCAAAGCAACACGCACTTTCTGCAGGTATCTGTTCCTCAGAAAACATTACATGAATAACCTCAACCKAGAAAGCAGGTATTTTACAGTATAAAACCCGGCTGAGGCAATTAAACGAATGTGAAGGAGGGGGCAATACTTGTAATTCCTTTCCTCTTTCTCACTTCTATATTTTCCACTAAAAAAAAAAAATAATAAGAAAGAACACACCTCCCCAACCCCCCCAAACATGCATTTAAATGCCTACTTTTATGTGTAGGATGCAATGTTAGAGTGCTCCCCGGCGTGCCCAAGGCACCGCTGTCCCCCGCCCGCCCGCCCGGCAGCAGGCACGGCCCGGCCCGGCCCCGCGGGCACTGCGCAGGCGCGGCGGCGGTGGCGGTGGCGGTGGTGGCATGGGGGACACGCTGGAGGAGCCGTGGTGGGACACCGAGCCCGGCCCGGGCGGCACTCCAGGTACTCCTCTCCTGCAGCGAGCTCCTCACGCTGGGCTTGAAGCAGCTTTCCTGAGAGCCAGCCCCYCCACCCTCCTCTGCGGCCCTCCTTTTTCATTGGTCTTTAGGCTTTTTTTTTCCCACTTCCCCCCTCCGCCTTTCCCTTCTCTACTTTTAATTTACTTCTCCAGGTTTTCCACTCTCACTCGTCTGGGTTTTTTTTTTTTTTTCCTGTGCCTGCTTTTCCCTGCTTGCTGCCGAGGGCGGGTTTGCTTGTAAGCTGAATCTCTGCAGCCAGTTGATGTCCAGTCTCTGATCTGAGCCCTGGGATAGACGATGGAGCAGCAAACGAAAATACCACTACTTAGGTAACCTCAGGAACCCACTTAACAAAATACAGTTAAGCAAAGTTGAAAGAAGCGGAACGAGTGGAATGGGAAAAAGTCTCGTTTTGAATTCAGAGCTCAGCTCTCCCTTCCATTCATTTACCTTCCAAACTGTACTTTCTTCCCAACAGTTTATTTGATGAAAGGCTTTTGCATAATATATGATCCTTGTGGGCGCCTTCARCTCAGAATATTCTGTGATTRTGTTTGCTATYASCCACGTGAACTTACAGTTMTCTAAGGCCTTGGAAACAGTAAATCCGTAGTAGAGACTTTGGAGGGAAAGATCTCTGTGGTACTTGAAAAGCATCACCCATGTGCTCACTGGGGTGTGTCGCATCACCCTTGCCATGTGTTACTGTAAACGGGCAGGAGTTAAATAGCTCTTTTCAGCCATTGCTCTTTGGAGAACAGTGCTGTGACTGATTAGTCTTYTTTTCCCTGATAGTTATGATAACCTGTCTCATACACTTGTATTTTCTCAATGTGTCTCGAAATAACAGGCAGTTATTTTATCTGAATAATGTTTATCTGTAAAAATTTTATCTGTAATGTTTAGATTTAGTGTGAAAGTTTAGGTAGATCGAAGCTATTAGAATTACTTTAGACTTTACAGTGCCCTATTTTATTCATTGTTTTTAAAATTTATTTTGTAATGCAATATTGATTAGAGTTGGGAATTATTTGGCCTTATCTGCGCCTCTGTAAAGACTCCAGCTTTTTGAGTGTCTTGATAATTTCCTGTGAAGAGGTACTTCGAGAATAACTAGAGAGGAAGCAATATAAAAATTGTATGTATGTAATAAAGAGGGGTCACAAGACCTAATAAGGCTTCTGAGCATTTAATTTTTATTTTTAGTCTCATGTAGGTTCCTTAGGCAGCCCATGCTCTTCATTAGGAATTTTTCTTAAGAGCCTACTTGCACTTTCTGCCAACCACAGGTTTCATTTGGGGTGCGTGGTTAGCTGACTGTTACAATGTTGGCAGCTTTCCTTTAGAAATTGGATACAGAACAGGACTTCAATTATAAACTTTTGCGTGATGGATGAACCATCTGACTTTGAGGTGACACTGTGAATGACAACTTTTCCAGTTATGAGAAACTCCTTGGGGTTTTTGCAATTGTATTTTTGAGCTACTAAAATAATTCAYGTGGAAAATAACCTCTGAAGGTGACTAACCCAATCTTGTATACTTCACTCCAAGAACATTCTTTGAGTGTRTTGGGAGTAGTGATTACAGGTGAGYGTTATGCAAACCAGGTACTCTGCTATCTGTAGCCCACCTTTGTTGGCAGATTCTTCTTATGGAGCCTGTTGTTGRATTAAGTTGACACAAGCTATTAGTAAACATAAAACATATGTTACTTTTATTCTGTGTAGCTGTTTTTCATGTAAAACAGGTAAAATCCAAGGTTMATTTGTACAGCATCTTATGGATACTGTAAAATGCACTAAAGTTAGTTGCCATAAAAGGAAATCAAGGTTCACAATGTATCACACAGGCAGCAATACAAGAAAATAATTGCACATTAACGAGCACCTTTGACAGACTTGGTCAATTTTATTTCTGTGAAATGTCAAGTTTTCATTAGAAAAAATACTATCCAAGCTCATTTGCTGACCTGTTTTAAAATAGCATCTTTGCCATAACTGTAGGTGCAAAGCAGAATTCAAAATGTACTTTTAAAATACTGATCTTTTGCCAGATCCTTTAAAATTAACCCTAGGATAAGKTCTGATCTACAGAATATTCATCATAACTCAGCTCTCAAAAGTGTTTTAGATTTTAGCAACTTGTAGTTAGAAAAGGCTACTTTTAAAATGAGTATGAACATCATTCATACACTCCACCTGAAGAGTATGAAAACAMAAAATATATATAATTATATATCACAGTGTATGAATTTATAAAGAATTCTAAATTTGCTTTTGGCCAAATCATTGGAAGTCATTATTTTAGAGTCCATATTAAAGATTAAAGGTAGTTCCCCTCACCTTGAGACATGAATGCTTTCTCTGTTGCAGGTAATTTATAAATGTAAAAAAAGCCCACAAAACCCAAAGAAAAAAAAATGCTAAACGGATTACCCATCTTTTTTTCTTGTCACATGACACAAACTAAAGAATTTAGTTTTCCCAATAACTTCTTCAGCAAATCTTTAACTTTGAGAGGAGATTTGTGGAGGGAGTGGTTAGGGATATTCTCTACTTAGCAGCRTAGTTTAGTGTTACACATGTCCCATGTCATGCAACTGCAGGACTTCTTACCTCCCTTTTCCAGATCATGTCACAACTTTGTCCAGTCTTTCATGTGAATTTTATATTGTATTCAGAATTACAAGAGAAAGGATAAGGAATTTGGAGTTTGTTTCGTACTGGTGAAGGACACCAACATTTTCCTCTTCTCTCCATGAACAGAAAAGAGCAATTCTCACAGCACTGTAAATGTCTCAATCTTGCCTGTAGCCAGCATGCCACATCTCCCAATCATTTTGATGGGCTTCTATTTTTCAGAAATTCTTCATGTTTCTTCCTTTTATGTTACCACTCCTTGTCTTTCATCCTCCATGCTTTCTTTATTGCCCTTGATTCTGCAGAAGTGTAGAATCCCCATTTGTCAGTTTTAGATCCTTAAGTAGGTGTCTATATGGTAGAAATTAATTGTGCCTTTGCAAGACAGGAGCAAAACACTTGTATGTCAGCAGCACAAGTAGATGAGAAATACAGTATGGGACCATGGAGGATGATTTGGTAGTASTTGTGAGGTTCTTTGTGGGCTTTAAGGCAAAAGATCCTATGTCAGGAATTGATTTCTTTTGCCAGAGATTCTTTTTTCTTTCTGTAGACTGAAGGGTGCCAGTTAACATCAATTTGTAATGTGTGGTTTGCAGCTAATGAGAAGCTGACTCTTCATTGCAGTGCATTCAGCAAGAGCACTGTTGCTTGATCGGAGTTGACATCTGTTGGTGGATGTGTATAAAGAGGTTTTTATCTTTTTTTTGGCTCACCAATGAGTTGCTATTCCWTGTGATGGAACTTGGTCAGTATTTGAAGATCTTTCTGATAAGCAGGCCAAGTTGACAGCTGCTTTTTGAAATGTGTGTTTCTTCACATCTATATACRTTCGTTCTGCAAGCTGCAATGGTGTGCTTCTGTGAGCTGTGTTTGGATCAGAACATACATGATCTGGAGTCTCAGAACTTGATAGCTGCTGATYTAGTGAATAAAATTGGAAGCCTTTTCTTTGTACTATGGAAAAGTCRTTCTTAAATGTCTGCATATTAATACAGGTGTGTCTTATAGGACACAGCTCAAATAATTTTTCTGTAGGCTGATCYTTTTAAACTTTTTAAAGTACTGTTAGAGAATTTCTTGAGAATTTGCTGAGGAAGGCATAGGTTTCTTGTGGGTTTGCAAAAGCAGTCACACAGCAGTGTGCTGTACTGTCTCAGTGGTTAAGTTTAACTTTTAGCTGTGAAATGAAAGGGAAAAATCGGTAACTGAATGCATCAGAATCTCTCCTTGCTTCTGCAAAAGGATTTCAGTTCTGGCTATGGCATTGTGAGCACCACCAGTTTTTCTTTATTTAGGAATTAGGATTTGGCAGTTCTTAAAGAAACACCTATGTGTAAGGAGTTTTCCCACATATTATCAGTTGAGCCATTTAGACTGTTGGGATCCACTCTGTTAGGGGAAGAAGAATGAGTGAGACATTAATACTAAAGAAATAAATTAATTTTTATATTTTAAAACAGTAATTTGTGTTAGTTGGTATTACACGATTCTTGTGTGGGGGTTCCTTGCAGTAGTAGTARCATTTTGTTAGTTTGTCTTAACATTCTATAGAACAGTGAGAAATTTTCTTGCAGAGCAACAATTGCTATTTTTTTGAAAATTGGAAATGAGTGTGGTGTCTCTTCTAAYGTTTTTGTTTGTGTGTTTTTTGTTTGGGGTTTTCTCATGTATATATTGCCTCTCGTGTATATATTGCCTTTGAATTTTAAGTCTTTCAAAGAARTTATGCCTTAAGAAAAGCAAAAAGGCAAATTCTCTAATGGATGAACTAGGTCTTCTTGTGCAAAAAGTTTAGTTAAAAACCCTTCACTATAAGATATGAATGCAGTTACATATTTTGTGTGACTGTGAACAGTTGAAAGGAAGGGCAAAACTGTGGAGGAATGCAAGAATAAAACTGCATTTCTGTGTAAGCCACAACTTGCTGTTAAGCTTAAAACTAATTTTGATGAGTTCTAAAATACTGTTTAAATGAACTGAAATCTAAATACTGTAGTCCAAATGGTGAAAGTTTGTATAGCTGATTCAAACAATATCCATCTTGATTCTTGCATTTGTTTTCCTGAYATAACATCTCCCTGAATTTGAGTGGATAGTCACACCAGTTAACTCTTTGAGGAGAGAGTTGCTTATTTTCTTTTTAAGTGATGCTTGGCGCAGCAAGGAGCTCTGCATTTCTCTAAGTTCAGTAAATTATATGGGAGAAGATTTCTCCATGCCTCTCTTCATTCCATCTTTACTGTTGAACTTACGATATYCACAGACACTTGACTAGACCAACTTTGAAAACATGACACCTTCTGCAACCCTTCTTCGTGTGATTGACCACATTTTTATAAATCTACAGAGACAAGCTTATTATTTGTTGAACATGTCAAAACTGAATTTATAGTAGAAACTTATTTGTGTCTTGTGCTTCTGTACTGTGAGTGCCAAAATCCGTAATTGCACCAGAATAAATGGGGCAGAGCATGGTCCCTGCTGACATGCAGTTAACTTTGGCTCCTATGAATTTGGCTGTCTCTTGATGTCCTGTGATTGGTAACCATTGATGTGCTGACCATGTGCATGGTTTTCGATTTTTCCCCAGTGGAAACAACTGCTGCTGAGATTCAGATTGCTTAAATCCATTTTAGTGTCATAGATGTCAGAAAATTATTTACCTTCGCCCTCCACTTTGAAGGCAGGCTTTAGACACAGTCCTTACAATGCRTATCTTTCCAGAAGGGCTGTCTTGAAGTAGCTTGTTGCGATGTTCAGCAGGAATTTTGACAGGTGCTTTGGTTGTGCTTGCAGGCTTTGGTTTGGGGATYCGAGTTGGAACTGAACGACGGAACACGTTGGTAATCTGGAAATAAACCGAGAAAATAAGTCATGCATTAGGGAGCAGAAACAAACGAGGGTTTTGGCTTGTTAGTACCTTTTTCACTTTGTAAATCTGACTGCACTGCTCTTAGAACTGTTTTTCTGAACTTCCTTTATGTTGTTTCTAATGAGACAGGGGTTTTGTATTTAACTTACCTACTTGGTTGGTGAAGATAAAAATATATGAACGGATTGACACCCAGCGTATAAATAAGAGGCGTTTCCTGTCTGTCAGCTGACTAAATATCAGCTTATCAGCTGATTAAATATGAGTGAGTGATGCAGTGCAAAGGCTTGAACTGTGTGGCTTCTCTGGGTAAATAATCAGAGAACTTCGACATGCAGAAGCAAATCTTGATTCAGTCCTGAGTAGCAGGCAATACCCAGCTCATACTTTACTATGAGAGATCACTCTTTCACCGTGACCAGTGTACACAAAATTAGTGTATTTGTGAGAGAACTCTCCATTCAGAATCCATAATTTATTTGCAAAAAAAAGTAAATATACAAAAATAATAAAAAGTTAATCTGTGCAGTGAAAAGGGGTGAGGAACTGTAAAGTCAAGAAGCATGTTTGAAAGGTGCCATTATCTGAAACCAGGATTAAGCACACACTACTCATCAGAAAACGTTTTTGCATCACAAGCCTTTTTATATACCTTTTCCAGTCAAGCTCAGGGTAAAAGAACTTAATTAAAAAAAAAAAAAAAAACCCACAACATGAAAAATGGAAATGGTATTCAAATGAGGACAATAGAAAACAATGTTGGAACTCTGATGATTTAAGTATGAATGAGAATGAGCAAGAGCAAAATGAGTTTTGAGAAACAACTTCCTAGTGGCTATAATGGTCTGTCTGGGCTGATTAAAAAATGAAAATAATCACAAATCAAAAGCTTGCCATTTACCTGTAGATAATTGTGTATGACAGGGGTTCTCAAAAGGGTAAAGCTGAGCCAACATCATTGCATGTGCTCAGTATGGAGGAATTTGGGGAAAGTTTGGACATCACAGATGGGCTTAATGGATCATGAGTAAGGAAAAAAAAATCAACTTAACTGAACTTTGATAACAAAGAGATAAAATAGTAATGATCTCCCAGAACAGTGTGTGTGTTTTTAGGAGTTCTGCAGGAGATGATTTTTTAAATCGCAGAATTCTTGTTAGTGATGTGTGATCTACCACTGACATTGTTGGTGATAACAKAGGGGTGTGATGCCCCTTTGTAGTAAAGCTTCACAAGATTCATAAGTGTAACTGCTGAACTGATCAAAGTGTAGAAATGTCAGTTAAGAAGGAATGCATTTGCCCACATGGTTACTGATTTTGTGATGGGAAAACATCCACATTTCTTGTCAGGGATAATACTCAGGTGTGTTAGGTATTGTTATATAGGTACATGCTATTGGTTTGTTTGATGATGAGACAGGTGTAGGAGGGAAAGACCTAGGTACATTTTTAACTTACTGTTATAGGTGAGACCATGTTATATTGTGAGTTAAAAAAAAAAAAAAGAACTCTTGATAATGGTCTCTAATAAAAGAATCTGGTGAGAACAGATTTTGTGTGGGCACTGTGGAAAAATAAGGACAATTCTCARGCTTAGTAAGTGGCAAGTGGATAGGTAGCAGAGCAGTGAACTAGTTTTTAATAGTATACTGGAGGTAGCATCTGARCCTCACAGATACCTCTGCTACTCAACATATTCATAAACTGCATGAGAAGACAGTGCTGAAATGATAATATTTGCATATGGTATAACAGAGAGTATTGGAAACAAGAGCTGATAGTAATTCATGTTACTGAGTAAAAATATGTGTCAGTTCAGTATTAACAATTGAAAAATAATATATGTAGGGAAAACTAGTTCACATATAGTAGTGACATTTATTGTCACTCTGAAGACAGATCTTGGAATCACTGTAAATTTGTCCTCATTGCTCAGCAACTGGCAGTTGTCAAAAAGGTAACAGGCAGGTTAGGAATTACTAGGGAAAGAGCAGAACCCCATCATTTTTTAGTGTGTGAATCCAAACCATACCTACGTTGTGAATGTTTTGCAGGGTTTTGTCCAAACAGCTCAATAAAGGGTATGTCAAAATGCAGAAGAAGAGGCAAAGACTGTCAATTGTGAAATGACTTCTGAGTGAAGATTAATAAAATACACGAAACCATTTTAAGTTTGGAAAATAGATGGTGGTGAGAAAAATAAACAGCAGCAGAAATGTAGCATTATGTAAATAGGGCAATGCTCCAACATGTTTGAGAGGACATCCACTGAAGGTGGGTTAAATGTACGCGAAAACTGTTTTCCCTTGTCCGTGAGCTATGAAACTCATTGGAACAGACAATTTTTGAGGTAATAATATAAATTGGTCTGGAGAGAATGTATACAGATTCAGGGCATCCATCAAGGACTGCWAAACACAAAGATGTGATGGAGATTCCAGCTGTGGATAGCCATAAGTTGCAGGCTGACAGAGGCTGAGTTTTCTACTCCATGTGCCTGGTACTTGACGCTTCATAGGCATTTACCAGTGGTCATAAAGAGGAGATTTTTAATCTGAGCGTCTAAAACTGCTCCCGTGTTTTTATTTTTTAAAATCAGCATGTTTCAATTTGTAGCGACTTTTTTTTTAGTTCATTGAGAAAGGCGTTTGAGTTTGGCTTTGAAAGTGAATAAGGAAAAAGGTGATGCGTTTTTCTTTCCCTGTGTTCCTTCAAGATTTTACCTCTAGGTGGCAGCGAAGTTTTCCTTTTGCACTGCGCCCTCKTACTTCACTTAAACCCGACTGAAACTCTTCGTTAAATGCTGAATAAACAAAATTAACATGCATTTTCATGGTAGTCTGGAATTTCAGCATTCATATTGTTAGTAGGAAAGGAAAAAAAAAAATCCCTCCTTTGCCCCCAAACCAAAAAGCATTTTGCTTCAATTACTAAAGGCACTGTGTTAAAAAAGGAATTGATGTTGGAGGGGATAATTGTTCCTGCTGTATGGCTTTCTGTGAGTACGGAGTTGGAAGAGTTTGGCTCTGACCATGTGGTAGATGCAGCATAGTATTGAGAATAAAATATTTGAGTGGACTGTTACTGGCASTGCTGCTGTCTGATGTAATTATACAGATGATAGAAAACAAACATGTTTCCCAGTTATAAAATTAGATTAGCCATCATTTGCTAAGTACATTGACGTGAATAGATAAAAATATTTATGTAAAGTCTTGCATGATAAAGTGAGATTGTATCTCTGAGAGTTCTGTTTGGTTGTTTGGTTTGGGGTTTTTTTTTGAGAAGTTTTCCAGTTCAGAAGTCCCTTAGGTTACAAAGTGGTTGGAGTATTGTCTGGAATTGATTGACCAGCCATGTTAGTACTTCAGGAAAGTGTTAGTAGGCCCAGATTTGTACAGATTGTGCATCTGACTGGTATTTAGACTGTAAGGTTTTGCTGAATCAGTGAGTAGTCAGGTGTTGAAATACCCCTGTGCTCTGGCCTATGGTTTGCACCAGTGTCTRGCTCATTAAAACCACCATTGACAATATGGCCTTCTGTACCATCAGATTTCATTTCAAACCATTTTTTTTTGTGATTCAAAATGATGTTGTATTTTGGAGTTCTGAAGGACAGTATTGAATACATCTGAATTATTATCATTTAATACCTAGAGCTGCATTAGAACTGATAGACTTGTCAAGTTTTGATCTGCCTACAGAGATGCACTGTTCTCTTTTGCTTGTGTGATATTTGATTGTAGCCACAATAACTCAATTGCTCTAACTCCTGGTGTAGGCTCAAACTTAAGGATAACAGCTGTATTAGGGGCTTCTTTTCCTATGCAGATAGACTATATCAAGTAAGACTATAGTAAGTGTCTGTGCCAATACAACTGAACTTGCACTTCAGTGATTGTACATTGGTACAATCTGACTTCTTTTGAAGGCAAGGATTTAACGAATCGCCCATCTAGTTCTCTTCCTCCTCATACAACACTTAAAAATTAGTTTCTTTCTCATTATTCCTGATAAAAATTCTGGAGAGGAAAGACTGAATAACTTAAATTTAAGAAAAACACTTATTGACACTTATTTGAATTTAATTACATGTGTAGCTAGATCAAGGACTGAACTTTATTTTATAAAAATTGTACTTGATGAATTATGAATCTCAGACAGGTGTTGTAAACAGAACATTTTGGGTCTGTTGTCTGGATCAGTGCTTAAGCAGCTGTAAGATGTACCTGTAAAGAAGGAATGGCATTGTGTGGGAGTTGTCTGGAAAGCACTTGCAAGTAACCATGTGCAACATTCTGCATTGGTTTAGTTGTATGTGTACTGAGAATGCTTGTGCAATACTCCTAGGTCCTTCCCTACTCCTTGGTGTAGGGGTGTGTGAGCAGATACATTGGCTATAGCAGGCTTATACCTTGGGATGTCTKTTTTGGTTTTTAGACAGAACTAAGTGACTGAAAAAAACCCTTATATGTAGATTTTAGTGGGCTTTTCCAATTTGATTTTAAACTCTTGTCTATGTAAGGGAAGATGTAATGGTCTATGTGCACACCATTAATTGTTTCAGTTCTCTTCAAATGTATACATCCTTTCTACCACATAATTTTTTCCTTCAACATGAATGTTTTTAGTCTCCCTCATTTTATTTTGGACTTTCATTTGTATTATGAATTTGCTGGTTTTGTGTTCATCATTGCTGTTYAGTTATGGTTCCTTGAGTTCTCATCTGTAGGCCGCTTTTTATATCTGCTACCTTTCCAAGTGATAGAAGAGGAAAAAAAGATATGCTTATCCTTCAAAAAACAAGTTGAGCTGCCTTTCATGTTCTGGARATCCCTTGTGAATTCCCATTAACGCTCTTGAAACAAACCTGGAAAAAAAACGTTGCCCAGGAGTGACCTGAGTAGTTATGCATTTCTCCTTAATATATCTAAGTAAGCATCAGCAAATAATTACTGCAACAATGGCAACTAACCTCAAAAACATTAAACAGGCCACATATTTTACATTAGAAGATTATGTGGTACGTATTTTCTCTATGTATAACAGCACCATATTGGTTCAAGACATTTAACTCAGAAAATAGCAAAGTTCTTGTCAGTAGTGCTTAGTTGGAGAAATAAACAGTTAAAGCTAATTTTCAAGGCAAGCAATGATCTAAGAATCTAGAAAGCAGCATTTTAACTTCATTTTTAAATTGACTTCTGAAGTAGACATCAAGTACCTGTAATAGGAATTGGCAGAAGARAAGGTGTTAGAGTGAGAACTCTACACTGGGACTATATTTATTATCTCATAATGAATGACAGCAGGGGTGGGGACTATGGGGAAGCCGACTATGGGGACACTGCACAGGTGACAAATGTGAAAATTTCACACATTAATATGAAAATGGCCCTTCAAATTTCAGGAACTCAATGGAAAAAACATGCTCTGAAATATCAGGAGACATATCTATATACACCTTTTTTTTTTTTCCCCACGGGCACAGAGATGACTTATTTATACAGGCCAACTTTTAACACAGTGCAATGCTTACTTTCTGAGGAGTAGGGTAAGACAAGTGTGTGTGGGAGTGTGAAGGAGAGAAAATATTTCTGTTTCTGTGCTGTTGAAGTAGTTCTCCTGCTTTTGGTCCTAATCCWTTCTTTTTCCTTCTGAAAATCTGATGTGTGCTTTACTTCCTGTTTGAACTTTATTAATTTAAATGGGGGAGGGCAAGTAGTACTTGTGACTGTCTTTCTACAGTCATTGTAGAGCTTGATTTAGGAGAAATAACTTTAGATAAGGTTCTTTCTTACTGCTTAAATTTTTAGTTTAAGAAATTTGAGTAACAGAGTATCATTTTCAGTTTTAGTGTAAGTGGCCAGGGGATGGTGCTGAAGATCCTTTACACAGAAGTCCRTGACTGTATGTGCACAAGTGTGTCTCTTGCTAGACTTAAGTTTGTTCCTGGATGATTGAATGCAGTCAGAATGAAAGCCAGGTCTGCAAGTGAGAATGAGTTAAGATTAAGTGATAAAACTTGAATATTCCCTTTGGTCTTCAAGCCAGACAACTTTGGCTGAAATCTCTGGTTAGGCATCCTCAACTGCACAGAAAATCCAGATACTTCCTTTTCTTTATGTTTCTTTCACTAGGTCCTGGCATTTGTCTTCTAGGAATCCAAAGTGAGAAATCTTCAGTTGCTCTGAATTTCCATTCATGCAGTACAATTGTGTATGTGACTATACTGAAATRTGTGAGCAGGAGCAGTGTAATCCTTACTCGTACTAACACTAGTAAGACTTAAGCCAGGTCGTTGTCTGGCTTGGCTCACTGCATTGTCACACCACTGTAAACAGCTCGGCAGAGGAAAATGACACTACAGTAATCTGTAGAGTCATAGTACTTGAGCTATTAAGTGGGAGAGCACTTCGGTTTATTTAATCTGGAGAAAACAAAATAGAGAAGAGATGTGATAATTGTCTTCTAATATGTGAGAAAGTCTATTGCAGGGAAAAAAGKTGTCAGAGTCCAGTGGGGGAACAGGAAAGAGAATACTGGAGTACAATTTCAGCAACGTAAATTTCATTTAGAAGTTAGCAAGATTCCTGTTGCAGATTCCTGGGTAACTGAAGTTGTCATTGCGGAAGYTTTTTAGAACCATATGAACCAGGTTTTTGTTTGGAAGGTTTTAAGTCAAGTTATAGTAAGGGAACAGGCTAAAAAATGTCCTGAGATCCTTTTTAAGCTCTATTTTTGCGTTTTCTATTCCTCTGCTGATATTTAGTCTATTACGACTCKCTTGATTTTAATTATATGGCATATTTGACAGAAAACTCTGTATTAATATTAGAAATTATTTCCATATATGTGACACAATTTGCACTGATGCACTGAAGTGTGTCATTGTGGTCTTATTTCCTGAATGCTGAGTTGAAATCTACTTTCTGGTTGTGAGGTAAAGAAGAGTTGGARGCAGAAGTTGTATTTACAGTTTCTAAAATTCTGTTATGTGTCTTGCTTTCCTTGGGACGTCTTCACTGGGAAATGTGAATYTTTTTAATTTTGGATAATTTAAAGACTCATTTCTAGYWGAGAATTGAATTYATGTTGTGGGTCAACTCCCCTAGGACAAGGTTACCTGGGACTGGTTGATCAGCATCAYCATGCAGCTGGAATGAACAGTTGTTTGATGTTAATCTTCCCTTTGCCTCTTGAAAGTCAAAGGGGTCCTATGCACCTTGTTAAGGCATTTGGGGGTCCCTAGGAACAGAAGTATGTGGCATTTTTAAAGTATGACACACACTGCAGTAGAGGGGAGTGCTGGCGCTGACATGATTCTGCAGATGCTTAAGTGTCAGTAGTTTTAGAGAAAATACAATTCTCTGGGTAAGACCAGCAGTTCACTTGGTTTAGAGCTGCACTGCCATTTGTTGAGTAAGATTCTTGGCAGTGGAAATCATTCTGTACAGATTGGGGGCCTCTAGGGATGTTTGTGTTGAGGTATTTCTAAGTTAGGGAGTTTTTAAGAGTGTTTGAAACTGCCCTTATATCCAYGCAAGTCTTCTAACATGAAAATATCATTATCAATATTGTCTGTCCAAAAGCTTTGAGTATGTTTTTCCCATGCAAGTAAATTTATATGTTGAAAAAGCTTACAGGCATAACCAGATTGGACCCAAATGTGTTTTGCRTGGAGAAGGAAAATGACCCTCTTCTTTTACCAATATGTTTTTTTTTTTCTGTCTGTGAGTGGGTTGTTTTCCTCTGACAAGGCCACATTAAAWTGTGTGTTAATCAGAGTCCTATTTCCATTTTTTTTCCCCCTAACACATATAAAATTATAATCAAAATAAAAAAGTCTGTACCTTTTATCCAGCTAAGATGATGTTTCTTCAGGATAAAACGTGACCTATAGTGGCTTGAGTATKCAACAATCAAGGATAAGAAAATATAGATTCTAGACATGTTCAAAGCTGCTTTGCTCAGATTTTGCRTAAGTCAATTAACTTCTCTCCYMAGAGAGATCCAGAATGATATTAATMGGACTGATGAATGKCTGTTGTATATTTGAAGTGCTTTTTGATGTATTTGCATGATGGATTTTATCTCTTCAGGCAGTAGTGGTAGCATCAAAGGTGATGGGACTGGGACTTTGGTGGTAATTGCACTATAAAATGCTCCTTTTTCCTTTCTGTTTGTCCATTCARTTATGCTGGTGTAGCTTTTTCATAAATCTGTGCTGTGAAATGGATCCTGTTTTGCTGAGATTGGTTGTTTGGTTTTTGGTTTGKTTTTTTTTATATGAGGGTTTGTGGGAYAGGGCTTTTTGCTTGYGGTTTTGCTTTTCTTTTTTTAAATCCAGGTTAGTTTCTTTCTGGTTCACAGTGCTGCCTTCTGGAACAGTAGTGGCAGCACAACTGAAAGGGCAGTATTTTGTGATATGRGTTATGGTAATGGTGAAAAAGGGAGGGAACTTCTTTGGCCCATCCCTGTTTGAAAACGGTGTGATATCTACATGGCAGAAGAAGAGACAGTGATTAAAAGAAGTCTTTCCACTTGTGCTCAAAATGTGTTCCTCAAGAATGCTTTGCTTTGAGGTCAGAGGAGAATCATACTGGGTTGGCAACACTGAAATTTGAGGCTTTCTGGGTACCCACAGTATGGGGGGGTCATTGGCTAATGTGCTTGCTACAGCACAGAGAGAATTCAACTTCGTCTTTGGGCCCCTGGCTGCAGATCTGTGAAAACACTTCACACTGCTTAAATTTTTATGRTTTGTCTTCTTTTTTTGAGCATTTCCCACTTACAGTATTTGGTGTTAATTTTAAAACATTTTTATACACCCACTTGCGCTTGTACTTGAACCATAAGATCTTTTTCTCTTCTGTTTCTTGGTAACATAATGTTTTGGTAGTCTTTGCTTAAGCCTGGAGATTAGGCAGTTGTCAGTTTTTGTTTTGCCTGTCTCAGTATCTGTTTCCTAGGGACAAAGTCATCCTGCAGATGGTTACTCCATTTCCGTCACCTAACCCTGCAGCATCCATTGAATCTTACTCAGAAAATACAGCAGTACAATTCTGTTTCTGATTATTTTTTCCCTAATGTGGGGAGCATGCCTTCGTAAGTCTTGCRTGAAATGCTTACATACAGATCTTTTTCTTATTACAGCTTTACATTCTGTCCCCAGACACCGTATTGGCTACGGTGCTATGGATCAGGAAGATTAGCAGTCTGCTCCTGTAATTTTTGTCAATTCTGTTTCTTAATTAGTGACTTAGAGGAGGTTTTTAAATAACTTGAAATACTACCTCATAGTTGATGGATGGGCCCTTTGCTCTCAGATTACCATTATTGATTCATAGTCTCTTCCTTTTGCTTTTCCTCCTTTTCCCTCCCTCCTCTCATCCATCYTCCCTCTAAGGACAAAAATTACAAGTATTTCTTCTGAGATATTTAATCACATAAAAATAATGGCTTAAAAATGCGGAGCACCAAAGTGTTTGTGCTGCCTTTGCTTGTGTCCATTTGATCATTCACTGAAATGAAACCAAAAGGATGAAGTAAAGTGGGCTGGTAACTGCTGCCATTTTTTAATCAGTTAATTCTCCCTTTCTTTTCCTGGGAACTAAATATCAAGGGGGAAGGGTAGATTTTTAGACCTTACAGGAGATGCTTGCCAAGAGTTTAGGAAGAGAGAAGGGTTGATACTATGATCTCCTGAAAACTCTTTTTATGCTCTCTTTCACAGTTTAATCCCTCTGATTTATGCTTCTTATATGTGWCCTTATTTCCCTGTAACATTTAAATGAATCATTACATATCTGTCAGACTTTAGGCTTTTGAGCAACTGCTGAAAGCAAAAGCGTCTCAGCTTCCAAATTAACAGCAATACTTACCACTTACAGAGTAGTTGAAATTTCTAGAAAAGCTGCCCTTACTTGTCGAGTTTTAATATGATTATGCTTCATGTTTTTGTTCAGAACTCTTGAATCAATGTGCAGATAAGCTATTTAAATTTCTCCTTGCTCTCCTGTTTTCTCATTGTCTGCCAAGGAAGCAGGTGGATATTCCCACTCAGCAGAATATAAATACTCTGAAATATGGAGTGGTGATCTGAACAACTTGAGATTAATTTGCAAATTGATAATTTGATTCCTTCAGCTATGCTTTCTATTTGCTATTTTATGATAAAATTATAGCTAATGTCTTTCTGTTTAAACACTTAAGCTTCATCTCTCAGCAAATACATCCAGGTGTTTATTTTCTCTGTTTTGAAATTGATCTTGGGAATTCGAACAGAACAAACCTATTTTAYTGTGCAAACATTATTTTCAGGCAAAAAATAATTATTTGATCTTTCATCTGTTGAAATGACTGGCAAAAATTTTGCTGTGAAGTCAGTTAAATCTGCAACAGAGGTTGTTTCATCAGTAGGGGAATGTAAGCATTCCTTAATCAAGATGTGTTTTTAGGAAATGTAACAATTTCATTTCCAGGCAGTGCTGATGCTTTTTACTTAGGAGTGAATGGTCATGTGTGGCTGCTTGATTTGTCTTTTGTTAATTAGAAAGTTACTGATAAATCATTATGAATTTAAGACAGGGCCAGAAGTACTGTCCTGTTAGATGGTTATACTTGTAAATGGTGCAAGCTCTCATCTAGGTATTGTATTCAAATCTCAACTTTAAAGACTGAATGTCCTTATTCATAATAGCTTGGTAATTGTCCAAAAGACTGTGTGTGCTGATTGCCGTGTCCTGATTTGTGCTTTTCTTTTATAAGATATTGTAAAAGATGGCMAGGTGGTTAATGGTCAACACATTTTTGTGTATTTTCGAAGGTAGATTTTTTTTTTCTACAAGTTTTTTAAGTCCACCTGAAGAAAATATTAGTGCCTCCGGAGGACAAGCTAATCCTTTTAATTTCTGGAGAATTTGGTGTCTGTTAKTATGCTGGCAAGTGGGTACTTCAGACACTGTTGCTCAGTACCATGCTTGTAATGTGTTCCTGCAGATATCGTAGGCGTAGATCAGCAGGATATGCAGTATCCCAAAGAACAGAAGTGCAGAGAATGTATCTTGAATGTACTGATTTTTGATTTTGACTGAGCCCTGAAGTTAAGAATTTGCAGCCTGAATGTAATAAGGTAACTTGTTCGTATACTCAACATGCTCTAGAACTTTTATAATCTTGTTTTGCCTGATTGTTGGCTGCTGTCTTCATCAGTAGCTTTTGCTGAAATTGGTGTGCGTCAAAGTTTGCTGTGCAGAATAAGACTGTGTACTAATTTTGACCCAGGTCTTAGTCAGAGCTTACTTGTGCAGCCATGGAGATAGTGAGACAAAATGAGGAAGGACCTTCTATGAAGCCTAGTAACTTCAGGTTGTATAAGCTGGGGTTGTGCAGGTCCACATCTTCTCTTTTTGAAATTGCCACTGTTCAACTGCAATACGTATGTTAATATCCATTTCTCTCACATATATAATTCAGTATCTTTTGCTTCTTGTTTACTGAGTGAAGTGTATATGGGCAGTGGACTTTGCTTTTCARTAGAAACTGTTTTAAAAGCAGTTATTATCTACAGTTATAAACAGTTTCCTGTCAATCAGAAGGACTTAAAATGATAGAAGTCTCCTTGTTGTGTGAGATCACGGGCCAAAGTTCTTTGCTGAATCTGTTGGTAAATTATACCACAGAAATATTTTTTTCTTGTAGGTAATATAGGCAGAATAAAGATAAGAGTTTAGTGAATAGGGACTTTCTGCTTAGTTGTAAACTTCCTTGTTGATAAGGAAGTTGCAGTTTTGTGGGGTTTTTTGTTTTTTTTTGTTTTTTTTTT
>NW_026623268.1:1481882-1587957 GCF_030028575.1 Malurus melanocephalus
CCCCCCCAAACAAATATATGGGCATTTAACTTTTTGGAATAAGTGCTATTGTTACAGTATAGATTTGGAGTATACAGCTTTTGCAAAAAAGAGATGTTTGAAAGTGCATTCCTGATCTTCTGGACTGATTTACATTGTATGTGAATMTGCTCCATCACTAGCAGTATTTTTTGGGACATTAAAATTGACTGCTGGCACACGTGTGTGTCCCTGGCACACATTTCTGTCCTTTTCCTCAGCACAAATACTGTAATTGTCATTGAAATACCTTAACCTGCTCTGTCCTTTTTGTACTCCTGTTGTCCAGTCCTATCTATCCCAGAGGCCTGCATGTTTGGAGACTTGGTCTAGTGTTGCTTCTTAATGCATCTGTCAAGCTTTCTCTGCCTGTGAAGTGAAAAACGTGAAGGTACGGCACAGTTTGGTAATCTTGATTCTTTTTCAGTGTACCTGTATGATGTATACTGTTTGTCAAACTGATGGCTAGGAGCTTAGAGGAAATTTGAATATTACATGTAAATCTATTCTCCTGAATTATTGTTTAGAAATATAAATGTTGCTGTTTATTGTTTTACAGTATACCTAAACGATTACAGTTTTTCTGTTGTATTGGGAAAAAAAACCCTTCTTTGGGGAGAATTACTTTGATACAAGCTTCTGAACTCAGTTCACTTACAAGCAAAGTTTGCAGGTTTAAAGGTTTAAAAGGTTTAAAAAGAGTTTTAACCAATGAGTGTTATACCTTASATAGTATTTTGTGTGTTTGTGTCTTATGTATTGATAGTTACCTGAAATGAGAGGGCCAGAAGGAGTTGGGAAATAGCAGGGAAGATAATCAAGTCTTATCTGAAGTTAGCAGGCAGTATTATGGCTTAATTCAAATTCTACCATACATGCAGAAAAATACAAACCACACATCACAAACAAAAAAAAAATATTCAGCAAGCAATGATGAAAATAATCAATTATTTACTGGTTTTTTGTAATGTTAAAATATTTTACCAAGGCAAGTTGCAGTCAAAAGTAATGTGAGTTATTTTGAAAATGGTAATACATAAAGATGCATTTATACAAGTGCAAGACTAAATACTTTACATAACTGTATTTCAATGAGAAGATATACAGTAAGTGCACTCAATAACACTAAGCAGGCAAAACTTAACGTTAGTTCCATATGCTGTTGTATAGTTCATGCACAGATCTTTCCCAATGTAAAGAGGTTGTTCCAAATAAATTCTTGCTGGGATGAAAAACAGGATGGGTTGTTGGTAAGGGTGTCAGCATGGATGGGGGTCAGTTATAGACATTACTTACTGTAATTTGTGATTGCCGTGGAAGAGGAGTGGCTGTTGGGGTGATAGTAATACTGCTGGTGATTTTATTGGTGGGCTTAGTGGGGAGGCCATTAGCTAGTGCTGGAGTTCTGTTGTCTTGCACTGCATTACAAGGGCTGATGGGCTTGGAATTGGTGAAAGCTTGGACGTAAGGACTTCCTAAATGGATGTGGATTTTGTTATCCTCAGTAGTTATTACACTTGATCCTGTACTGTTAGACCTCTGAAACTGCCATGATGACTGCCTGTCTGGGGATACTCTAAAAACAGCATGCTTGGCTCCCATTTCCAAAGGCTCCGAGGAGAGCGTTTGTTCCTGAGAACTTGAGCCGGGTAAAGCCAAAGGGGACATTGTTCTTTCAGGAGTTACAGAACCACACGATTCAGGAGTTTGAGATCTTGCAAAAGTAGTCATAGTAAYAGGAGAAATTACATGCTCTGGGGTCACATAACCTTCTCCTGCTTTTGATTTTACAGGTGTTAAGGAAGCGTTTTGGATAATGGTTATTCTTTGCTTTGGAGTGCCACAGTTGGGTATAATTGCTGTGCTTGTGTAGGAGTGAGAGCTTTCAGTGGTAGGACTGGTTATTTCAAGGGTTGCTGTGTTCTGTCCATGGTCTGGAGTTACTTTAATGTGGAGAGGTTGGCCAGGTGTATGGCTTAGCACTAGATCTCCAGTCTGTGTACAGTTTCCATTTTGCTTTGTGTGTACCTTTCCATTTTGAGGATGGCTCTCTTTGGACTTCATCCAGGGGATCCATAATTTTTTGTTTGCAGCGTTTGTGGTGGATGAGTTGCTTCTGAAAGATGCTGTTTGTTCCTCCTCATTATCACTGTCTTCAYAGATCTGCCCATTTATGACGGTTTGCTCTAAGGGCATGAGGGTTTTGTAATCCGGTGGTTCATTGTCTGCTGGATCTGTTTGGATTTCTTTAGAAAAAACTTGCACATCTGAAATTTTCTTTCCATTGAGACCAGGCCTGATGTTCTTGCTGAAGGATCTGTACCTCTCCAGTTCTTTTGTGAGGCTTTCCATATCTCTTGCTAGCTCCCTGTTTTTGTTTTCTTGCTGGAGGAGTTTCTTCTGTAAGACTGTGTGATCACCTCGCAGGTGACAKATTAGGTCTTCTGTTGCCATGTATTCATGAACTTTCTCTTTCAGTGCATCTACTTCTCTGGAAAGATGACTTGATTTAGCTTCCTCTTCTTTGAGTTTCTTAAAAAGGCGCTGCTCCTGATTTGACTCTGCCTTTTCTGTTAATTTATACCTTGCCAATTCCATTTTCACAGCCTCCAGCTCCCCTGACAGGAGCTTGGCTCTGTCTCGCTCACTGACATATTTTCGTTCTAGAGACTCAAATTCATCTTCAGTTTTCATAAGGTCATCTTCTACTGACTTCATTTCTTTGAGYTTCTGCTTAAGCCTCTCAACTTCTTGAGAAAGCTCTTTGATTATGTTGTTTTCCTGCTGCAAGGAGGTGCTAGATTTAGTACCCTCCTTACGTTTATTTTTAAGAAGCTCTTTTTCAACATCTTCCAGTGATTGAAGTCTTTTACTTAGAATATTCATTTTGGACACAAGATCACTTCCTTTCTCCTCTTCTGCTTTGAGTTTGTTTTTCAGTTCATCTCTTTCTTTTGTAACACTGGACATTTTTTCCTCTGCATCAGATTTTGATTTCAGTGCCTTTTTACTTTCCTCAATCAGCTTTTCTGTAACTGACATCACTTTATTTTGTTCCACCTGTAGCTGAGAAGTTGCTGCTTGCAGCTTTTCTTCTGTTTGCTTTATTTTTTCACCCATAGTTTTTCTTTCATCCACGAGCATCACTGTTAGACTCTTCAGCTTTGTTAAATCTTCTCTAAGTGTAAACTCCGTTTTTTCTAACTTGCTTTCAATTGCTTCAAGCTCGCCAACTCTAGCTTTTAAACCATCCAGCTCATGGGACAACTGCTTTGTTAACATTTTTTCTCTTTCTAAATTGCATTTCAGGGAATAACAGTCCTGTTTACTCTTGTTGAAAGCATCTTCTAGTTTCTCCAGCTCCATAATTCTTTTATTAAGTTTATCAACTTCCCCTTTAAGGTTCTTGCTCTGTGATGCTTCTTTTTCTAACTTTCTATTAAGTTCTCTACACTGATCTTCCACTTTTATGAGCTCTTCATCTTTTCCTTCCATCTCCAGCAAYCGTTTCCGTAGTTCTTCTACTTCATTCATAAGTGTGGCATTCCCACAYTCTCCCTTATTTATCTTATCCCTTAGGTCTTGCAGTTCTTCTTCTGCTTTTCGTAAAGATTTGTTGGTCTCTTCCAGCTCATCGATTTGTCGGCTGAGAGCAGTTATTTTGAGCCGAAGCTGGCGATTCTGACTGTCTTCATTGGTTAGTTTAGCCGTCATTGCTTCTTGATCTTGGGAAATCTTACTGCTCTGGGCGTGAAGTTCAGCCTCCAGCCTGCTGGATTTCTGTTTCTCTTCTTGAATTTTTGCTTTAGCAAWAGCCAGCTTCTCGTGTGCTTCTTCTGTAGAAGTGGTTAATTCTTGGATTTTTTTACTCTGTTGATTCAACTGCTCAGTGAGTTTTTGCTGTTCATCCACGACCATTAAAGCAAAGGATTTCAGTTTACTCAGTTCTTCTTTCAGTTTAGCTATTTTCTTGTTGTTTTCCTTTTCTTTTTTTGCCTGATATACTGTCTCTTGTTCAAGCAGCTTTTTCAGTCTGTGGGAGGAAATAATATTTGTAGCCATCTTAGTGAGCATTTAAAAACACACTTGAAATATTACAACATTTCTGCCAGATGTCCATGAACATCCACTTGTAACTACAAGCAGACCTCTCCTTGCAGCATAATTTGGAAGTGCCCATTGGCCTTACTTTCTATTCAGAATTTCTTTTGTAATGAACACTTCAGTATGATCATTTGAACTTATCAACTTCAGGGACTGTGCATCTTTGATTWCATTTTCAACTTTTGACTGGGATCAGTGCAACAAAACTGTTTTGGCATTCTGCACTGGAACTGCACTTCTCTCAGCTGTTTGCTGAGGCTAGGTATGTGCATGCAAGCTTTGTTTAGTTTTTTGTGTGTGTTGTGCCTCTTTCTTTCTTTTTTCAGATATGTGATCATTATAATGCTTGAGAAATTAAGTCAGTGCAGCCCTCAAGGGCAGATATAATTTACAGCATCATAAGCCTCCTATCTTCGTTACTTATAAACCATCCTGATATTTTACAATCAAACCTTAAGGACATTTGATTATGTGAAGGAAATGTAGCCACACAGAGCACTTAGTCAGGTTGTCTAATGTGAATTCCTGAGCAGCACACAAAATTAGGTAAATTGGTCCTCAGTGAAAGTGCAGGCCTTATGACCTGGTATCAAATGCACACACACACAAAAATTCGGTCAGCAGATTGACAGGTATTCAGGTTGTGCCTTTTGAACTTAACAAAGCCCAAATGTCTTAATGTGTGTTAGGCCKGGATTTGCAGATATAGTAAGTGCAACCCTGCTTTTACATGATTCTTGAAGGTTTCCATAATGATTTTTTGAACTTAATTTTACAAGTTTATGTTAGTCCTCAGTTTTTATTGGGATACAATGTAATTTGCAAGAAACTTGGGAAAAAGTTGTGCATTTGTTTATGTGAGTTCTTGAGAAGCCTCCAAATACCTCAACTTCCTAYGTTCTTTTGTAGACTTCTCTTTGTCAAGGAGATGCTTGTGGAGTTGGTCTAAAGTATGATTAGGTTTGGCCACTACATATGCCTCCTTTCAATTAGATTTTTCCTACAGCCAATGTAAGTATATTTTGGTATTAAACAAAAATCTGAAAAGTCTAGGTAGAAGTAATAAAGCATTAGAATTTTTATGTTGTTCATATGTATGGTGCAGACTCAGTTGTGTAGATTGTGTGAAGGAAATTACTTCTGTTATCAAGACTTGTACAAAATGTTTTGGGTGGGTTTAAGCACCCACTAAACTTTATTTTTCCCCCCTCTGAAATATGGCAACTGTGTAGAAATTGCTGCAATCCTGAAACACAGGATTCCTGTTCCACATTTGTCTGTAGTTACTATTGTGATGCCCTTGTCCAAGTGTTGAGTCTTTAMAGGTTCCCACTGACAAGTTCCTGTTGGAGCCTTCTTTAGATAACAGCCTCCTTTGCACAGCTTTAAATTAGCTGTTGACTGACTGAAGGCTCTTGGGCAAGAGGCTGCCTCAGCAGCATCCTCTTTGAAACTAATGTAGTTTCCTGCACAGAGATATAGCCCTTGCCATTCCACAGCTGTCCATCAGACTTGTCTGATTTAATGRTGGTGTTGTATAGAAATCCATGACAATAAAATTTCTTATAACATCTTCATAGTCCCTTCTGTTTCTTGGGACTAAAATACCTATTTTAGTGCCTAAGTTGCACTATGTTGAGTGTAATGAAATGCTTTGTATGAAAAATTAACAGAATGGGAAGTAGACGTAAACATCAAAGACTTTAAGCAGTCACAAATCCTTCACAACAGTCAATTAACATAATGGGGAAAACAGATATGAAAATGTAGAAATGGAGAGGGAGAGGTTTGCRAAATGAGTTTGAAGGAATGCTGCTKGTTGACAGAATAAATAAAATTCCCCAAATAAATGGGRAAAGGACTGCAYCGTCCCAAAGGCAGTTTTTTACTGKGTTCATGGTATATAAATTTTTGTCYACTTTTCAGTGCTACTTCCAGTTTGAATTCTTTCTAGTGTAAAAATCTTTTTTCCCTCTCCACCCTTGTCTCTAAATGCTTTAGTAGTGAAGTTCAATTGATGATTTACCGTTGCCATAGCTATAAAACCATAACAGAAGCACAACTAACAATTTCATTTGGAATGAACTCAGGTTTTGTGTGTGCATGAAGTTATAACATATTAATATGGTTACTTGGACTTACTAGCATTTGATTTATTTTAGCTTGCCTCACTGGAATTTCTTTTTGTAAGGCAAATTTAACTGAGGTCATTAATACCTTAGGCAGTCAATGTTTTACCCAACACTTCCATATTAACTAGTTGATACCTCTGTGGCCAGATAAAACTCTAATCCTCCAGCAACTCATGCTCCTTAAATTGCTTTGGAAAGAAGCTCTTAGGCCAAATAGTAACAAACAATTGTAATTTTCATAGAGAAGCTATATATAACTTTTTTATGATGCAAATAAGATAATTGTGCATAAATAATAACTAAAATAAGCTGACAATCAAGTGAAGTCTGATCAAGTCTGTGTTGCATTGGTTATTTGAACAGAAGTCCTTGAACTACTGGTACCTGGTACAAGGATTTTCAACAGAATCTGTTTCTTTGGTCATACCAAAAACTTTGGGTATTTAAAAATGATTCYTTCGTTCAAAAGATAAAATGCAGTTTTAAGATTCAAACTGACTCACAAGCAAATATTTGTAATGACTGAGATCTATTTATGTTTTCAGAAATACTTYTATAAAATCACTTGATTGAAGTTAAGAGCATAGCGCAACAATTGTGAGTTAAAGGATTACAATATGTTTCCAGAAAAAAAAAGGAATGTGTTAAGCATGGTATATTTTTTGGTACTGTGTCATTAAGKTTTTTTCAGTTATTTTTGATAACTGTATGCTTAGTCAAATATTCCTATATAAAAAATACTCTCAAGGGTGCTGAATAGATAGTGATTTCTTGGATAAAGATTGATACTGTAAGAAGTCAGCTGGGAAGTATTTGCAAAGATTTTTCCTTGGCTGCTGACTTCTTGTTTCATGGTTCAGTAGGTCACAGTGACTGTGTCTGCACATATGCACTTAGGAATGAAAGAAGACCCTAAAATATTTGGGAGTTTTGGTGTTATTTATTTGTTTGCTTGTATTTCTCAATTAACTGCTTAATTGTGGTCAGGGTTTTTTTTGGGAACCTGACTTCTGCAGGTCAGTGCTTGGTTATGTATATTATCTGAATTTTAAAAATAAAGTGCTTAATTGAAGAAGCGCYTTAACTGATAATAGCACTTAGTGATTTTAGTGACAGGGTAAAAATATTTTGTGTTAACTTCATCCAAAATACTGTCYTCCTGAAGAACAGTATCCAGAGTATTTGAGAGAGCAGTTTTACTGAAAATATGCAAAGGTCAAAAAAGTTGGCTTAAATAAATAATATTTTTTTTAAAAGAACAGGCACTCCCCTATCCAATAAAATATTTTTGTCATTTTCTTTGCCAGCTCAATTTTATGGTCATGTAATTTTGTATTAGGCAAAGGTAGGTATATCATTTAGACAAAGCTTTCACACAGCTCTGAGCACTTAATTTCACAGGACTACAATAACCCTTTCTGAATTGAGGCCAGCAAAAACAGACATTAGAAATTATTTTTATGAACATGACTGATAGGTAGCTAAATAGAGTCAGGGCAGTGTCTTGTTACTTATTCTTCAGAGCTTCTGATATAAATTATTGCTTTATTATGGCTTAATATKGTACTCATTTGCAATACCAGTTAACTGCTCCTTTATTTCCTGGAAGAAATTGTTTTTCTCAGCTCTCCTCCATTCATTGCATTTGCTTCCCTCAGCATGCAGGCTATAGCTTCTTGGTCTTAAAACCATGCATTCAATTGTGTTGTTTGTTTTCCTCACTTTTTATAAGTGTCATAGCTTCAGCTACACTACATTATATTTGGCAACATAATTACTGTATTCTCTACAAGATGTGGAGACTCCCATAACAGTTTGTTATGTCCTGATGTCATGTCATAACATTTTGTCTTTAAGTGGGATTTTCCATTTTCCTGGGGTGACCTGTATTACATGGATATTGTTTAATTTATGTTCTTAACAGAACAGAAAGGGGCAACTTTTCCTTTGAGTTTCACAAAAACCAGACACTTTTGTTTTTTAACTTTTTTTAGTTTGCTCTGGAATGAATCASTATTCTTTGAATAATAATTAAAATGATGATATTTTGTTTGTTTGTTTTAAGCAATGTTGTAGTGGTGATTTTAGAGGCTGTGTTCTAAGAATGCAAGAAAAATAGATGATGGTTTGTAAAGCTCAGCTTTTGTCTTTCTTTTTA
Organism: Malurus melanocephalus; assembly: GCF_030028575.1. NCBI lineage: Eukaryota > Metazoa > Chordata > Aves > Passeriformes > Maluridae > Malurus > Malurus melanocephalus. The sequence continues at coordinate 1,490,295 of NW_026623268.1, forward strand.
CTGAAGTGTTGTGGAGTTTTTAATGTACAGATTATCAATATCTGTATCAGACCCTTCTGCATTTATGACTGGGATTTTTAATTTCTCTGATTTTTTTTTTTAAATCACAAAGATACATATTTTTAACCAGCTCATGCTCTTCACCCTTCCCTAGATGAAAGATRTGGGTTACAAGAGGTTCTGCAGGATATTACATGAGGGAGACTTGCTTCTATAGTTTTTGGACATATGCTTGAATTTCCCCTGGTGTAAAGCAAATAAAAGCTCTAAGCTGAAAGCTTTTAAATGTGGATGAAGTCATGCCTCTTCCATTGAGGCACTCTTCCCAGCCAGCAATAAGACATGGTCTGGCCTTTAATAAGAGAAGAAATATGCTTCATCATTTCTGGTAAATCTTACAAGTTATTGTAATTTTTTGACACCAGTGCAGTCAAATATTTATTTTTATAAGAAAGCCAGTCTGTTCCTTCCACAGTTCATTGAAACAAAATTTGGGTTTGTTAAAGTGTTTCTGGTCTTGATGTGGYTATGCATTTTTTTATTTTGTGTTTTCCTTTGCCTACAGTTATATTTATTGATGTGYAATTTTTATGAAGACGTATGTTACAACATTTTTATGGCTCTCTACTATCTTTATTAATGCTTCTTTTTCCCCTGTCATAAAGAAAGTCAAAAGCCTTTGAAATTACAGCAGCAACAACATACCATAGCTGTTGTGTAATCTGCTGGCTTTATCTGAATCAGTCAGCACTTCCCAACAGAATGTGAAAAGTTACTTCAAAATTTGTTTTCCATTACATTAATTTACATCTGTAAATTTCAAAGAATTGGTTTATGCTAGGACTGAAACCTCCACAAAGRGTGTCTCAACTGCAAGAGACTGTGTAAGGTAAATTTCTAAATAATAAGGAAATTTATTTTATAAAATGAGGGGGGGTGTGAGTTCTTATTACTCCATAAACTATCACCAAGTAATTATCATTTTATCTGATGCTTAAAATGCTGACTTGCTGTACAAATCTTAGTAATCACAGAAGATGAATAGTATTGCCAGTTTTGAGATAACAGGCAAAATTTCACATGGATAACCAGATGTATTTAGCTGTGATGCTGAGTAAACATAGGGAGCATAATTATTCTGGAACACTAATGTTTSTTACTGGTGATACAGGGACATTTGCACTCATAAACTTTATGAAATCCTTGGTAAATTTGGTGACTATAAATGGTGTGAGAAACTTCTAGCAAATTTATATGGGTTAATTTAAGATTTAAGACTGAATTAATTTCCAGTTYGAGTAATTTTACTTCAGCACTAAAATTCAGTTTTATTATGGAGCCTCAGTTTAAGAAAAAAGCAATTCTATCTTCAATTACATTCTTTCCATATCTAGATGTTCTTGGAAATCACCTATCAAAGCATCTGTCTTGTGTAAAAGTCATTAAGGCTTCCTGTGGCAGTAAGGATTTGAATGTCAATGTGATAATTGTTAATTCTGATGTTCATTTCTGATGTTCTAATGACAGCCTCTGTGGTCTCTGAGACTCTGATAGGAAGGTGGGAGTGGGATTTTTAGGTGGAAGTGAAGAAGATGCTGTGCTATTAAATTGTTGGCAGGGKTTTGGTTTGGTTTGTTTTTTTCCTTGACTTCTTTTTAATTTAAATGAATACTAACCTGACAAGACCAAAATATTAGTAAACTTTAGTTGAAGTTAACCTTAAACACTCTGGGTCCCACCATTCTTTTTATTAGGATACATGGCACAATGAATTGTGAGTTGGACTCTGATGTGTCACTGCTTTTGAGATGCACTCTGCTTTCTTCTTCCCTCTTTCTAGAATTAACAGCTATTTCAGGTATTCTCTGAAGTCAGTWTCTATTGCTGTTGGCATTTCAATGCTATATGATTGTGCATGGAGCATGACTTAATCCTCTTCTGTTCTGAATCTAAATACCTAGTGAGGTAACCAGCTCATGGGAGTAGCACTTTGGTTTTGTTACTTAGTAATTCAGGATTTCTTTGTTTTATATTGCCACAGTGCATATTCACCACCTTCCCCTTCCTCCCCCTTCTCTCTCACTCTCCTGCCACACTGCCTGTAAAGTCAGAAATGAAGTCAGTAATTTCAGATGCAACACCAGAATTTGGAACTCTTCAAATTTACGTCAGCCAGCAAATTATAGTTTTGCAGATGGAAAGCTTTCAGAAGGAAATGGAAAGATGAACCACAAGAGATGTGGTATAGGGGTCAAAGCAACAAGACTGAGGCAGAACTTTTCAGTTACTAATCCAGATCCTGCTTCTGTCTTGTCTTCACCTTTAACAAGTGAAATTTTGTGCTGATCCTCAGATKTATTATAAGGGAAAAGCAGTGTTAACTTACTGTAACAGATTTTGACAATTATTATTAAYCCAAATAGGTTTTAAGAACAGTAATTACACAAAATAAACTAGACAACTACTGCTTTTTATAATTTGTGATTTTTAAACAAGTCATTGAAATTACTGTATTTGATGATTTGATATTTGATGTTACATCATAACAAGATGAATTGATGGGAGAAATCGCGTGTCTTTATGAACCTGAGTTTTGTTTTAAGTGTGTAYTTTAAGCATTATTCCTGCTAGAACATTACTGCTTGACCACAGTTACTGAGCTGTTTTTAAAATCACCCATGTTATAACACTCAATACTGCAGAGATAGACAGGACCGGATTTAATCCACCCTGTGAGCAGGTGGATGGGTTTGCATTTTCTGTTCAGCGTGTTGSTGCTAGGAATCGATACCATTGCAGCCTCCTGCTAGAATTTACCAAGTGAAAAACTGTTACAGGAGTTACCTCTTGAACTGAACTGTCTTCTGGAGCCTTGCCTGACTTCACCCCTCTTCACCATGGAAAGATTAGGCACAAGCAAGGGAGTGCAGCTTGCCCAAGTTACTTCTGATTAGGCTACTGCTGGCAATGATGATCCCAGCCACGTGTGCTTGGTTTATATAAGGCAAATACTACTTTGCMATCAGTGCTATGCTGTGTTTACTATTGATGTAAGAGTGCTGTTTGGAGGTCTGAGTTTTTGTCTTGGCTATTTACTCTGCATCCTTCAGTTGATTGAGGAGTTTGCAGAGATTCTGATTCTCTGAATGAGTGAGTTGCTTCAGCTCAGTGTAAGTTTGTAACTTTTAAATCATATTTTGACACTAAAATGATACTGTTTTATATTAACAGTCTGAGTTTTCTTTAGGCAATTTTTGTAGATAAATCCTGTGATTTTTTTTTTTTCTGTGTGTTACATCATAGTGTGTAGGTTCAAGGTGGACATCTTTTATGGACTCTTAGTGGGGGGCAGTTGGGAAAATAGTGCTATTCTGTTCTGTTGTCTGATTCACCTGAGGCAGTGCTGGTGCTGCTTTCTTGACCAGAATTGGGCATAATTGTGCAAGGATCCAATTTATACAAACTTTTTTTAACTTCAATTAGTTAATATTTTTGGTATGACAGAAAATGGCACTCAGCCAACCATAACACATCATGTTACTCAGAGGAGACTGGTTAGTCGTAAATGTCATTTTCCCATAACATTTACAGGAACTGGATGTTCTCWAAAACAATTTTAACACACATTTTATATAAAAATAAATGTCTGGGGCTGAATTTTCGTCCATGGGCAGAGTAGGCACTGTGCCTATCTCTTTTGCTAACGATGGCCTTATATTATCAGTCATCACCAGTGGTAGAATTTAGAACTTTCCATACTGCCATGCACACTTTGTCTTTTGAACTGAAGGCATCCTACTCATGCTGCCAGCCCTGCATAAGCTGCTCAGTTACACAGTGGCCACTTGCTTCTRGACAGGTGGAACTTGTCTGCAAACTTAATTATGCACATTTCATGCTCAGTGCACAAGACAAGTATTTATGTACTGAAATTGTGATTAAAAACACACAGATTAGACAGAGTAAGTTAAATAGAGGTATTTTAGTACTGAATGGGACTGTCAGGGAAGACTAAGAGTTTGCCCTTTTTTTTAAGAAACGGGGCTGGTTATAAACAATTAGACAAACATTCTTTCAAAATTATATAGATGATGTCACTGCTTTGCAGGAGGATTCAAATTCCATGACTTCTTGAGGGTACTGTTCTGTTCATGCCCATAAAATCTTTATTATGTACATAAAACCTAAGACAAAAGTAAGCCCTTTTCCTGGTGTGCTGATTTCCTGAAGTAGTTCTGTGTATGTTTAATAAACTCTGAGTGTTTGAAAATGGGATTGGATGGCACATCATTCCTTCTTTTCTGACAGAAAACATAAATTTTAATTGTTACTGCAAATTCAGCCTCAGGTATTTAAATTTTCCTTGTTTGCAAGAAACAGTGCAAAAAGTTGAGGCTTTTATCAGGTTTRTCAATACAGTTGTGATTTTTCTGGTAGCCAAGACTGTAAGTAATAATGTTAACAGAGATAGTGATTATATCAAACAGAAGTTTCATTTTGAACCTAAATATGCATCTTTTCCCCATAGACCTGATAATGTGAGGGTGTCCTTTTCTCTAAGATAGACTTGGCCAGCACTTCATGTGGTAGACACAAGGTGAGAGAGATGGTAATAGTGCAATGCAGCAGGTTAAGTGGCTAAAGCTGGCTTTGAATCTCAAGGGATGAAGAATCCCACTAGTTTCTAGGTGACTTCAGCATGATGTGACCTTCAGAAATTGTAATGGAACTATTTCGGATGCATTCTGATTGCTTCTGGTTACATTTCTAGGTATCAAACCTCTATAGCTCTGCAACCAGGGAAATAATTAATTTTCTTGCTATCTGTTCTAAATTTGCTAAATGTTTGGAAGTTTTATTTTCTCCCAACAGCCCTCTGGCCACATAGACCTGGGAACACTTCGTGTATTATCTAAAGGTGCAAAGTCAATGCATGTTTTGTCTAAAGCATGTTAATCCTCAGCAAAGGTGCTCTTGTTCGGTATTGAAGTTTACATGGTTTCTCCAAACAGATCCTCTTCCAAGAGGACTAACATGTTGTTTTAGACTACAGGACAGGGAGCTACRTTGGAGACATGAAAATCATAGTTTRAGAATTTTTTTAATGTTTGTAGWTCTAACCAAGGTTTACTTKACTGATTTMATTCACATAGTTCAATAGCAAATGGTAGTTTAAGTAGCTTCTTCACCTGTGATGAATTGTTTGGAGTAATTGTATTACTCTCAGATCTTTTGATTATGATGTGTTGAAGTAAGATTTTTCCATTTTTGTGCAGCCTTGGGAATTCACTTTGTTTGAAAGATTAAATACCCTGCTTGAGAGTAAAGAAATTGGATCCTTTAGTTGTATGTCCATTCAGAGTGCMAGTGCCAGTGCTTGGGGTGGTTGTGGTGTTTTGGGTTTTTTAGCTACTTGCATATGTGTTCAACAGCTGGAGTAACTTGCTTGCTTTGTAAAATAAATGCTTCCCTATTTCCTAGGGAAAAGAACCCTAAATTGTTGGGATGAAAAAAGTAGATTTAACTAGTTCTGGCATTTCTGTGACCAATGATTTCTTAAACTCTTTTAAAATTGGTCTGAGCAGTCTTCCTAAAGCCAAGAGAGATACTTACTTTTTCCATCTTTAGTTGTTTTCCAGTGTTCTTTGCCTTTTGAAAAYTGTCATAGGAAAAGGCTTTTTTAGGAAAGGGGAGGATCACGTGCATGTATGCTTCCCTTKTCCYTTCATWTGAAGACTTTGTGTTCCTTGTTCTTTAAGGAACTGTGAATTCAGTTGAACATTCTGTRCCTTGTTAGTGTACCCCAAATTGATTTATAACTCAGTGTAATTATGTGACATTTGGCTATGTGCCTTACTTGATCTCTTTTCTTGCCTCTTGGCATTCAGGTTATATTTTCTTGTTTCAGATGTCACTGAAAATGAAGGAGCTGTAGCTTGCTTTCATGTACTGTATGTTTCTGATGTAATACATTTTAGCTTTTATCCCTAATTTATAATGTGGTTTCAAATGCTGGAAATAAGAGTTATCTCTAGACAGAACTTGCAAGTTGTTTAGTTAACTGCTTTAATCTAGATATATGAGAGAGTCATTTACAAGTTACATTACCAATGTGAATTTCTGATTCTTCCCACCCTGTTAATCCATAATGAAATAGGGAAATTTTGCTGTTTACAGAGATGACAGTAATCCTATAGAGCTCTAAGTGGCAGGTGGGAGCAAAGCAGGGGCAAGTAGACCCTTTCCAGAGTGGCTGCTCCTTTGTGTAGCAGGTTACATTTTCCTCCCTCCTCTTTACATGGGTTAGTAGAGTGTGGAAGCGTGAATCTTCCTGTCAGCTGCTTTTCCAAAAGGGAACCAGTGTGTGCATCTCCCAGTGCAAGCCTAGGCATTCTCCACCAGTTGGTGTTGTCCCCAAACCACCCTTATGGGCAGCTGTTTGTCATCTGGAATTGGCTTAGAGTAAAGCTGCACTTGCTGATTTTATTCCAGAGGCTTTTTATCCCCYTGCTCTGCTCACTCATATGCATGCAAATGAACATGCCCATTTATATATTAGATGTGTCTTTAGAAACATAGATTTTAGAGGTTTTAGTGCTGCCAAGGTTCATGGTAGCCTTTTCATTGAAGGCAATTCAGTATTTAGTTCGGGAATGATAATGGTCTGCTGGTTAAAAGGCATTTCTCTTTATGTGAATGAACATTTAGTAGTATTTTGCAAGTTAAGAAAAATGTTTCAGCTTTAAGTATTAACATTTGAACATTGCATTTTTTCCACACCTTTCTACATCCAAGTTAGTGTGTTCAATGCTGGATTTCAGMTATTTAGATTAGGGATTAGCTGTCCCAAATTGAGAGCTGTTATACCCTCTACCTGTTACATCCTCAGGTTCAAGTGACCAATATAAATCACTTTCATTTTGTTAGGTAGGAACCTRTTACAGAATGGCCCTACTGAGGTGCAGAATGTGCTTGACCAGGGGGTAGTATGGCATTTATTAGGCTTCTTCTGAGAAACCTCTTTGTAGCTAAGTAGAATAGAACCATGTTTGGRAATGTGATGGGTGATGTTAGTTTCAGGTAGGCCAAACTTACATGTGATAAAATTTCCTAATTTTCTTCATAATTAGACTTAMTGACTGAAAACTGTGTAAATTGTACAAAACAAAAGGTTAAATCCATAGAAAGTTGACAGAATCCARTCAGCTTAAAYTCAGTTCTTGGATASTTTTGTCCATGTGCTAAAATCCAATGTGTAATTAAAATGTGAGTTTTATGAATGCATTGCTTTCCATTTTTAAGCAGCCAGTTTTGTGTGGTTTTTTATGGTAATAGCATCATGCTGCTTCATTTCAGTTTAAAAAAATTTTCCTCATTCCCTTACTCTGTCATTGCGATAGTTGCTATGCAAACATTAGATAAGCTTTGTGTCTCTAATAAAAAAAGACAAAGTTTAAAATCAGCTGTCTGCAATGAATTTGTAAGAAAATGCTTTGAATATTATGTTTAAGGCAGATTGTAAGAACTCTATCCATCATTTAAGTGCAATTGTTGTGTTCCTACCCAGGCCACTGGAAATCTACAAAGGRTAATAAAGTTTGATGCATTGTTTCGAGTGCCTGAAATGTGTGCAAGATGAGTCAGGCGTGGTTTTTTTCCCCAGCCACATTTTCAGTCATGTTCACTAGAGCTTTGTGTACCTTACCTGACGTACATCTGCAAAAGTCTGGGAAGTTTGGCATGAATAGTTAGGTTACTGTGGACTCTGGTCTGTGAGCATGCAGCATGAAGCAAAATGGCTCAAATTCAGCCACTCTCTGGTGGTCACCTGCCCAGCCTGAGGCTGAAGTCAAGCACATGAGCTGCAGCAGAAGGGATGACTTCTGCAGCAGGCAAAAAGGACGTGCTTTTGTCAGCTTGAATGACCAAGGTTGTAGGACCTTGGAGTTGTGCGGAAATGGTGCCTAGCAAGGCTGGGTTGAATTTTCACCCCAATATTTTGGTATTGCTGTTAAATGAGGGTTATACAATGATGTTGCTCAGTGTTCAGCCAGCATCCATTGTCTGCATGAGCATTCACCTTTTCACTGTCATATCAGGTCTGGTGAGGAGCAATTGCTTTGGGAAGTGTTTTTTATATGGTTTTAACTGGCAGCTACAGACTGCCTCACAAAATCTTCAAATGCACATCCTCACAGAAATTGTGAACATTCTGGAGAAGTGAGCTATACCTGCCTGAGAAGTCTCCATTGGTCCATCAGGGTGAGTGCAGCTACTGTGCTTCAGGAACAACATGCACACTGGACATGCAATCTAAGTGATTTTTGTCTTATGCTGATAGAAAATACAGCAAATGTCAACATCAGCATAATGTGCCAAGAGGTTTAAGAGTCGAAATGTTCATTACTTCACTTAAATCACAAGATTGGGCACTGTAATTTAGCATTTTTCAACAGTGATTTTTACCTTCTTGGAGCTGATTAAATCCATTTAGTAAATGGTTGAACTAACCAAGCTTTCAACCTAAACTCTAATGGCAGAATCCTATCAGTATGAAAGACAAACCCTGAGCAATTAAAAATTATTGATAAGACATAGTTTCTAAGTTCAAATCAACTTGGTGACAAGATAAAATGTTAAAGGAAACTATTAATGAGACGGAACTACAGTTTTATACTATGATTTTTAAAGATACRTCTTCCTACATTGTGAACTCATTAGGTGTGTTTGACTTAGATATTTTAATTGCTTTTTTAATGAACTGTGTTCAGATAGTGCCACACCCAGGATTTGAGAGCAGCTGCTTGTAGGAAAGGTCCAGAGGAGCTGTAGTTGCTCACTTGCTCATGCCAAACTATGTATGGTAAAGTTTTCCTGAAGAAAACTCAGTCTTTTAAGATCTGCCACAGAGGGGAAACTCATTGGGAGTCAAACCAGGCTTTTTTTAGTAATCCCATGACTTGGGCAAATTTGGTGATTAATCATAGTATTAGGTAAATAGTACGAAAATGCTGTTCCTCCGACACCGACAAATCAAGAAATAATTTGATTTTGTTCCACTGACAAATCAAGAAATAATTTGATTTTACTAATAGTGATGGGGAATAGAAACTAAGTTTAAGTTAGATCCCTTGTCTTCTGGACCAAATCTCTAAAAATTCTGTTGTCAGCAGATGTTTGTCGGTGGAGGAAAGGGAAGTGACGGGAAAGGAACARAGGGTCAGTGCAGTTTGATAGGAAGTTGACTTTCACTTCTGGGGGATATATCTGTTCTTAAAATGTTTTCACATTGGATGTTGTGAAAAATWACTATAAAAAGAAATTTAGATGAAGAAATACAATTATTTAAGACTGAGTTGCATGATGATKATTTTCTTTCACTGTCTCCTTTTAATTAGCAGAAGCTAGAAWTTTAATCACTTAAAATTAGGAATACCAGTCAATTAATGCCCAATACATGTTAAGAAATGTAATATAAAAAAAGTGTAATACAGAAGGGGTGGTGGGGGAAAAACAGCAGTAAGAGAGTTTAGTCATTATACCGCTGTCTAATTGTTTTGGAGTTCCACCAGTATAAATGAGAGCAAAATTAGTCCTGTAAGTATTAAGTGAAGAATGTTTTTCCTTTTAATCTAAGGAAAATAGACTCTGAAGTAGAGTTCTGGRTTTTGATAGCTGTTACGATTTTTATTAGGTTAGCAGTATTCACAGTACAGATGGTAGTTTAGATACTGCTAAAGCAGTAATTAGTGATAGAAGTTACTCTTTGTTGGATCTGAAGCAGCTGCAATTGTTGTTACCTGAGGGACGCTCTTTTCTTTTTCTACTTAGTGTTTTTACTAAATTTGTATATTTATTACATGTGTAGCATTTTTGTTAATATTTTTTCTTTATCATACTTTAGCCTTTCGGCTTCTTCAGTTTATCCTTACTACTCAGGCATTTTTTGAGGACTGTTACTTAACTCTGGCTCCTAACACATCTGTTCAYAATGTAGCTAACATATAACTTGACACTGGATATTTACAAACGAAGTAATTCCAAAACTGCCAGGACATAGGATGCAAGTCTGCAGCTATGACAGARTAGTGAGCAGAAGACTTTGTAAGGGGCTGGGGATATTGATCAGGGGTATTGTTTTTCTACTATGAAAATACATTTGTTCTGGTTGCTAGGATTCTTTTCATTCTATGTATATATACTATACAGTGCCCTCTTCCCTGATTCTCTCATTAACAGAGGTATAAGCTTTGCTTGTTACAAAAAAGATTGTTGGAAACATGGATGTGACTTTTATCTAATTGCCAAGGTTAATAATACATAAATACCTGAATTATCTCTGAAATGAAAGGTCTSTTTATATTTACATTTTAGAAGCATGTTGAAAATAACTTCTTCATATTTTCTCATTTAAAGCCAGAAAAAATTATGAAAAAGTTCWCACATGATATTTTGGTTCAGCCTCTAAATCCATGTGTGCATGATACTGCAACAATGCATATGTTTGTATCAGCATTGATTTTTCCTAAATATATACTTGAACAAGATTTTTCAGGATTTAACACGTTAAATAAAAGGAAAAAGAATCCTTACTTCTGTCCTAAAATTTTATGCTGATTTAATTTCGTATTAAGGGAAAGGAAGACATATTACAAAAACAGGTTTTACCTTCAAGAAGAGTTCAAGTTTAAAGGTCTTAAGGTCTAACTTTTCTAACATTTTAAATTACACAACAGGACTCTGAAAAGCAGTACTCAGCAGCTCCAATTTGAAAGTRGGACAGTACAATTGACTTAATTGCAGTTGTTCCTATAAAGAAGGATTTGATAGGGTTTGGCTCTTAATTAACAGAGAGGACAGTGTAACTTTGCATACTAGGCAGGTGTGAGTTACAAACACACTGAAGTCTGATCTTTCAAGGTGATTTGCACCTCGTCAGAACTGTTTTTCATTCCCTGTTTCGTGGAGTTAATAACTGCAATACTGTTGACCATCTTGCAGAATAAGCCTTGAGGAGAGCAGTGTTTTCTGATTCTCACACTCAACATGTGTTTGACAGGGATTTAAAGTTTTTTTTGCATCTAAATCTGACAGTTCTGCCCTCTTGTGATTTGACACTTGCATGCAAGACACAGAAGAGGGAAGCAGTGTGTAAGAGTTGAAAAGTTTGTTAGTAATTAAACTAGTTGCAATTCTTTCTTTTAGACATAGCATAATCCTATTGCAAAGTAATGTTTGTGGCAATTTATACATTGCACTGTAAACTATGGTAGAACTTGTTCAAAAGTATAGTAAACGCTTAGAGATGTATACATACATGTCTACTAATATATAGCATATGCATGTAAATGCAGCAGAAAAAGAGCTCTGATATATTACAATACTGTTACACTCCTTCCACAGCTTTAAATGAATTCATGGTTTTATCCGACCATTTGGAAAGTGTATGTAATTCATAACTCTCTCCTTCTTTAATGTTACATTAATTTCTCATCTCTCGGCTCTGTAGGAATTGCTTTAAAGACAGTTTTTAACGCTTTAAATAGTCACCCTATATATGATTAACCAGACATCTTCTAGATCTCCTGGTGCTGTTTTGGGGTATTTCACTGTTTCTCAATCCTCACCTCTCTTTTTTTTTTTTTTGGAAGTCACTTTTTAAGAAAAGTTATCTCACTAGAAGAAAAGCCAGAAGCGCCAGTGCTTGCCAGCAGGAGCTCGCTTCCCACCCTGTGCCTTACCTTGCGCTGGCGGGCTATAGCAATCGCGGCTGAGCTGGTGCTGCGGGCGCTGCGGGTCGGGGCTGCCGGTGAGCATTGCAGCGCTCCGCYGAACAATGCGCGACGGGCGGGCGGCGCGGCCGAGCCTAGGCGGCATTACGTCAGCGCATTGCCATATACGGCGCGGTGCAGCCCCGCCGTGCTGCCCGGGGCTCTCCGGCCGGCGGCTGGGGCAAGCGGGGCTGAGGGGCGGGCGAGCGGGGCTCAGCGGGGCAAGCGGGGCTGTGGGGCGGGCGAGCGGGGCTCAGCGGGGCTGTAGGGCGAGCGGGGCTGCGGAGCGGGCGACCTGGACACAGCGGGGCAAGCCGGGGCTATGGGGCGAGCGGGGCTGCGGGGCTGAGGGAGGGCGAGAGCGAGAGGGGCTGAGCGGGGCTGTGGGGCGGACTGGGTTCTGGGCAAGCTCGGCTTTAGGCGTGCTCGGCTCTGGCAAACTCGGCTTTAGGCGAACTCGGCTCTGGGCGAACTCGGCTCTGGGCGAACTCGGCTCTGGGCGAACTCGGCTCTGGGCAAACTCGGCTCTGGGCAAACTCGGCTCTGGGCAAACTCGGCTCTGGGCAAACTCGGCTCTGGGCAAACTCGGCTCTGGGCAAACTCGGCTTTAGGCAAACTCAGCTCTGGGCAAACTCGGCTCTGGGCAAACTCGGCTCGCCCCGGTCAGCTCAGCTGTGGGAAAGCTCGGCCTGCTCTGGGCATCTCCGGCCGCTCTGGATGCTGGCTCCGGCTGAGCCCATTGCTGTGTCAAACATTGCATTTGTCCACCAGCTCAGGGTCGGGAAGAGTGTGCGGAAGGTTTGGGTTAGAGCAGTTCCCCTGTGGCGCTGATAATAAAGTCGTTAGGAGTTGTTAGTGATCAGGTACAATGTTTTGCACTTAGTCCTGCAGCCTAGAGTTTGAAAACGGAAAAAATTAATTCCAAGTCATAGCCATCTTCTTTAATTAGTTGTTCTGAGGAAGCTTTTTCTTTTTTTTTTTTTTAATTTTTTTTTTTTTAGGTTTTTTTTAGACAAACAAAGTTACTAGCTGAACTCCTCTGAGGGGGGTATGAACTTTGAGCCTTCCTTTTTTTTTTCCTTCTGTAAAGAGTCGAGGTCCTTGGAGGATAGTATTTTATTTCCTGATGATGTAACTACAAAACAATTCTCTTAAGTGATGATGGGAAGGCCAGATGAAATCTGATTTTTTTTTTTTCTCTTCAGTGTTTTTTCTTCAAACCCCTTCCCTTTTTTGTATGTTTGTGTTTCAGCTAACACAATTAAGCAGTCCAACTAACTATTTTTAGTAAGAAGGTCTTGAAGAAATGAATCATTGGTTTTAACATTTAGGAAAGAGGCAGAATGCCAAAAAGTAGGATTTAGATTGAAGAACATAAAATGTATCTCTTGTATTCCCCATCATTTGGTGTACACCATGAATAAACATTGAGAGCAGAAGGAAGAAATACTGSAAATAGGTACACTGGAAATTCCACTAAGGGTTAACGGGAGTCAGTGAAATAATCTCCTTTTATGTTGATGGGTAAATTAGACCATTTAAAGGTATTCTACACTATTAAAGTTCAGAGCTTTAAAGTAGGTGCATTCACAGTTCACTTATTTGCAGCATTTGAATTTAAGTCTTCATCTCTATAGCTTAAGCTGTTCTCTGTCTACTTTTAGTGTGTTTTGTCATATTGAACATAATGCTAGCATAAGGAAATTTACTTATTTGGGGGTGTTGTCTGTAAGTATGAAGACAAGTGGTGATTAGAACATTTGCGTTTAATTAACAAGACAGACCTCTTTTAGCTACCTTGCATATATTTACCCTGAGTGTAGCCTGAAAAAGGTACTTATTCTTTAGTTGGAAAATCCCAGGCAAACCCTTGAATTGTTACTGAATGAAGACTTCCTCAGAACTGTGCCACTTATTTTTATGGGCGATCCTGCTCTGTCCTCTTTGTAAGTTTCTGAGAAAGTCAAGATTTGGGTACTTGATCAGAAAACTTCCAAATCTGTTTAACACTAACCCTTCCCAAATAGTTTCGGAGATAGAAAACATCTTACTTGAATATACCAATGAACGGATCAGAATAATATTTCATTTGCTATTCCAGGGAGATTTAATAATCAAATTCAAACAAAAACAAAATAACCTGTCTTTTAGCTAARACTGACCTATTCAGTTCCTTGGCTAATGTTTTTGGAAGCTAACATTTTGTCTGTTTTTTCTCAAAAGTATTAGCCAATATGGATCATTCAAAATACAAGCTCATCCAGGTGACCTTGGTATGGGGAGCATCTTCAGCTACAAACKCAGCCTTTCTGCTGGGACTTTGTTTAAAAAGACAGGACAAGTGCAGGTGCAAGGTACTGCCTTAGAGCGGGCAGTGGAGGTACTGCTTTGGTTTGCAGCAGGTCAAGTAAATTATTCAATGGAAGGCTGGTAGGAGTTAAAGGTGAATGCATTCTTTTTTACACAAGTATGTGCATATGCAAGCGTATAAATCCTTAGGGGTGAGAACTACTGCTTCTGTCCTGGGTTTGGGTTTTTTCCTTTCCTTACATTTGCAACTGTTCTGTTTTTCTGCATCTTTCCCTTTACCTGCACACACCCTGTTTCTGTAGTTCATATGAAAATTGCCTGCATTTTTATTCTCCCACATGAAGCAGTGGCTTTAGGCCATAMGCAGCTTTGAAGAAGAGGACTTCTCAAAAACTGGTGATCAAAACTCCATCCTCACAGGCTAGTTCTGCTGTGGAATTGCAAGGAACATAGCTCCAATGATGCTGGTGATAAGTTTATTGGTAGTCTGGGAGCAGGGAATGGGRGATGCAAGTCCTTCTGTTTATAGGTCTGTGTTTACATCTGGGGATGGCCAAAATATGARCTCCTAGTTTCTTAATTAATTCTCCTCTGTAAATACAAAGGTGCACATCTGTGACCTTGTGCAAAGCAGCTTTATCAAAGAACATCAGCTGAGTGTGTAATGACCTGACTTCCTTCTCTTTTATTGTCATGACTTAAAGGACAGAGYACAGTGCTATTCCAAGCCCTGTTAAAAAAACTACATTATTGAAAATTCCAAGTTCTGGATTACTAAACTAACACGAAATGCTTATTTTTATCTGAAGCAGTGAATTAGTTGCAGAGAAATTTTCCTTTAGTGCTTTTTTGCAGTTTTTTTTCACTATCTGTAGGTGGAATCCTGGCACTGCTGAACTACACCAAAGAGAAAAAAAAAAGCCTTTGGGCAGGGAGCTATGCCTGTCTCATTCTCCATTTCTCCCTGAAAATGAATTCTGTTTCCTTAGTTACTACACATAGTTTTGCACAGAATTGGTGCATTTGCAAGTATTGTGACAGCACGAAGAATTGTGGATTTGTAGAAATTGGAAACYAAAAGAAAATCTTCCTAAATCATTTGGTTCTTCTCCTGTCAAAGCAGGGTTTCTCTGTGTGCTTGCAGTGACTTTTGTCTAGTCCTGCTTATCTGTTTTGYGTTGTTATTTGTGCCCACATGCTCTCAGGATTTTACTTTAAAAATAGAAGTTGGAAAGATGGAAGATTATATGAGGCAACAAGAGGACAGGCCAAATAAGCTAAAAGACTTTGAGGCACTTGTTTAGACTTTATCTAAAACTATCTGAATTCCTCCCATTACTTCCATCGTTAAACTACTTCTCTTTCCTATTTCTTCCCATGGCATTTCATAGCAGCAGTTCCAGAGTCTGTAAACCCATAACCTATCTATTGCAGCATTTGACCCCTKCCTTTGGCCATTTTGTATCTAAGATAAATAAAGGAAATTAGAACTTGGGCCTCAGTTCAACAAAGCACTTAAAACATARCCCTGTGTATTTTTGTTGAAAAAGGAAAGGACTTCAGCAAAAGTCTGATTTTAGTGATATATGGAAATGCTTGGCTGAATCAGGCCCTTGGTCACAGTTACTTCATGTAGATGTTGTTGAARCTTGGCCTTTTGAATTTCCCCTGGGGTTTAARTCTTGAGGTTACTTTCATATTCCAKAAATAAATACCTACTGAAGTACAAATACTGTCAAAGATTTTATTAGTATTTTTACATTATTTAAAACAGTTYGCTTTTTTGGAGGTGGTCTGCTTAAGTTTTGCATGTGTTGCCTGGAGAACTGAAACATGCAGAATTGACAAGTTGAATTTTATTGCCTTGCATAAATGGGATCTGATATTTAATGTTTTAGTAACTCATGTGACTACAAGGATTTTTCTCCACTGTGTGCTCAGCCTTGTCTCTGAAATCTGAGGGTGTTTTGACATTGCTTAGTGCAAGAAGACTCACTCTAATTATTTCTTGGATTAACAGCATCCTTCAAAATTTTTCTAATTTATCTTTATTATTTCTCCTAGCATTGTGTTTGATGATGTCTTAGATTTCATAAGTGAAGTGTTTTAGTATTTTATAGGCTAATGTACAGATTACTTTCTGAATATTGCAAAGAGAAATATGAAGATTATTATGGTTTATTTACCGTCTGAAAAGTACTGACAACTGATAAATGCAWGTGAAAAGCAAGGGGCAGAAGCAGGGGAAAGTTCTAAAGATAACATTCTTCAGATTCATGTGTCTTTTACTATGGACCATGGGCGGAAAGAGATTCATATCTTCATTACTCTGTGTGTTTTAATTTTTTTTGGCAGCAGGAAGAAATATTTTTTCAAAGTCTCCTATTGTTTGCAGATTCCATTATTCTCCTGTTTTTTGGCAGATACAAATAAAATTCCTAGCCAAATATTAAGAATAGTTWGATCCCTTTATGTTGGGCGCTTCACTGGGGAGTTGATGACTGCACCTCTTAATGGCTAATGGCTTCTAAGGAGAGCTTGCAAGTGCTTCATATCTGTGAGATGGTTTCATTTTGTATGTGGGACCAAGGTAGATTTTTATGAAAAAGACATTATTTTGCATGRCAGTGTTTACCATGAACAAAGATGAATATAATTTAATTTATATGTGTTCTCCTACTCTATATAAACCCCTGTATAGTCCTGTAATCTTTTCTTCATAATGAAATAATGTTCTTTAGTTCGTGAAAGCTCTGTACAAGAGTGATTTTAAGAAGAAGTTTGGGATTGGGGGTTTGTTTKGTTTATGATGGTTCTGCAGTGAGGTTTTTTTATAAACCCCCACCCATAAGCATGCCTATGTAGCTGGGCTATTTCTGGAGGCATGGCAGCCATTTCACTATTAATGCAATTGCAAAAGTGAGTTGTAATCCTGTGAAGACTTAGTACCTTGGAAGGTACCAAGTTTCATGTTGGTGAACATGCTTGGAAGTAGAACTTTTAATAGTCTCTTATTAGTCATTAGACTGCAGAAAAAATGTGATACTATGTACTACTTTTCTTCATCCATTTGAAATTTAGTCACAGCAAGATTCTTTTTGTAGAACTTCAGGGAACTCATGTGCCTGAAACATTTTCAAGTCTGACTCCACATGAATCCCTGTTTCCTTTTTATGTATTAATCTAAGCTGTGAGTGCAGTTATTTTATTCAAAGTGATCAACTCCCTTTCAGAGGAGTGTAATTCTTGTTTGAAAAAAAACTGCACAGGTTTGTTGACTCAACTTTTCACACTGCCATGAATTGAACGTGGTGCCAGTGGTGGATGTTCCTTTCAAAATGAAAGGAATATGAGGTGAAAAAGCAGATCAAGTTATAGCAGTCTCTTTCAGCTCCTCCATATTATTCACCATCTCTTCTCTTACACTTTTCCCTTCCTACCTGTTGTTTCTGCACTTATTAGTGGCTGATGCTGTTCCACCAATGGCTTGGAGAGCAAAGCCCAGCACACAGGTAGAAGGGATTTGGCATTCAGTGCATTTCTTGCAGGTTCCTCCTGAGGCCAGTGACTGCTTTGAGAGCACAAGTTTGTCAGGCACACACTTAGGTGACTGCAGACTTCAGTGCAGCATGGGAACTGGAAGAAGGCTCATTGGTGCCACTGGTATTAGGCAAAGAGGAATACAGAGTTGCCCTGCTTTTTTTTTTTTTTTTTTTTTTTTGGTGGTTAAGTAGAGAGAATTGGAGCTAAAATGTATAATGAAGCCTACACTTCATTGTTATAATTCTGTTGAGCAGGCTTCTCTTGCCTTCTACTGATTAACTCAGTGAAAATAGAGCTGGTAAAGAGCTCAACTGAAAGGGAGCGAGCTTGTGGAGGAATGAGTACGGATGCTAAGGAAGGCAAAATTTGCAAGGAAAGTTATTTTTTTTTTGTTGGGCTGCCTGCAACAGCAGAGTAAAACACAAACATGCTCTTGGGCCCAGAGGCCCTTCTTTGGGTCTGTAGATGCTTCATGTATGTTACAAAATCGATGTAATAACAAGCATATTCTCTGCCTTGATAAATCCCCACCTTAGGATTCCTGGTAAGAAATGCATTCAAAAAGGCTTTTCTTATTCTCTGTAATTTCAGTAGCTATATGTTAGTTCCTGTTTAAATCACAATGCTTTAAGTTACTGGTGATCTTGGTACCTGTTCAAGGAATATGTGTTGAAATAATGCAGAGGCAAATGTGTCCTRTACAGGCTGTTTTAGATTGCGGATTCCTAGGGATCTAATGTAACTCGTAAAACCTTGATCCCTTTGGGATTCAGAATTGCTGAGCTATCTGATAGATTCATAGTTTAGAAATGTGACTTAGTTGTGCGGTTCAGTTCTCTGGTCTGGAAAAGTATTTACAGAATTTCTTGATCTCCTAGGGTGTAGTCACATGTAGCTCTTTGTGTTAGTTTTGCCCACAGCAGGTACTGTTCAGGGAGTCTCTTGGGCTTGGGGAAATGTATTTAGCAGACACAGACACTCCACAGCTTCAGAGTCTKCAACAAAAATTTTACAAAACCCCTGAGTGAGGAAGGGGAACAAATACAAAACGGTATTAATTTGGCTTTTTTACAGCAACTGGCATGAGACATATCAGCCTTAAGAACCATTACTTTCAACTCAGCAATATTGAAGTTGTGTCATTATCTGGGAATACTTTTATTGATCTCATGTCTCCGGGTGTTATGTCAACAGGATGGACTATTACTAGGAAAGTCTTTTAGGAGATGAACTAAATGCTTGAATAACCTACAGCTTGCTTCATGCTTGAAAACTGAACCAAAGCACAAAAGAAGTGGTTTAAGGAAATTATCTACCAGTGCTTGAAAGAAAGGCAAAATTTTCTTTYAGTCCCTAAATCCTATGCTCTTTAAACAATCTTAGCTGGAATGTTTCCCACTGCTTTATAGTCTGCTTTATTTTGTCGAGTCTTTTAGCTATTGAGCACTTTATTTTTAATCTGTTTTGCTCAGTTWCCTAATTTTAGTAGTAAGGATGGAGCTTCTGTACCTTTGAGCCTTGTTTCCCCTGGGTAACTTGATTGAAAGTGTTTTGACAGAGCATAATTTCTGGTTTTGGTTGCTCTGGCCAGTGAACTCGGGAGCTTCTAATACAAAGATTAATATTAATTAGATGAAAGATAGTTACAGTCCACACAAATTGCATTTATTAAGCAAGTGATCAGGATAAATTCCATAGAATTTATTAAAGAGAGCAATATATTGTGTTCTTTCTTGTAGTGACACAATTTGTATAAGTGAAATCTGAAGTGGCATATTCTGCTGTGAAATTTTGTWGCACATTTGATAATTGCTAATAATTTATCTTATAAGCAGACTGTACTATGACTCAAGAAAAAAATAAGCTAATTTTTTAAATGGAGTCAAGAGAAGAACATAGACCTTAGTACTTTTAAGGCACTCTACACAACAGAGATTTAAGCATTGTAAATTTGTTCATCTATGGATTGTTTATCCCCCTGCCCCCTCTTCAATAAACACAGAACTACAGGTATAGATAAATAGTTGTGCATAACTCTAGCCAGTAGCACAGAGGGAGAAAAGTGATTTTAGTTATYWTTATGTMGTACCTATGRTAKTGCTTACARCYTTTTTGTGTTTAACTTTTAAAATTATRCWTTAAAAAAAGTCTCAATTYCATGTATAATAAACAGAGACTTAGAACTAGAAAGATGCAAAAGAACAAGTATATATTTCTGAATTCCAAATATATGTTGTATTGGTTAAATGAGATTCAGTTGTGCATGGCTTCTTAGTTTGATTCAAGTTTGAAACACATGAGGTTTGTTAGTTCTTTTCTGTTTTACTCTGTTTTTCTGATTTTAATTGTTTTTATTTCAAATTCCCATAGTAGATGGGAAGGCTCTTCTCACATAAAATAAATATGATATGCAAATGATATTGCTGCTGAGTAAAGAGGATATACATGAATCCAACACTACCAAAATAGGAGGAGTTATTTTGCCAGAAGCCTAAGATGTGTCCAGAGTGACAGAAGGTTATACAGAGCTTGACAGGAATAAACACTTTGAGAGCTATGCAATTCCTTTGACCTTGGGGCTTGGGAACCTAAATGGGGCCTTAACTTTTGGCTCTCTGTGTGTATGTAAATCAAGCAAGTCATGCCCAAAAGGTGTTGCTAAGTATATTTTTCTCAGTGATCAGTGTGACAGATGGTTGCAATTCCTGGAGCAGTTGTGGTAGGTATAGGAATCCCTTAGAAGAAACCCTTGTGGAAACCCTAATCGGTGCCTTTGCTCGTGGAGAGCAGGGTCTGAGTTGGAGGGAATCCTGAAGAGCCTCCAGGTCTTTTGGGAATCACTCTGTGAAGTTTTTATTTGCAGATTTATACAAAGGAATTCTGGGTGTGTCTGAGCTGCAATGAATGATGATTCCAATGCATTTTGACTTCATTCAGCTAGTTAATTTTTAGAACAAGCGGCTGAGGGCTGTTAGTGATACCTTAGCTTTAAATACTGTACTGGTCTGCGTTGCACGTGCATTGATGTCGTAGAATTGGGGTCATTTTGCCAAACTTAGACTCCTTACTTTTGCTTCAATGTTGTGGAAAATGCTTTCTTGGAAGCATTTTCTCTATTTTAGGTACTTAACAAAAGCAGCAAAGCTGCCCGTTTTTGGTTTTCTCTCGTTCCTACAGGCTTCAAGAAATAGCATTAATGTAAGTAATACAAAAAGAAATGGGAGATCATGTTTGTGGATCCGTTTGCAAGTATATTAACTTCTTTCTTTTCATAATTGCAATGTAGAGAAACCAAATCACCTTGAGAAGTTGTTTGGGATTTTTTTCTTTAACTATTGCACCAGCTATTAACAAGTTTTTTCTGTTCTTGTGATGTTCTGTTCTTCTCTGKTTTTTATGTGTGTCTAGGAGCCAGAAGTAATAAAAGAGGCTAACATTTGTCAGGAGAGGTTCCAGTTTGTCATGTTGGAGTAAGAAAGTCCATTAGTTCATTATTGGAAAGTGGAGGGAGGACCATGTGAAGATGCCAATCTCCAATGGAGTAACTGTGAAGGAATGGTTAGAGGTATTTTTAGCATTTGTACTGGAATACAGGGAGACTTATTGATTGCACTTGTGTTCCCTGAGGGAGGTCCATGGGAAAGGGAAGGTCCACAGTCAGGAAGTATTCTGCACAGAATCTCAAATGCATGCTTTTCACTTTGACATTAATCTGACTTTAGAAAGGAAAGTGCCTGGGTGTTGCATTTCTGCATGGACTTATCTTAGAAATCTTGTGTTTCAAATATTGCTAACTTGTTACTGTCAGTTACATGGCACTGAGGACAGTGAAAATGGTCACATCTTTGAAGAAAAATTGAGAAAAATGTTCACTTTGTTTTCTAATAGAGCTTTAGGCTTGATTTTTTTTATCTATCTTCATTCTTTTGACCCTGATATTGTTCTCTTTCTCATTATTCACAGTAATTTCTTAAGTGAGAGTGATTTTACTTAGCTGATAATAGAACCTTTTCATTTTGTTGTGTCACTTTTCTGGTGACTGTATGAATATTTTACTTACACTAAACTTTTCCTCTCTTTTAAAAAACACTTTATTGATCTGAACTATTAAAGCTTCTGTATGTAAAACCCCAACATGTGACAGTCTTTTTCAAAGTACATGTTTTGGGTGCATGGTTTTATGACAATTTATAGGCTATTACTGTTTCTACTTTGGTGAACAATAAATGTGTTCATGTGCAACATTTGAATGTAAATCTTAAGTTAAACACCTTCATAACTCTTAAGCTATGGCTATATTGATASAAGTTAGAACTCCATATACAATTTCTCTCTTAGGAATTTCACAGATCTCTTATATGTTCTTTTGCCTGCTACCTTTTGCATTTTGCATTTCTCAAAACTACTTAAAACTTTTTTTTTTCCTTTTTTTTTTTATTCATAGATGCAATTTGGGAGAGGGTTTTATTCCATTTTTTGAGAACCTGTTAAATTCGAATGAATTTGGGCTGTTCTGTGTGGTTTTTTGCGTGACTAGTTTGGAAGAAAATTGCGATTCTGTTCTTGGTGACAGAAAGTTTGTAAGTGCTGCAGGGCAAGGAAACCATAAAGGGACACAGAGCCCTCAAGCAGCTGAGTTGTTCAGGCTGAAAAGTGCTCGGACTTCTGAATTGTGTGGTTCACAGTGAGCATGCTCAGATGTTTTGTTACTTCCAAAGTAACATGACATCATCTTATTTGCAAAGTCACTGTGCCATAGCTGTCTTTACATCCAACAGAGTTCTCAAGTGGGATATCAAATATATGCATTACATAATCAGAACAAAGCCTTTATTGGTTGATTGTACCCTTAGGGTGGGATGCTGAATGGTAGTTACATATGGAAGATATAATCTTGCAGAATTAACTGTTTCCTAACCATCCTGTCCACAACTATGGAGTGAAATAATAGCCTAGGGATAGGATTCACTTGGGAAGGGTGTAGCTAAAGAAAATAAGATTTTAAATTGGTTTGAAGAGTGCATCATCCTTCTGTAGATATACTGAGATGTATGAAAAMAAACAGAACTAGAACAGTTTAATGGATGTATTTATAGACTGATTTGCTGAACTTTCATGTGGTGTAATTCCTGTTGTTAAYGAATTCAGAGGAGGTAGACCAATTTCCACTCAGTCTGTGGTTTTAATTTATTGGGAAATGATCCACTTAAAATACCAGAAATATAATTATTTTGGTTATGGAATATTAAATTTGTCTTTCTAAGCTAATTTAAGCACTTTTTAGTGTTATTCACTTGTAAAGGACCATATGTATAAGATGTGTCTGGTGGTTTTAACTGGTCTAGTTCAGAACTGATCTGATTTTTAATAAGACTTTTTTTGTGAAAGGTGTAATATGGAGCTTAAAGTTCTCAAGCTACATGAAAGTGATACCAAAGTTAGGTCTTTTATTGGATTGTCATGGTATTTTTTGTGATCTCTGTGTAGTTTTAATGAACCTAGATTTCATAAACKTCATTAAATAAAATAAATGGGTAAGACCTTACTCTATGGCAAATAAGACCACATTAAGAAAAACAAAACCAAAAACCAAACAAAACCCCCACATTAATAAATCTGAGCTTTATGCTATGGCTATGATGATCTACATGTGATTTCCTGTGTTGTCCTAATGCAGTTTTTATATGTGGCTTCAGGGTAAAATTGCACCAAACTTTCAAATTAAAGCTGCTAGTCAGCATTTGGATATGGGTACCTTTTACACTGGAAGGTGTTTTTCAGGGAAATTGCAAAACCCGAGGCCATGGTTTTTGTTCCTCTTTCCCCTCTTGCACTGCTCCAGTATGAGTAATCAATCAATACTAACTTTGCTTGCTATTGAGGTATATTTGTTTATGAGTGGGAAATTGTTGACTTGAAAAACTCTTTTTTTGTTACTATGCCTGTGCCAACGTATGCCTTAGAAAGAATAAATTTGGTTTGGTCATTTCATAGAATCCCCCCAGTTCTTCACCAGATCAGTTCCAGAGCGACAGTGCTCCCACAAAAATCTTGAAACGAAATACTGATTTTGGAAGTGTTGGCCTCAGAATACTTGATTTGATCCTTCAAGGACCAGTGGGACAAAAGTGTGTGTAGTAGTGAAAATCCCCAAGTGAGAAGCAAGGCATCTACAGCAGAGGCTTATTTAAAACCTCACTGTATTTTTATCCAGGTCACAGCAGACAGTAGTTCTTCACCTTTATTTTTTTTGAAATGCATACCCAGGACAGAGCATGGATGAGCTCTCAGTAGGCTTAATTAAGCTAATATGCAAAGTTTTGATTAATTCATATCCCACGTGTTATCCATTGCGTGGGCAATAGGTGATGTTTAGCATCCTAGCAGCTTGCTTTTCGTTTTACTTATTAGCAGATCTGCTTAGAAGTGTGGAGAAGGGAGGATTGGGYGGGGGATGAGCTTGTGTGACATTTTCTCCCTGATAGTTATTCATGTAGGCATCTTTCTGTTTCAGTCTCCCAGTGATATTTATACCAGTTGTGGWGCAGACGTTGGGACAAAGGATTACTAGTTAATTTAGAGAGCTAAATATACATGTGACTGATGTGTTAAGGAAAACACCACCACAAACACCCTCAAGGTTTTGGTAGAGAAACATCAGGCTGTAGGATTTCTCTTTTGACAGTGGAGCTTGCCACATGAATTTTCTGCTTTTTGGCCACCCTGAATTAATCCTGAATACTACTCAGAGACATAAAGAAAAGCATAATTTTGCATGAATTGCAGTCAGTTTAATGGGACACCTTGGTAGTAGCAATCAAACCCTGGGATGACAATTATGTTTAAAAAACAGATAAAAATAACCAAGCATGTCCAGGAAGTGTCACTCAAGAACAAAACAGTGTAAATAAAGTAAGACATGCTGGATAGTTTCCATTCTTTGCATAAACCCATGTTTTTAAGTAACTAAAAGTGGCCTTACAAAATTAACAAAATACTGAGTTTCAGGCTGTGCATTTCTATTGATTTCATTCTGCTCTTAGCGAATTAGAGGCAAAAGGTAATTCTTCTGTCTCTCATTATGCAATTTAAGTAATTTTTTGACATTGAATGTATGGTTCCCTTTTTTTTCCTTTGAAAACCTCTGTCTGCATCTCCTCACGTTGAACACAAACCACCACTCAAAAAACCCTAACCARACAARAAAAAAACKAATGCAAAAACCTGAAATCAACCAACCAAAGAAATGAAAARCAAAACCAGAAAAGGAAAATATCTATATTACAACATGGTGATGGTGATGCTGATAATCAATGCAAGAGCATTGGTGAATAAAAATAGAGAAGTTTTACGTGAATTCAGTTCAGTTTAGTARCACTGCTTATTCCACGACACTCCTCTTGAAGCTGGCCAGCATACCTACTTTTGTGCTATTTGTTAAGTGACTCATTTTGGAAATACTTGGCTATCTTAAACCTGTTTAAAAAATGTATCTCTCAATGGACTTTTACTTCTGTGTAATGGTACCAAGGTAGCTGCTTACTTCTGTTTTAGTGTCTAGCATCCATTTTTCCACCTCCATTCATCTTTTACTCATTTCMCAACCCTCTTGCCCCCACTTTTCTGAAGAATAATCTGCATGACTTTAGCTTCTCATGGTCTTCTCTTGGCAACAAAAACAAGGGCATGTGTAGTGTTATAGATGATATTTGAGGTCGGCTGCTCTGGAGCTGTGAATGTGTGCCCTGAGAAGGAGTTGTAGGGAGAGAGACTGCAAACCTCTGGTAAACTGAGCAGCGAGTTTACAAGAAAAGAATGTTGGATCACCAGTGCTGATGCTTGGGTAAGCAATTCACAAAGGAATCTTCCATCTGGAAACTGAAAGGAAAATAAGTTTATTTAAGGTGGTCTCTTGAAAAAAAGGTAAAAAATTGCTTCTCCAGTACGTGGCTGCAGCTATATATTTTGCAGCATGAGTCATAGATGGCTTTATAGTCCTACATCCCCTTGCATAGGAGGAATAAACTTTGGAGAAGAGGAAGTTAAGAGAAAACAGAAGTGTGAACAACAGCTAATGGTGCTCTCTCTGGCTCCATTCAGTCTGCCATTTCATCATACTTGAAGGGGGTAATTCAGAGATTCCTTTCTTGGCATATAAGTGGCAACATATGTTTGAAACAGTGAGTGGAAAATTAGGAAAAAAATGACAGGCATATGGCAATAGGAAGGCAAGGAAAAATTTGTTGCCCTAACGTTAGCCACATAATTGGTACACTTAAGWTCTGAGGGACTGATTTATTTAAAGACAAAAATGTATGTTCCGTTTATTCAGGTTTTCTATATGTGGCCTACATCTACATGTGTGCCTTCATAATATCTCTGCTCTCTGAGGGAGTGAAAGGTGATAGGAGAGGTTCAGAGCCTCAGCCAARGAATAGAGGGGGATATCTGGATGCAAATAGACAAACAAGCCTTCATTTATATTCTTATTTTAAAAGAGGAAGAATTGAAAGCCTCCTTTATTTTAATATTGAGTTTTGTGCATTTTCTCCCATGTTTTTTTCCATGTCTATGGCTTAATGCAGGATAAGATTTACTGCTTGATGGATAGAATAGCTGTCCTGGAACCAGGCATCATCCAAAACAGTGTTTCCAGTGTGAARTACATGCTGAGGTAACCTGCTGACTTTAGTCAAAGAAATGTTTCTACCAACACATACATCTGTGCACAAATGTAAGCAAAATGCAGTATCTCAAACTGTATGTGATGTGGAGACAATGTGGGTAGCTCTTGCTGTTTCCTCAGTTAATTTTGTGCCCTGAGTTGAATAATCCATTTCAATGGAGAGTGTTGTTGGGAAGGTCAAGGTCAAACCTGGTCCTGTAGAGCTTCTGAAGACACACAAAATGTTTGTTTAGGAACACACTTTGGGCTGAAGCTGAAAACTCTACAATCCAAATAACATACTCTCAAAAATGCTTAGGAGGAAATCACTCTGTTTTCTTTCTATTGAAAAATGATTAATTAAAACCCTTGGAGAATGTCTTCCACCACATTTGCCTTCTGAAATGTGGCCTCTTTTCTGACAAGTGTTGAGGCCCCTGGAGAACTGTAACTTGGCAACTGACTGGTCATGTTATGGCCCTTATTCCATGGGGATCTTAGTCCTTGCATGGAAAAGGAAAATTGACTAAACAGCATTTTAATTTCGTTCACTCTTCTCTGTGACCTGTTCTGGCTCTTTATGGTCTAGTGATTTAATTTTGAGATGCTAAGTCTTATGTGAGATTATAAATACTGTAGATTGATTGCATTATGCCAGCAAATGTAGCTTATTCTGGAGAGATGAAGGACAGATGCCTTACCAAACCTCAGAAAGTATGCTTTTGTTAAACTTCTAAAAATAGATAAAAAGCCACAGCTCTAGCTTGTTTTAAAAAACAAAACCAAAACAATGAAAACAGCCTCTATAATTAGAATTCTGTGTTAACAAGTAACACTCTGAAAACTTGAGAAATCTGAGCTAGTATCTCTACCACAGCAAATGACATCACAAATAATGTCAGCAAAAYGAATGAAAACAAATGTTTTGAAAGGAAACCTATTTATGTTATTCTAGTTGTCAYCTGTGGTAGCAAAAAGCCAGGAAAATGCATCTGGAATTTGCAGAAATCTTTGAAGTTTGAAGGAGATTTTTTTGAATCTTTGAAGGAAGTTTTTTCTTCCTTTTTTTTGTGGAAAGGGGAATTTGTACAACAAAAATTACTAATGTACTACTTGATTTAGAGGAAAGAAGAGACTTTAAAGAAGTTCCAGGAAAATTATTAAATAAATATCCTCTATTTGGTAGCTTCTGTATGTTTGATTTTACTTATATATAAATGCATGCAATTGCCTCATAATTTGTTTGGGTTATTTTGTTTGACTGTTTTTTTATTTTAGTAAGTTGACTTTGGTGGGATCACTTCCATGCAAGCAGAGTCCTGTAAATGTAAATGGGCTACAGTGATGCAGGTCAGAACAGACAAGGATGTGTATCCTTTTTATGAAGTCCTGCCTCTAAACTATCAATCCATCTGAAGAGTACATTTAAAGAGGTTTGGTCCTTCTACTGTTCTGCTCATGTTTTTGGTTTCTGAGCAAATCATGGTTAAGGAGTTTATGACATTTCGTGTCATAAACATTTCTGCTGATGGGAGTTTTCCCTTGGATTGGCCATCACACCAGCATAGAATGCTGTGAGGACATGTTTGAGGTAGATCTTGTTGCTTTAGCACATTGACTAGAACATGCAAATTGTTTTCCACTGCCAGGTGTCAGAAGGGAATCAGTGCATAGCTCTTATGTCCTTGTACTCCACCATCRTGTAACTGTAGTCTCAAGATGTGGCATCTTTATGGTGTGGGAATCTCCAAATGGATTGGACTGTCTTTTAAAGTGACACGGTTGTAGCCATGAGTGCAACCATCCAGCAGCAGGGCAGATATCAAAGGGATGTGTATGGGCTGCTTGCTGGGTATGGAACACATGTGTACAAGTAGTTATTTCTTGTGGAATACTAGCAGTGAATTCATCCTTTCCTTTTCTTCCTTTCTTTTTCTTGTGTTGAACAGTTCTGCTGCTCCATTTTATTTCAATCCCCTTATAGCACATCCTGGGTGAGAGCCAGCCACTGCTGTTATCCCTCCCTGACTGAAGGTTGAAATTGGTGCTTTTATGCCACCTATCTTTAAATAAGATTCACCATGATCTTGTCTTTTCCTCATATAATGAAATATCCTTCTTCAGATCAGCTGGGCTTTAGGAACCTTTTCTTACCAGGAGTACTGGCAATTAGTTACCCTGTAAAAAGTCTCTGTTTTTAATGAGCTATTAGCTTTTTCACATACAATTTTGGATATGTGGGAAAAGCTTTCTGCACATGTGTAGCTCTGATTCTTGCATGTCTGACCTGCACTGGTGCACAGCAGTGGCTAAGAACTGTTTTGAGTTGCAAATTAAGTTGGATTTGGATGTCACAGTCATGGTTGGGTTCAATCTGCCTTTTCTAATTGCTGATAAAATGGGATGTTCTCTCAGTCAGCTTCCAATAGGAGTAGATTTGAGCTTCTTCAAAATTCTTTAAATCCTTTCATCCAATGTCATTGGAGTTTTTTTTTTTTTAGGGCTCAAAGATAAGTTGTGTTGGTTTACTGAACTGGGATGAGTTTTTTCTGTGGGTCTTGGGGATCAGTATTCTTGTTTACTTCCCCATCCTGTCTGGATTGCTGATGCTGTTCTAGATTGTATTCTGTGTTGAAATTTTGCCTAGAGATGATTAAGAATTGCATACTCTGGAGAGCTCTCTGAATAAACTAAAGAGACAACAAATCTAATGCTTTGGGGATTTATTGCAAATTATAATTTGATGTTTGTAAATATTCTAAGAGGAGGATGCAACRTGAGTAGAGTAGAGATCCTATGTAAATATTTGGGGTTTAGTCTGGAATATCTTCTGATGTTTTTTACCATTTCCTTTGAAGCAGAATGTTTGTATGTTTTTATAAGATGTAAACTCCTAGGATGTTAGCTAATTAGTGAATTAGAGAAATTAAAGTGTGCAAAAATAGTGTATCTGTATACTAATGAAATAAATATTTCAACAATGTAAATAGATGAYAGTAATTGAAACCTAAATGTACTAGAGGTTATGGTCACCAGGACAGAAATTTTACATTTCTCATTGATTCCTCCCCCTCTAGGAATAGCCATTACAAACTATTCTCTTTGCTTCCTTCCAGGAATCCAAACTACCTGTTTTGGTTTTTTTTCATATTGATTTACATGTATTTGGGGCACCAACAACAGCCATTGCTATTTCATAGTGACTTGAAAGTCACTATAAATAAAAAGATTGTGTAAATCATGTTGGGAGACTTATTCTACCATAATACCAGAACTCTTGGCATACAATGCYTGGAAAAAGTGTCAGAGGCAAACTGTAGGGTAAGCATGGACAGAATATTTTGTTCTGTAATAATGTCTCATTTTGATTTCTACTTGGAGATTTGTTTGATTTCAAAATAATATTTTTCCCATCTTTTCATGCATGCTGCTGAATCCTCAGAAACAGGAGTTAACCATTTCAGTGCCTTTGTTTTGCATCTAAAGACTCAGTAGAATTTCCTAAACTTTTGGGTTTACAAATTTCTGGTTGAAGTGTCATAATCTAATGATCAATAAAAGAAGCAAGCTTTTTTATATACTTTTAGTTTTGGAGTTACCCTGTTTTTATGTTAATAAAGGCTTTCTTTCTCCATAATGTGAGGTAAACCAAAGAACAGTTCCTGAACAGCCTTCACTGTCCATTTATGATGGTTTGTGTGTGATGCATTTGATTGTGTCCTCATTTGATTGTGTCCTCTCTTAAGATATGAAACAAGAAATTGTGCAGAGTGAGTAGATTGGTGAATGTATAAATGTGTTTGGGAATTTCACTGACTATGGATGTTTCAGTTGAAAGGTGGAATGCAAGAACRAACATCAGATCTGTAGAATAAAATGTATTTATATATATCTAGATGCAAAAATAYGAGCATGTATATTTGTGTGTTTATATGTATATATATGGACTTAAGTTCATCTAATGCATTAATTCCCAGAAATGTGGTGACGAGAGAGGACTGCATGTCAGGACAATGTGCTTTAGTAATTCCTCCATCCCTGGAGAGCTTATTAAATACTAAACAAAATGTCTCAGAATATAACTGATTGAGTGTTTTAAATTATGCCCTTTCGTTTGGCTCTTGGCCAGCTGCTCATTGCACAAGTCTGTGGCAAACAAAACCTGTAATTTACACTGACAGTATCATGCAGTTCACGCTGCAAGCTTCTCAGCTAAGAACTTTTGTAAAGTAAACATTCAAACAAACCTCGGGTTCTTAATGTAAACACATTTTGTAACTCTAAACTTGGCCAAACAGTTGGCAATCAAATAGGGGTTGTATTTTTTCCCCTTCCCATGAAAATGTCATTATATATTTTTCCTTTCATTTTCTGACAAATAGGGATATCTCTACATGAATAATGAGAAAAGACAGCAGTAATCAAAGAACTAGAACTTTTTTCTTTCTCACATTTCCTTTTTTTGAAACCATGTGAGTTTAGCACTAATTTSCGATCTGTTTTATTTTTTTATTACCCAGAATATCCTAATGAGGACTGACACAAATTCCACCATACATAGTCTATCTGCTTATCACATTCCACTTGGTCCGAACTCAGAATGCAAAATGCAATTTAGTGGATTTCTATGAAATGTATATTTTTCAGATATTTCTGTGATTTTGCTGGTTGCTTTTTTTTTTTCTCTTCAATTTGATGAATTAGTTTTCTTTCAAAAGAGTGTTTCCTTAAGAAGTTAAATATGACATCTTAATGTGTAGGCAGAAGTCAAATGGTTAGAAATCTGAATGGGCAGAYACTGTAGATGTGAAACAGATAAGCTGGCTCAGAGCCCAGTGGTCAATACCTGCACTTGAGGGAGAAATACAAGAAACTGTGCTTCAAGTGATTGTGTTATAAATAAAGAGCCCAGTACAGATTCATCTTGCAAATTGCCTGACCAAAGAGAGATTATAGAAAGGAGCAGTGACCTAGCTGAGTTACCTACAAGATTTTAGTCTGTGTAAAAGATGCCTATCCTGGGTCTTGAATGGAGCTGTCATGAGTATATTCCATGGACAGCTCTGGAATCGTGGGCACCAGCCCCAAAATGACCGAAGTCCCCCACTTTAGATCTATAAGCTGAATCTTGCCTTTAATGCCAAACATGGAACAGTTRATCTTTTGTTTCTGAACATAATTTACAGCTGCAGTTTAAAGCAGAGAGGGGGACATGAGCAGTAGGAGGACAGATGTCACTCCATGTTACTAAAAGGTGATAGTAATATACCTGTCCTAAGATCATCTGGACACCTCGTGTAAGAATGAAGAAGCAGAAACAAAATCTGAATAGAAAGCAAAGGTTGGGATTCTTTTTGAGCTGCAACCAAAACAGTGTGTTTTGCCATAATGACTGCAAAAGTATGTAATCTTTATAGAGCTGATGACAAGAACAGAAAAGGAAATTAAATTGAGTGGTTTTAATGCTAAGGACTGAAGTATTTGAAAACAGATGGATCAAATAGAATAAACATACATAGAAAAAAAAGGAAACCAATGCACAAAACTTGCTTATGAATTTCTGCTTAATATTTACTTCATGAAGTATTTACAAATTCCTCTAACATGTACTTGTTTGTACTCTCTTGTTTTATGTATTTGTTTTGAATGCAATGACAGGGAGTGAGGTTTGGCACCTGTAATGACTTACAGCATCATCATTCCATTTCATGCAGGAAGTGAGGAGTTTGTGTCAAATAAGGAAGGCCTTCTTGAGTGTTACACAGCAAATCATTGGCTTTTTCTTTACCACTGCAATTATAACAGCTGAACAAACAACGTAACATTGAGAAGTTTCTTAAACAATTAAGGTAGAGGTTTAGATGCTACAAGGAATGGTGTTCAAATGGTTCAGGACRGATTTTTTCTGCATTCCTGGTATTCGTGTTATCTTGTGTTGGGATCCAAGTATTCCTATGTTCTAATTCTTGCAGATATTTCAGAGCCTTAAATATTCATCATATATATTTTGTCTAATTGCTCTTTTATTTGTGTGCATTCACTTGAAGAGGACTTGTGATACGTTCTCTCCAGCATTTTTTGAGATAAATGTAATTGAAGATATTTTTAGTATTTGTCTTTTAAAAACAAACAGCCTCTCCCTTTCTTCTYGGAGGTAGGAGAGCTCTGCTTTATTGGGAATAATTTTTGAAAGCCTAACTGTTCCCATGAGCTCAGCATCTTTATTCCTCTCCCCATTATTTTTATGAACTGCTGCATGYCTTCTTTCATTGGGAAGTCTGGCTGTGGCTCTCTAGGAGGATGAAGGCTGCATGCCTGGGCTCTTTTGAGACTATGATCCCACATGCTAGTACTTATTTCTTTAAAATTTGGCTAAATAATTTATTATATATATTTTCTAGAGATTTATGCATGGGTTCCTATGATCTAATCTTTTGATTTTTAGAAAGAAAAGAAGGAAAAAGTGAAGGTTGTGATATTCTGCTGCTATCCAAATATTCAGCTTTTGCAGTGGCAAATCAAACTTCTGTCATTACTTCTTCATTTGGGTGTGGTAAGGATAGTAGCTGATTGTAAAAACAGCATTATTTGCTGTGGAAAAAACCTGGSTGTTTGTATAGTGAAATAAAATGAGTTGTGGAAGTTTGTTTCATGACTGGATTTTTTTTTTTTTGACTGCCCCATAATATGCAAGCTACTAGGCTTTCCACCCTGTTAGGAGGAACACAAAGTTTTTCTGCAATGTACTCTTGCTTAATATCCTGGACACTWAAAGATCCCTGTTTTCAAGAGCCTGGTTGGCATTTAATAATTCAGAAATCTTTGCTTCTTTCTTGCATTTTAAATGAAATTAGCTTAAGGATGAAAAAACAGGATGATTTATGGGTAGGCACAGGGCTAAGAAACTCAAAAATTTGCCTTTGTAAATACCTGTTTGAAACGGTTGTGAGTAAATTGTCATGTAAGTTACAATTGTAACATACTATAAGATATACATTGTAAGCTAATTTCATTTAAAATGCAAGAAAGRAGCAAAGATTTCTGAATTATTGAATGCTATAGTGTAAGCTTGTTGCTTTKTGTTGTACAAATTTGATTTAAAGCTTTTTCTGCTAGCAGTTTGGCTTCACATGGCWTCACAGACTCTTTCTCCACAAAGAGTCTAATGTAAAACCTCCTCGATTTCCAAAATGTTGGAATCCAATGCTGTCCATCAGGGACAAGTACAAATAACAAAGAGGTTGTGACAAATGAACCAAATTGATTTTGTGTCACATTGTTCAGATGAGAAGGATCTTCAGATTCTGATTTCAGCCCTTGTCATTATTTTGGATTGATGGTCAGTTGTCTCGCTCTTTTATGATTATCTGTTTATATATACATCCTTCAACTCACAGAAAATCTGGATATGCTTTTGCACAGTTAATTACATTTCTTTTGGTTTGCTCCATTTTTCTGCTTTCCTTTTTGTGTTGCAGCTGTACAACTCCTAAATCAGCATAATCTGTTCTCTGATTCTGATTTTAAAACTTTATCAATAGCTTTTTGTATCAAATAATATAAAATATTTCATAGTAAATAATATTTCTCTGGATGTTCTTCTCACATAGTTTCGAAGCATAAAATCGCATTCTATCCAGGGCCACATTTACAACAGGACAGATGAATTTTTATGTTGGATTCTTTAAATGGTGTAGGAGTCCTTGCACCCTTTTTCTTTGGCTATTTGGTTTATAGTTGGGATTTTGTTTTGTTGTTTTTGTTTTTTTTTTTAAATTCTGCCTATTTGAAAAGCTCTTTGGTTAGACAGAGCTTTGATGTTTTCTGTTAAACTTCATTAGCTATTTAAATGCTTTCTTTCCAAGGACACAGAGTTTTAATCATTGCATCCCTAATTGGTGCACCATCCTGAACTGTGCTTGTGTTTGCACCTGCCAGCTTGCTGTTAAGTTTAAATGGTTTTCATCTTAATTTTAAGCTTAAATACCAGTAGCCTGTTTTTGTTTTATTTTAGGTAAAGTTGCATATCGTATTCCAAAAGTCTTTGCACAGTCTAATAAAACTGAACTCTTTCTGTATCATTYTCTCAACTACTTTATGAAATATGACTGTAATGCCAGAACCTGTGCTTTGGTACTAGAACTATTCCAGAGATGCAACCATGGAGACAGTCTTGTTGTCAGGTAGCTAAAAAGCTATTTTTTTTTTCTCCAAGCACTTTGAAAATTATTTTTGGTTTTTATTTTTTTTATCATGAACAGCTCCTTCTCAGTTTTCTCCAAAAGTGCTCTAKATGTCTGCTGTGTATCATCAAACCACCTGTCTTTGCATTTAGTTATCAGAATACCCAAGGGCAAGGTTGCAGTTCTTTGCATATSTGAGCATTACACTACACACTTTAATGAAATGCTGGAATGCTGGCAGCGAAATCTAATGTTATATGGAATTAGCTGAATTGTAAGATTGGTTGCAGACAAGAAATTTAGATCAAACTAATCTTAAGATTTGATAATACTTACAAGCATATGTGGGAAGCAGGCTGATATATAATTCACGTAAACTAAACATTTWATGTTGTGCAACTAGTAAAAGATCTGTTTGGAATGCCTTCTTTCTTTGTATTGGAATGCCTGCTTTTCTTACTTTGCATCCAGAGTTAATACAGGTTAAAGAAGATGGGAATTCACAGRGATCTTGAATGTGTAAGATACAATCCTTTTATAAAACTATTGAGTTATGTGCCATGCTATTGCAAGAAATGATGCATTCCAAATTGGTGTTATAAATCTCCTTACCCTCTGATAAACTGAGGACTTAGGAAGCTAAATCAGCTCAGCACTTGTGTCCTTCTGTACGTTTAGTACTGTATATTTCAGTCATCCTTTATTTCTAGGCCAAATGCTGCACTCAGGGAGACCGAAAGCACATGCAGATGATCACAGTAGTTTTCATTGTCTTTTCAGGAGAACTGAACTGTGTAAACTCCCAAGTTTACTCACTGCCTCTTCAGTCAGAGCTATAATGTTGGCTCTATATTGTGTTCAGAGACCATGAGAAAACTGGGTTCTGAACCAAAGACGATCTATGTAGGGTTGATGTTTCAAGAAGAGTTGTGGATGACTAGCAACTAATAACMTGGATTTATGGATGTGGTGCTCTATTACAGTGGTGAAGCTTTGATAAGCTTTGATAAGCATGTTTGCAAGGTCCTTAGAGTTTATAGAGTGGTTTTCATTAACTTTATTTATAACCTATAGTTTTTATTGGCTATATTTAAATCAGGCCTATAAGGATTTTGGAGGTTTATAGCAAACTTAGAGATATAAAAAGTTAAGTAACTTTATCCRGTGAGTTTGTTTATCCTAATATGTCGTCAAACATCTCAATTTCCCTTTTAGAAAGCCAGTTAGGGACAGACTGACTCATTCTCCTGTCTGACAGAACATATTCAGAGTTTAGCTGGCAAAAAAAAAGGAAGTTTGTTGAAAAAAAGGAAGAATTTTAGGATTTCAGGAAGTAGGTCTTGCTTCTCAGTTCCTCAGTTGGATTCAAGATGAAATTTTGACATGAGAAACATGTGAAATCTTGTCTAAACATTTAATGAATAATGTCCCCATTTCCTGATGACTTAAATGCTAATTGTATAATCTGAACATTCCTAAAAGTAATCTTAATAGTTAYAAATTCATACATCAGAATAGGGTTTACAGTGCTCAGAATTTCCTGAAAACCCTGAAGTTTTTAACAAACAAATCAGAGTGAAGGGAGAGGAGGGTGCATGGTCTCTTTCTGCTAGGTTTCATTTCCTTTTCTACAAAGTTGTCTGGTTTTGTTCAGGCTATGAGGAGAAAGGAGGCTGGCAGTAGTGTGTAAGAAAGTGCAAGTGAGATGGTAACAGTGATGGTTTACTGAAATGGAAGGATAGTTCAAGAAAAACAGGGTCCTGTACCTATTAGAACCTGATAACATTTGCGGGGCATGTGTCTTTCCCCTTTGACTTGAGGATGCTGTGAGTCAAAGTGCTGAGGCTAAGGAGTTTCYCAGTTGCATATAGAAGCCAAGACCCTGACTCCTTTTAAAAGTGAAGACCTCTGTTTTAACTTGCAGGTTTTTAATCAGCTCTTGTAAGTTCAAGCAAAATGTGTGACTTGAAAGGTATTGGCCAGGAAGTAAATAAGGCAAAGAGCAGCTTTAGTGAAGTGCTTTTGCAGTGCCTTAACGTGGATGCTGTGTCTGCTGAAGATGCTTTGTGGATCTTGGTCAGAGCATGAGAGCAGACCTGGGCAAGGTGTACCTCACCAAGCTCATGTACACATTTGAAATCAACCATGTTTCTGGATTCACTGAGTTTCCCTTCTCTAATACAGAGTCTGGGAGAAGATAACTGATGCTCGGCCAAATCTGGCRGACATAAATGATTTAACTGGTTATTTTTAGTGTTACTGTCCCTTTTCAACTTTTAGTCTGCTGTGTTGGGGAGGGGAAAGGAATAAAACTTTTCTGTTGCAGAATAATTCCCCTGACATTTTTTAGTAGTCATCACAACTGTTGGGTTTGTTGTTTTATATCTGCTTATTACTGTTGTTGACGATCAAGTTATGGTTCGAGAGTATTTAGTGTTTGAGCCTTCCCTTGTCAGAATGTCTGCACAAACGTCAGCTTTTCCAGCCATATTTCCCAGCATAAACTTTTCTGTGGGAGCATGAAGGGATTGGTTAATTCTCTGCCTGTGCAGTCTTTGGAGTTCCTTCAAATCGTGCTTCACAGGGACCTTTGTGTTGAATTTTATCCCAAAGGTTGTGCAGCTGAGACCTACCACAGCAGGGGAGTGGGCAGTTCTCCATTCAGAATTGTCCTGAAGCAGCAGACCTTGCTGCAGCTCACTCAAACTCTTCTCMTAGGGATTTTATCTGCTGTGGATCTCTCTGCTACCAAAATGGGTGCCTTAGGGCTCTTTTTCAGTCTTAACCAGGTATTTAGTATGTTTCAGGAGAGGAAGGAAGTCCTATAGTGAGCTGTTATTGAATTATTGAATGCATACAAAAGTATAATTTTGTTTATGACAACACAACTTTTATAGAACATTTCTAGAGGGATTAGACCTTTCTATATTGTGGATATTTCGAATGAGAAGCAAAATTGTCAACTCTGTTTGGACAACAACCCTGTATTGCAAGGGACAGAGTAGATGGTCCAGTAGTTTTTCTTGTATCTACTTCCATTTGCTACTTTGAGCCATCCACCCGACTTATGCTCTGTCATTCCAGGCTCCCATACACGGTTGTGAATCAAAAATTTTTAAAAACAGAGCTCATGCATCTTTCCCAAACTTTTAGAGAATTTCTGTGGCTTTTTTTTCCAATCTTCTTAGTAGAAAGGTTCAAATATTGAACATAGTTTTTAAATATGCTCACACTCTTGATCTTCCGACTCTAAATAGGTTGTGTTACCTTGTTGCAATGTGTGGTGTTTTTCTGAAAGGCTCTAAAATGTATGTTTCAGGYTCAAGAAACAAAATAATGTACCCACATGAAAATCAAAATTTACCATGTGAGAAGA
This sequence comes from Malurus melanocephalus, assembly GCF_030028575.1. Classification (NCBI taxonomy): domain Eukaryota; kingdom Metazoa; phylum Chordata; class Aves; order Passeriformes; family Maluridae; genus Malurus; species Malurus melanocephalus. The sequence goes on from NW_026623268.1 coordinate 1,528,143, forward strand.
TTTTCATGCTTATTTTTATCAGTTGTTTCAAATAATCTCTGTTCTTAACAGATTTAGTGCTCCTGATCTTTTTATTTATCCTCTGTTTAAAATTACTGTCTAGGCACAGAGACTGAGGCTAAGGCATTTTTCCTAAATTGCTGCTGTCTCCCATGCATGGTTCTTTCATATATGTGTATAATGCTCAGAGGTTTTCTAGCTGGGCATTAATGCATTGAAGCTCACAGCATGCCATGGGAAACTTGGTTGAGTTTAGATCACAAGTCTTGGTAACTGATGTGTGACCTGCATTCTAAGTTCTCATGGCCATTTTCTCCTGCCTGTTTTYAAGATATGAAACTAATTATAGCACATGTAAGTCACTCAACATTTTTSTGCCACGAGAAAGATCTTAACTTCATTGAGATTTCTCCTCCTCCACATTCAAAYGGGAGTACATCTTTTCCCATAGCAATGGGYTGTTTTGGAAAATTKATAGTGTCAAGTTTTCTGTCTTAGAGAACGATTTAGGGATTTTTCTGTCTGTCTGATGTTGTGTGTTTGATTTTCAAAGTTACAGTTACAAAATCCTGTGCCAATTTCTCCTTCTCTCACAGCCCCACCCTGCAATGAATCAGARGTGCACCCTGTCTTTTTTTGGTCACAGGTCTTGGTACAGTCATCTGCTTCTATTGTTGCTTATGATTAGAATTGTTATGCTGTGCCACACATGGAGTGGTGCCTTCAGTCTTATTTGGAAATGTCAATTGGTGACTAGAACAAGCACCCCATTACTGAGGGCAGTGCCTCCCCATGAGCATATTTGGCCAGTGCTTCATCGCCCATGCTKGTCACTGGTTAGGTGTTGATTTACAAGAGCCATAAATATGCTGAGTCTTGCCAGTTTAGGAGGATCRTCTTTCCCTTGGAGTTCTGACTAGGATTAAAAGTGCTGACCAGGACTACCASCAAGGGTGGCTTTCCACAGTGATCCTTTTCAGGAAAATTGATGTCCTTTTGCAGGGAGGGCAATGAGGATCTCTTTCCCCACTTGTGAGGGGAGAGAGGGTCGCCATGTAGGAGAACATCCTTTGGCTAAGATTATTCATCATGCCTTCCCCATCCTCAAAGTGTGCCATAATAGTATTGGTTGCTGATAGTAATAGTGTGCCTGAAACAGTGAGCAGACATGTTACATACCCAGAATTAAAAGAAAAAAAACAAACTAAATATGAGTCTCATTTGTCTGTGTCATTCCACCAATGTCAGTGGAGTTGCATGAGAMATGTTTATCATCTAGATCTCACGTCTCCTTGCTAATGACAGTAGGTGGATTAATTTTGAATTGCACCACAGATCTAGAGAGAATTTCTTAGTTACATTAACACTGAGTTGAAAGCCTTGTTTCYATTTGTATTTATTCCTGAATTTTTGCGTTAAAAACACATAATGTGATCTTGCTTAACAGTTCAAGGTCTTAACCTTGAATTCTATTTATTCGCTTTAAGATTTGATATTTTTATCTTTCATCATGCACAAAGACTGTTGTAAGCATCCTCGAGTCCTTGAATTGTGACAAAGATTTGATTTCACAACATCTGTTGAAAGTTATGTAGTGCAACAGCACATACTTTTCCACATACGAGCATGAGGTAATTAATCTGTGTACATCACTTCCTTGAGTCTCTCTCYGTGYCTCGGTGGTGTTRTTAGTGGGACTGTCCCATTGGAGTATAGTGTAGAATGARAATGCTCATGTACTTGTGGTGGGTCTTTCTTGTTCACCTACAGAACACAAGATACCCATGAAAAAGGTCAAATGTACACAGATCTAGCATCCATTTCAAAACTTGCAAGACATAGTCTCCAGCATATGTAATACATATAACTCATTGCCAGAAAGCTAAAAGGAAATGATTGCATTTGAGTACAATGCAATCTACAACAATAGTTCAGTGTGCATGAAATTAAAAACCKCTGGTAACACGTGTAGAATAAATAAGTTGACAGTGTTTATTTTTACTGCAGCTCTCTGTAGAGATAAGGTCCTGCTTCTTATAATATTTAATTGGCTTTATTAAGAAAAATAGCAAATATTAATTATATYCACTCTTACAGGATATTGAATTTTCCAGAGCTGGACATGCTAAATATCATTATTTCAATGTGTAAATGTGTTTGAATTAAAGTATAGCAATGTTATTCTGGCAACATACCAACACACTTTTAGCCAAAATGGTTCCTTCTTTCCCTGATGCACTGTCCCAAATTTCAAGCACTGTTTACTTGACCTACTGTGTATAGCAATTACTTTCATCTGACACTTTAAAATAAACCCCAAACACTTTACCTAGAACTCTCAGTTTCGTGCAATCGCCTTTCTCACCTAATCAAACCCTGAGCAGTCTTGTAATATGATTTAATTTTGGTATCGTTTTAGTGTGATGTTTAGTCCATGTAATAATATTGCATTAGAGGGTAAGAGTGAACTGTGAAAGTACACAAGAGAAAAAAAAACATAACCTTAATTCAGTATTGAGTGTACATCCAGGGAAGATACAGAAAAGCCTAAAATAGCTTCTCTCTATAGAAAATCAAAAAGYGTTTTTGAAGTGAGGGCTTGGAAAAGGATTTTGTTATTTGGAAATACAGAAAGAKATGTTTGGCTTATTTGTGTGTGCGGTTGGTTTGTTTGTTCTCTTGTTTTGTTTCTCAATATTTATTTTYATTGGAGGTGCTGTGAACAAGAATTTGTGAGACTTAAATGTAGAAAGGCGCAGGTAAAAATGTGTCTAAGCTGAGTGACAAACAATATGACTTTGTTTACCCCAGTTTTAAGAACAAAGGTATTAAAGAATTGCAAGGATGAAAGCCAAGGGCAGAGGGATAGAAGACTGAGTTCTCTTCTGTTCTCTTGGAGCTGGGAATGATRATGGTTTGCCCAGATGGTGAGATTTGTTGTTTTGGCAATGGCTGGAGCACACTTGAGTGATCATCATACAGATAATGCCTGACTTTGAGCTTCTGTGAGGAGAAGCACAGAGAGTGAATGGACGAAGAAAAGACATAAGGAATAAGAACTATGGAGTCCTATGAACAGAGCAGAGGTGAACAATGGCAGATTTTCAACTCAGAGTACAATGTGGAGTGCTCAGAAAAAAGAGCCAAGCTGGAGTCACAGAAACTGTGTAGGTAAGATAGCAAGGAAGTGCTGAAAGATGAAAGCTCATTTGTGCCCAAGGCAGCCAAATGATCAGAGACAGTAAAGATGGATTAGGATCAGAGCTTTGCCAGAGGAGGTTTTTTTATTATTATTTTTATTACTAAGCTTTTATTGAGAGCTGTTTTGGTTGAACATGGTGCAGAAGCCAGACCAGAATGATGCCTCCAATGATGCTGAGGGAACGGGTCTTTCAGAGAAGATGCCTGAGTTTTCATCAGGAGCCCAAGCAGCCAGCACAATCAATGACTCTTGGGGATGTTCAGTAATCAGCTGGACAAGGATCTGAGCAACATGATCTGACTATGAAGTTAGCCCTGCACTCAGATCATGCTGGAGACCTTCAGAGACCACTTCCAACCTGAATCACTCAACAGGTTGTTGTTTTAAGTAACAYTGAGGGTGGCAGCAGTTGGAGCAAAATGCACAGTGATTTGTGGTGTTTTGTTACGTGAGAAAGGCTACAGGTGTGAGACTGCTGCAGATAAGGTTTCATAGTAAAAGACCCCCCTCATATTAGTCAATGATCCTTAAGATCTTTTTAATTCTTCCTACACCAAACTGCAGTTTTGTCCTAATACTTGAATTCTGTGACCAAAGTTTATTGAAACTGCCTTTAAAAATCTATTTACATTGCTTATGAGCAAACTCCTGTTTTTCCTTGTCCTGTTGAAAAGCATTCACTTATTTAACTGGTGTAATATAGTTTTACCCTTTGTACCCTTGTACAGTTTTACCCTTTGTTWACCCTGAGAGTCCATGTAGGATATAGGATATGGAAGATGGAACACACCTATACATTGGGATATTGCCTCCTTTCATTCAGTTTAACCCTCAGGTACCTGTGATTGATTTATTTTCCTCCTTCATTTCCTTTCAGAAAATAGAAAATGGGGAATAACTGTGCTTATGTAGTATTTAAAGCTGCTTGAGATTTGCAGTGGAAAAGGGCTGTGTGAAACATAGGAACGTTCTAAACATTTGACTATTCTGCTCTTTTGTTTCTTTTTTGTGTGTGGGATGGAGAGTACTATGTAAATGGATAAATACTTATACACTTATGGCATGTGTTTTCAAACTGGGAACATACATATCTGGAAAACCTTCTAGTTTCATATTTTACCCTTGCAAAATGTTTTCTAAAGCAACAGCATTTATTATTTAACTGTACTGCAAAAATATGGAATGCGCCTAARTGATTTTGGACAAATGTGCACATCCTCAGGGAAGATACAATGGACTCTGCATTAGAATTTRAAGTATTCTTTGTAGTCCTTAATCCTGCTCTCCATCCTCCAAACCCATTAAGAACAAGAGCTTCTAAACCAAGTCAGTAACTTTTATGGTATGGTTCTTCAGGTGCACCTAGTAGTCTGTGTATCTAGCTTCTGGGTTTTTTACTGGTTTTTTTTACATTGCTCTAAACTTTGATGCTGCTGTTTGTTTAAGCTCCATCTTAAGGAATACAACAATTTTTTCTCTTCTGAGCCCTGGTAGCACAGTAGCATGCATAGGTTGTTTGTCTTGGTGTTCCTGTCTGATCTGCACACACATACAGAACAATTCATGTTGAAGTGCAGGAAAGACCTATCCAGCTGTTCATTGGCCTCCTTTTCTCCACAGAATGTTTCCTTACATGCTAGGGGTTTGTCAGGCTTGTGGCTTGTTGTGGCTCCATGCTTTAAAAGTGTGACTGAAGATGAATAAATACAATGTCAGTAGCATAGTTTTAATTTTTGTTTGCTGGTAAATGTCTGTTGTAAAGAACGAGACTGTTCAGTTTGAAGACCAGTCTTTGTTTCTGAACTACAGTAAGGCTATGGASGATTRRTTTTTGGCTGGCAACAAGRAAAATGTAAATGCCTTAAGGGTKAACATTAAACTTTAAWCTGGTTCTCSTATCTTGAAAGCTTTCACTAGTCCTGGSCTARGCTTAAACTCCCAAATCTGACAATGTACAAGTGCTGAGGACAGTCTGGTTGCCTTACTGTGACATCAAAGCAATTCTTGAATGGCTGAGGTGAAGAGCTTTTGCAGAGTCATCAAAGACTCTTAAATTTTCCCCAATCCCGACATTAACTCTTTCAGTGAGAGATGTCATTGGCAAAGGGCATAAKGCAGCAGAAAGGCCCTAGAGATGGAGGGTTGTCTAGTTTATGTAAAACATGATCATCTGATAAATTCATCACTAAAATTTTCACTTAAAAATTCTTTGGTTCTGTTTTTCCTGAGCATATAGGAAAGAGAGGARGTGCTTTCTTTCTGCCTTRTTTGAAAATATATCCAGAACACTTKGTAAGACTTGTATGTGGCTAATAGTTTCTTTATTCTCATCTTAAGAAGTAGTTTTCAGAACTTCAGCCTCACTGTCTCCTAACATCTAAGRTATTTTTGCTTTTGATCACATAGCCACATATTATTCATGTACTTTCTTTGTCTTGTATACATTCTATACCCTCCAAGCATATCTTTAGCATATTCTGTAGTCTTGTTCTTTGATAAAAGCGAGGTACTTTTTTGACTAATTGAAAGTCAGGGATTTTGCTTTGAATCTGCAATACAGTTTGCAATGCTATATATCCAGCTCATGAAAGAGGATATTGCTTCTGGCTGAAAACAGAAAGTAAGTTCTTTGGAGAATACTTCCTGGCTTTGTTGTTTTTTTGGGTTTTTTTGGTTTTTTTTGTTTGTTTGTTTGTTTTTTTTGTTTGGTTTTTTTTATTGGCACTGGTGGTAAACAAAAATTCATATTATTGCTTTAGGTGTAGAACTTTTTATAGAGTTCTATTTGTTCTTAATCCAAATGCAAAATTTGCATCCTGAGAAAATGTAAATTGGACTAAAGCTTTTGCAGTGGAAGAAAAGGTCACTTTGCTGTGTCATGTAGGAAGAACTGTGTCCTAACTTGCTGAGATATTTTTTTTTTGGTTGCAGGTTTTTTTGTTGGGTTTTTCTTTTTTATTTTTGTTATCATAGGCAACTGCATGGAGATTTTGATGGTGACATTACTTGGCAAACAATTTGGAATCAGCTCAGCAAGTGACATCACACCCCCTTAAGGTTTTCCACATAAAATACGTCCTCCAAAGAAAAAAAGAACCAAAAATTGAGACTTAATCTGAAATCTATTATTAWATCCTCTAAGGTCTCTTTAAGCACCTCAGTATTCCCCCTTTTCCCATCATTTTCCAGGCAGCTTGACTAAATGTAGCAGACAATAGTGGAAAATGCTTTACAGTGTTCTTGAGAATGTGAACAGAAGTGGGGCAGAGGGGGATGGATATGGCAGAGGGGGAGGGATATGGCAGAGGGGCAGGAAAGAATGCTTTAATAATCCCATGTCTATACTATTTAAAAATATGTAAATTACTACTCCAATGCTTTTCTGCTGTGCAGCTTTTCACTCAGTCTCACATGTCTGATGTAACATTTTGCCACTCTTAGCAAGTGMGTTGGGTAGCTCTGCCTCTGACAGATGAGTATGTCAGATTTTGAGAAGAGGAGAGARATGAAAACCTCTCTTGATCTCAGGGTTTGGTTCCTGATTGATGATGATTCCTARTATGTGCTTTTGTGTGTGTGCCTATGCTTGCCTGCATCTGTACACATTTTTCTGAGCAGCAAACACACATTTTTTTCCCCCAACCTCTGTAGCAGGGAGCCATAAATGCACTGTGTGCTCGGTGTGTGCTGCCTTTCATAGATGTGCAAGAGAGAGGTGCAGCACAGTGGGTGAACGCTGCCAAAGTACGTAGGACATGATGTTACACAGGCCAAGCAACGGAAGAATTATCTATGCATAATGTGAGTTTAGAATAGGCTTGACGTTCTCACACCCAAACATTTCCATCTGTTCCTAAGCAAAAGGAAACTGAGACAATATTCTCCTRTCTTCTGGGCTAGCTATAGAGGGAATAGGAAATGTACTTTGATAATTTTTTTTCCTTAGGATGGTTTCAGTTTTATTGCAAATTCAGAGAAGTCACAATATAAAGTGGCTTTTTTCAAAGACAGTTAACGACATTAAATTCCTAATTCTTCTGAGAATTTGTATTGAAACTGTAACACTGCATTAACAAGCTGTGGCACCTTTAGGTTACCCTTAAAACATAAAGCTGGATTTATGGCTTTTGTGCCAACSCTGATATGATAACTTTGTCATTCTTACTTTCAAAGTTTTCTGGAAATTATCCTCTGTCTTTGCTTTCTCTCTCTGTATTTCTATGTTCTGTCCAAATATCTACTTTTTCTTGTGTCTTTTTCATCTGCCATGAAAGGCTGCATGCCTGATTACAAATACTGTTTCTTACATACTGTAGTGCTCACCAAGCATCTAAAACACACTGAAAGGTTCACCTGCTTCCTGTTGGTTATAACTTCATATATCTGCATACTTCTCTGTCTTCTTTGTAGTATGACATCCTTGGCATCCTGCAGCAGTGCTGAGGACTCTGCCAACTGTTTGACCTACCTCAGTGGCTGGTGGAGATGTAGACGTATTATTTGTTAGAAGGCATTAGTTATGTTTTCACAGCTGAACTCTCAAAATTCAGTACTGCAAACATTTCCATTTTTTAGTGGAGGCAAAATAAGAAGGCAGRCAGATCCTTAGATGTAACATTAAATTGTACATACTTCATAATACTATGGTAAGAGGTAACCTTACCTTTCACATTCTTGTTCCAGCAAGTTTGTAAACTCATCACTTTTTTCCATGTATTTGGTGTGCTTCCTCTTCTCTTCCTCTAGTTCATGCAGTGTCTGTCTGTGTGCTTTTTCTACCATTAGAAGTTGTTCCAGCATTCTTCTGTGAACTTCCTTCTGTTTCTCTACAACTTTATCCAGCTACAAAAAAAAGCAAAAACTCCTGAAGTATTTTGAAACTTTTACTTTCTCAGGCTTTCATTAATGAAAGAATTTTAAGAGCAGCTTAATAATACTATAATAATAGCCTAGTAGCCAGGTCTACTGGTATCGGTGTGGAAAAGGTTAATTCTGTCAGTCTAATATGAAAAAGCAGCAAATATGAAAAATAAGGTGCTGGTTCTCAGGATCCTCAGTCACTTTCCTTTCCTCCTCCTGCCATGACTGATCCTCAACAGCTACTAATTAACAGTTACTGTTCCCAGGGTTGTACTTTTCTCATTGATCATTGTGGTAGAGAACCAGATGTCTTGGCAGGAGAARCATCGTCCAGGGCTTCACACAGTGGATGACTGACTTTTGGTTGAATAGAAATAGCTGCCTCACTTGTAGCTGCAGAGAAAATAAGAGCATTAAATTGTTTTTATAAGGTAGAGGTAGGTCAAAAAGCAGTTTTCTGGTTTCACTGTAAATGCATGGTAGTGCCAAGAGTGCAGAACAGTACTGTCTCTTGTGCTTATTCTGAGCGTGGCGCTGGGTTTCTGGAATAAGTAAGTGCTAAATTTTTTAATAGTTAGAAGTATTTTTTTTTAAATGGTGGCATTTCCTGTTATGTTCCTCAAATTGCACGTGTTGTTGAGGTCTTTGTCTCTCAGATGGCATCTTTATAGCACACTTTGAGCATAAAATTCTCTTCCTCAAGGATTTCTGCTTAACATCCAATCATAGAATCATTAAGGTTGGAAAAGACCTCCAAGATCATTGAGTCAAAYTTTTTACTGAACACCATCATGCTGACTAAACCATAGCACTAAGTGTCATGCCCAGTCATTTCTTGAACATTTTCAGGGGTGGTGACTTCACCACCTCCCTGGGCACTCCATTCCAATTCTTGACCACCCTTTCAGTGAAAAATTTTCAATTTTTCTAAATATTATTATGTAGTGATATTTTAATTTGATTAATCCATTTCAGGTTTTGACAATCATTTTTAGTTTTTTCTAAACACAGAGGTTTTGGCATAACTTCTCACTGCACTTCTGCTGTTGAACAAATTAATTTCCACAAACTTAGAAAAAGAAAACTGTGATTCTGAGGATTCTTTTATAACTTTGACTGAGTTATGCAAGTGTGTGAAACCATGAAGGTTTTCCTCCTTAGGCATTACTGATCTAGAAGTTTCAGGAAGGATCACTGGAGGCCGTCAAAAGATCAATGAAGAGCTTGTATTTGTGGGCAGCTTTGTTCCCCTTCAGAGACTGCCTCCCTCATCAGGTCAACTTAGGAATCCTTCTGTCCTTTTTGAAAAAGAGAAATTTTGAGCTCACAGCCCAGTGCCTCCTTTTAACCACAGTCTATTCTAGTAGGTCAATCTGATTGTAATGTTTCACTCTATTAAGAGGAAAGAATTCACAAATGGGCAGTGTGGGAAGCAAAGCYGGTTCTAGTTCTCTGATGTTTCCCCCACAAGGAATTCTGTGTGCCACAAGAAACACTTGGSGTTTCAGATTCTTAGGGCCACTGCTTATTTTGGACAATTTAATTCCAGGGAGTATGATTCTTTTTCTAAGTTTGTGGAAATTATTTTGTTCAACAGCAGAAGTGCAGTGAGAAGTTATGCCAATTATCTTTCCCTGATCTTGATTCACAGTTTGGCCAATAGAAATGATGACAGGGAGAGCTGGAATGCCTAAACATTAGTTTCTTGAATGAGTGAGGATATCATCAATTTTTGCATATGTTTCCAAGTCTCTCCCTGCTTATCTCTGCTTCTTTTAAAGCTATATGTATTTTCTTAGGTTTCTCCTAAATAATTGTTAACTTTTTGTTGACACTGTTGTGARTAAAGGAAAAGGAGCTATTGACAAGGCTTTGAAGATGGTTTGAGTCTAAAATATTCCATSAAAAATGTGGACCATTTTTCAAATTTCCTGCACTTTGTACTTCTGGCATTAGAGAGTGTCTTTTCTGTTGTAACATAGCTGAGCTTGTTTCCTGCATGATCAATAATACGAAGAAACCTGTAATTACTTGTTTTGGTGCTGTTTTGTGGTGCTCTTACAAGCAGATTATTACTGGTTTTTGTCCTGTGCTTTACACCAGCAAGGTGACTGCTTTCTGGAATCGTAATCCTGAAGCAGAACCTCTCCTGGAAAAATATTTCTTACCTAAACCCTTGCATATGCAATCTCTCTTAGTAAGCAAGAGTTGCCTTTTACAGTAATCTTTTGGCTGTGCTTTCTATATCTTTTAAAGCMGTTGAAAATTGGATTGCCTTAAAAGGTCAGGTTGAAGAAAACTGTCCATTTTAATTTCTTCACAATCTCRCTTCTTTTACCAGAAGTAGAAATTAAAAAAAGTGAAGTCTTTTGTTTAGCTTCTAAGTTAGCAGAAAGATGTTTTATCAACCTGCCCCCCACCCAAGATTTCGGAGGGGTTTCTGGAACAGCTGTTGCAGATTCATGAAGTGCCAACACCTATTTCTGATTCTCGTCTTTCTAAAGGTCATGCTGGCAAGTGATTATACACTGYTCTCAGAAATCAACCTGCCTCCTGATTTTTGACAAAGTTCTCATGAGTGCTGCTTGCAGTTATGGGCTCTGTCTTGCTTAAATTGATATGAGCTGGGCATCAGCTTTGTGTGTGAGTGCCTGCTGTCTTGGTCCTCATTGTGAGGTCAAGTGGGATGAAGGCAAAGCTGTGAACTTCCAGTTTCTTTTGGCAGGCAGTCTGCATGGATGGGGTTAAGAAAGTAAAGRTATTYGTTTATGTGTATTGGATGGCCACTTTGAAAGTRTATGTAAAAGTCTGAGGGGATGTGTAAATTGCTGTCATAAGAAAGTGCTGACATTTCTGGCTACAAGCTGATCMTAAATCAAACGATCCTGGTTCTGAACATGTAAATGCTTGATTGAGATGAGGGTTAGTCATCAGCCAAGCAACATTACCAAGTGTAAAATAGTCCTGCTTCTGCAGTGTTTGGTGTAAACTCTGTGCCAGCAGGGTTTTATAAGTTCTGTATATTTGGTTTGCTATAGAGTATTTGTTGAATGGCTACAAGAGATAATTTGAAGCAATAATCCAAGCAGCATGTACGCAAGGAGAAAAGGTAGTAATTCCAGGGTTTTGTTTTGCAGTTCTCTGTGCCTTTGACTTCACAGTAGTACTTTTGTCATTGTTGAGATTAGAACAGTTTGGATTACAAACTGGTCTTTGGGGATGGGTGAGGTGTCTCAAGGCAGGGAGGTGTAACAAAGAATTTTAAATGAGAAAAAGAACAGTAGTGACCTGGGGAGACTTGCCACATTTAGGGTAAGAGAAAAGTAAATAAACTGCTGCATTAAAGCGATTTGCATGCTGTAGTTTTCTCCTGCTCAGACTAGAAGATTTATTTCTATTTCTTTTTAAGCATGCTGTCAAATCARTTCTACTGTAAGCATTTAGCTGTTGTGGCTGGGAACAAGGTAGAGAGTGTGAGCTCAGGAGGGAAGGGAAGAAGTGCTGGGACTGTCTTCTGGTACAGGTGGGTCATAGAGAARAGAATTGGAGAGAGCAGTTCCCAAATCACAATTAATGCCCACCCCTGAGATCTGCTTATGAGATGTGTAACAGGAATGGGTATTTGGCCTTGTGGCACTTGTGTGTCCCTGTGCAGCACACTCTGCCTCCCTGCAGGACCATGCAGAGCAGRRTCTGCTACTGGGTTGCTGCAYTTCTGCGTGGTTTGTTGGGAAAATRRYRTGTCCCTCTGCAAGAAAAGGGCACCTCCCTGGGGAGCAAATTGGACTGTTGCATCTTCCCTGTGAGATCTTGTGGATGACTCCCATGTATCCAGCAGAAAGAGAAGAGGGAGAAGTCATGTGAACCCCTGCTAGTGTGAGATCCTCATACAAGAGATCTCCAACAGCCCAGGTTTCCTCAGATTACTCTGGTCAAATGCTAGATCTACMCATGCAGAAATATCCATTTATATGTATGTGCACAAGTGTACTCAGCCTACACAGTTCTTARCTAAAACCCACAGAGGACTAATAAGCAGCAGTATAAATGTCTTCTGTTGAAAATTAAAGTGATAAAATCTTAATTAAGTAATTTGTTGTTTTGTTCTTGCTAATCATATGGGCTTTTTTCTAGAATCAATACTTGAACATTCTGTGCAATGGAAAATAAGAGGCATAGCCTTATGTAACTGTGAATAGTTAAACAAACTAGAAATTCACACAAATTTAATAGTTTTAAGTACCTTTTGATGTAACTCTTGACTGAAGTTGCACTAGAATGGTGTATCTCATATCCATTACATTGGAACTGAACTCTTCATCTTTCTGTTTTTAGACTGTTTTGTGTTTGGTGATGTGCCAGAATAAAGTCCAGGGTAGTTACATTTTTTATCCAAAGTTCAGTGTRATATTATTCCTGTTAATAATATCCTCATGGTCATTGTTTACAAATGTATAATCCTGAGTTTAGGATTACCAGAGATTATGGGAGCACTTCTCCTGTTCCCTTTTCCAGCCCTAGCTGAGCCAAATTTCCATGCAAATATGTTGGTGGTCTTCTGAATGCCACGTTGTCAGCGCTGTTGTTTCATCCCTTCCTGTGACTGATTTACTGGTGCCTTACAGCTGTGATCCTTGGAAAGTTTTGACCAGCACTTAAAAGATGTCCTGAGGACACAGTTAGATACACTTTGTTAAAAGACCAATGAGGATGCACCTTTCCCCAGGTTGATTGGCAATGCAATTTTAAAAATTGGATTAAATTTTTAATTATTCTTGATGGATGCAAAATAAAGGCTTTCCTCTCGTTTTACTACATATAGAGGAGTTCTCGAAGTGGTAGGAGGTTCATCCTATTTTGAACAGTGAGGCACATTTTTTTTTAATCTTTGGCTGCTTTATGAGGAGAGTTAGAARCCAGAATCTGCTTTCTGATACCATGAAGAGAAGAGAAAAAGACACCCCAAATTCTGCAGTATCTTCATCTCTCTCCTCCTACATCACCATCTCTGATGGTTTTTTGATTCCTTTTTAAAAAGATTGTTTATTTTTGAATCAGGAAAAATTAGTCTTGTAATTATTATTATGTGTTTGCTAGAATGTTGAATAATCTTCATTTTCTGTTCAAGAGAATTGACAGTTGATCTGAAGACAGATTTTTTTTTCACAAATAACTGACTCATTCTTAATTTATAAACAATACAGAAATGGAAAACCTTTCCAGGCCTTTGAGTCAGAAGTAAAACCAAAATAAAAGTCTAATTTCTTTTATGCCACTCAAATATGAGGAATAAGAGTAAGCTTATSTGACATTTTTTAGGTTGCAGAAAGAAAAAGGTGTAGAGCATGTTTGACTGAAGAAACCTTCTGTTTAAAAAAAAAATAAAGTAAATCTCTTTTCAAGGAAGAAATGGTTTTGGTCTGTCACACTTCTCATAGGTTTTGTAAAGGAAGATGTATTAATGCTGTTTTCTAATTTGCTAAACTAATGTTTTCTAATTTGCTACATTTCTTCATTTATGAATCTTGTTCCCAATAAGTAAATTGTCCAGTCACCAAATTTTCCCACCACATTCTTAATCATATTTGCCAAGGAACTTAAAGTTTAGAATAGGTAAAGGWGTTGTGAGAGAATGTTAAAGGACTGGAAATCTTACAGATGCCTCCTGAAATTCATTGTAATTTTACTTGAGTTTTGGGAAGATTCTCTGTGTTCAGGGCTACAAGGGGCAACTGTAAAGGGTGAGATGCACATCCAGATACAAAGGTACATTGTCCTGGTAGCAAAGGGGGAATTTACATGGTCTTTTCCAAGATTTTGTGGCTGGTTCCACCTCTCCTTTGGTCTTTGCATGTGTTTTAAAAATTTAAAAAAAAAAAAAAAAGAAAAGAAAAACCCAACTAAATGCATCTCTGGCATAATTCAGGGGGATTTTGAAACTGAAATTGTGGAATGCATGCCTATTACAGCATCCTTTGGTTTACCAAGACCGAGAAGTGGCAGTGGTCCTTCTACCCTTTCAGTTGCTCTCAGGATGTTTACCTTTGCCTTTTGAAATTGCCAAATCCACTGATGCTAGAAATTATTTCTCTGCCATTAAGTGTAAGAAGGAAAAAGTGTGTATAAACTTACGTAAAGTAACAGACTGAGCTTATGTTTTCAAACTGCTTTGGACTTCTCCTCAAATAATTTCCATTTGTGCTCAAAGTTTCTGTGACATAATACCACAATGTTCTAAAATAAAGTAACCTTCCCAGATTAACTTTATCTGTTTCAGATAATATCCAGAGATTTTAACCTTTGAGTTTCTGAAATGAAAGTTGACTTTTTGCCTGACGTAATTTTGTGTGAAATGATTTCTTCATCCTTAGGTACATTTCTGTTCGGAAAACTTGGAAAATACTTGGTAGGGAAACTTTATTCATAATTTTTGCTTTTATTTTGTGATTTTATCTATACTGAGCAGTATGTTAAAAAATGTTTATCTGAATTGGAGACAACTACCTGAGATTAAAAACCACTTTCTGATATGAAGGTGTTTTAATATCCAGTGATTTGCTATGCAGGGCAGAAAGGAATCAGATAACATTGTTCAAAAAGTATGGCAGCTGCTGCAGTGTAATTAAACTGAAGGTTACTTAGGCACAAGGTGAGAATATTGGATTTCTGCCTGGGTGAGGTTTCTAATGGCTGCTCATTGTAGTGACTATGCAGACCAAGCAGGTATCCCCATGACTGCCCCCAAGTTCAAGGGCGTGGGGATATGCAGATGTGGACAGATGTGCCATTGCTGCTGGGTGAGCCCTTGCCAGCCACTGGAAAGATGGGCCTCCATGATATGACTGGAAACTTCTGATGGGAGGCTTCTGCTTGTATGGGCTGGGAATGTGGATAACAGAAAGGGAAGAAGAAAAAGGTTTGAATTAGACAAAATCATGCCTGTCAATGGTTTAAGCCCCCTGTCTGCAGTATAAGTGACMACCATTAGGTTCAGGCCTCAGCTGCACCCTGGACTTTGTTCTTCTCTCACTTACACTCGTGTTCCATTCCAGATTTAAAGCTCATTTGCCATCTTCCCCAGAAGTGGGTGTGAGATTTTCTGTTGAATTTGGTGGGAGCTATGGTTAAATAGCAATTACTTGTTCTTACCTCTCCCATAGGCTTTTCATAGATATCTTCTTGCCATTGCTCAGCCTTTGTTTGAATAGCATCTCGCTGCAGTGCCTCTAACACTTTCTTGGGAGTAACAAAGCCGTATTGTGCTTCAAGCAAAGCTAAGTCAATTTTTTCAGCCTTAAGTACTCCTATAACTTCATCTTGAGCCTGCAGAAAGACAAAGTAAGGCTTCATCTTGTTAAACTGTATATATGTGTTTACAGGTTAGCTCTCTGCTTTGGAATCTAAGAAAATTTAAAAAAAAAACTTTTAAAATACTGCTGTATATGTAAATATAAATACATAATAYATATGTAAATATGTAAAGTATTCCGAAATAGTCAGTAATGTCAGGGCCATTGAAAAGCATGAGGGAAGTATTGGTCTTTGTATTTCATTAGTTCAGCATAAGCTCCAAAATCTTCTGACCCTTCATCAAAGCTTGAGTACTTCTTTAATGATTGRATCACATTGCTGTTTCTGGACCAGTGTGTAGCACTCAAAAAACAAAATTTCAGGGAAAAGTTTGACTTGTAGTATTAGAAATTGACTTTAAATTGTTAGTGCAGGATAGCTGGATGCTTCCTGAAGCCTGAAAGTGTTGTACATTCTGTATATTTTGGGTGCAGATGGYTTCTGTMGTTTAAACCCACAACAGATGTGTCYGTCTCTGGGGTTTTTTACCCCCACCCTGCATCGTCTGGTGGTGGAGGTTGCCCCCATCTCCACTGAAGTGAGCTTAACTACATGAATTGTCTCAAACATCCATTGTCTGCAATGATCTCAGGTAAAAATATGTGCTAAGCCTAGAAGAGTAGAATAGGAAAGAAGGAAATCAGAAAGAAGGATGTRTCAGCAGAGGATAACACTTTCAGTCTGACTCCTTTTGGCTAGAAGACTTCTATATCCCTATTTATKACTATTTAAACAAATTTTAAAATATGAAATAGTCTAGTTCTAATTCTTAGTGTTGCAGGAAAAAAAATACCAGAGTGATTTTCATGCATCTTGAATGTTCTAGAATTTGGAAAGGAATGACATCTAAATTCAAAACTTAGTTATGGTTGGATTGACACCTGATCTTCAGTGATTTGACCTGGCATTACAGGAGGTAGAAAATAAGGGATAAAAATGACTTTTCATAGTTTTCATTCATAATGCTGCTTCTTTTGGAATTTGATTTAAAATGTTAATGTCAGGCTCATTGTTTTCCAGTTTCTCATTTCAATCTCTTCCAGTTTTAAATCTTAATAATTGAAGTGTGTATGTATATATATACTATTGTATTTATATGAAGCAAGTGTGATGAAGAGTGTGTGTATAATATAAATAAATCTATAAATATATATTTTAAGAACTCTCTTATTGAGAGGAAGAGAGAACTGTTTTGGAAGAGTGTGTGACATCTGAATTTTAGCCTAAATTAAGAAAGGCCAAGTGGGCAGGAGAGAAATGTTTTGCAAACATGGAAAGTGTTATCTTTGCATAATGAAACAATCTGTAGAAGTTTGCTTTGGATCCACCATCTAAGATTGGTGCAGCTATTAAATATTCATATCACGTGTGTGTTCTGTCAAGCATGCCTTTATTATTATGTAAACATCTATGCATATGTTAAGAACAGAACTACCCAGGTAGTRTGTAGGTAATGAATTCTGAAACCATGTGCTACACCCATTAGGCCACTTTTGCCAGTTTGCTTTTTCCTCTGCCTGGGACCAGTTTTAAAGGCACTGCTTCTGTGCAATAAGCCTGCCACAGAAATATTTTCCTGCTCACTGGAAATCTGGTTCYCACTTCCTGAAATTACGTTTSACCAAGTTAGGCATCATTTACCACWTGACAGATGGTTCCTTTTCTAGGTAGAAAAATGCTCACTTTTCAAAATCCAGTAATTTGTGGGCTAAGTGGCATGTAACACTTTTGCTTCTTATTATGGGAAATAAAATGGCTATTTTGATTTTTCTARGAAAAGGTGTTAGAATACTGTTGAGTAAGTTACTTCTTGTGGACTGGCACTGTTTCATAGGGAGTAAAGCTCATGACTTCATAGGAGAGAGAGGATAAGAAATAATTAAGTAAAAGGTCTTAAAGGTCTGTAACATGTTCTCCATATCATCTTTACAGTGACAAATATTTTGTATTCAAAATACTTAGAATGGGGCAGCACAACTAGAAGGTTCAGTGAATTCTCTGCTTTGAGAGTTACTTGTGGAATAAAGATCATGCTTCCTGTTTGATAGCTCTAATAGCTATAATTTTGGGGTGCTTTTGTATTTTGCAGTTCATATTTGGCCTATATCAGACTAGTTAAGGTGTCTCCTTAACATAAAAGCAGCATGTGTTTGTGGCAGATGGAAGAATGGGGGGTGGAAGGTGGAGTGTCTTTTAATTTGGAATATAAAATAGGACAATGCCTTACCTGTAATTCACCCTCAAGGACACTAAGAAGAAACAGCAAGTCATCACGAGAGAGATCCTGCCTTTTCTTGACAGAAGTTTTTTGTTTTTTCTCTKCCTTTGGGCTTCTCAGGATTGTACTGGCTTGGGCTGCGTCGTCCTTCTCTTTCTGCTGTGTTGGTGCATTTCCTCTCCCATTGTAACCAGCCTCTTCTTTGTGATGGTCTTYCGACCTTGGCTGGCTCAGCTTTGGTCTGGTTGGGCTTTCGGTGCTGTTACTTCTGGAATGCATGGTTTATGTCTCTGAAGCTGAAGGACATTGGGGAGAAAAGTAATTATTTTAGCTAACAGAGACAAAACTAGATAAAACTATTACTGTAATGGATGGTGGGTAATTTTCTCTCGTACACCAGGCTGGTTGTTATCTGACAACCAGCTGCCAACCTATTGTAAACCAACAGGACTGGCTGTGACCCTTACTGGATGTGAAGTGAATCTTTATTGGTCTTAGGCCATTGTAACAATGTCCTCCTTGATACTTCAAAGGCAGCATCTTTAGCAGCAGTGCTGGGTGCATCATTGCAAACCACATTTGGGAGACAAAGCCTACCTTACCTTTCAGCAGATACTTATTATGATGAGGCAAATTTAGATTCAGAAGCTTTTCACTAGAAAAACCTTTCTGTTCCACTTCAATAGTATCCCAGCCCTTACTATATTCTGTTTTTTTTGTCTTTCCAAGGGAGAGCACAAAAGCAGCTCTCCACTAGTGTGAGCCGTGCATTATCCATGTGTGGCAAAATGCAGGGACTACAAGCACATCCAGACTCCCAGGAAGGAGCAGCCCTGTAAATGCTCCTGCCAAACACCACCACCACCAAAACCAAACTGCCTTGGGGATCATGACTGGTCCACCTCCTGAAACCATGCCCTATGAAACCTTCCTACTTCTTTAGTGCTAGGGAGTGCAGCTCTCTAGAGGTGTTAGTACCTGGTAAAAGGGAGATTTATCCTCACTAGGCCCCTTTGAACTGCCACAGTGAAGGAAATGTACTCTAATGCCTTTGCAGATAAATGACTAATGCTGTGTAAATATTGATTAACCTCAGGAACTCGTGTTTTGGTTATCGCCACTCAGATTAAGGAATGAATGGATTRTAGTCCACCTCTGCTGGAAAATTGTGCTCATGGATACCATTTAGCAAACAATAGCCCAGTCATGTGATTCAATGGTGAAATTCAGCATATTCCAAATACAAATAAGGCACAATTTTTATTATTAAACTGCCAGGCTTATTGCTGAAAAGTCCAGAAAATTGTTATGGTCAATGACAGGCTCTAGATGAATTCTTGGCTGCTTTTTGGCCTGACAATTGTGCAGCTGATAAAATTCTTTCAGAGCCTCCTCYCCCACTCCCTTCAACCAGATTCTGACTCTAAATCTTAAACTCTGTGCCTGCACTCMTTAACTGTGGTAACTTTCCACTGAATGCTAAGAACACTTCCTTTTGTTGTTTTTCTGCAGGCACWGAGGAGGTGGAAGTAGCTTTTGGGTTGTAATGGATGATGACTGAGAGTGGGCTAAATTTATCAAAAATATTAGAAAATAAGCAAGTGACATTTTCTATAATGCTGAAGTCTTCTACTTTGATTTGAAGCACTCATAATAGCTTGTAATTAATAAGAAAAACTTGTTTCTCCAGGTCCCAAAAAACTAAGGCATGTCAGATTTGCATGGCAGTGTGCACTGGAAACTGTTTTGTGAAACATCAACCATGTCAGGTTAGGATGGGAGCTTATGTAGGAAACCAGGAATTGTTCATAGCAGGCTGGCAGYGATGTTAGCTGGTGATGGTTGGTTTAAGTTGGTGTTAATCCTGTTCATCCTGGTCTTTCCCTCAAATGTAGTCCGTCTTTATTCACTGTGGTTTGCCTGTTAGGATACTCATCTTTTGCTCCTTGTCTATGGAGTATTATTCATTGGGAAGAAAGCTGTTGTGTCCTTTGAATATAAGATTCTGAATTCCTGCTTGGCTTCTGTATACAATTAAAGGCTTGTAAGATCAAATGCAGGAGCTGTGAGATAAATCAGGTAACCTGAATGTCCTCTGGTCTTTTTTTGTGCTCTTTGACACCACAAGCACAGGACACTAAGAAATGCATGAATAGTCCAAGAAATCCTTGTGTTTTCTCCCTCATGCATGCCAGTTACAGCAGTGGCCTTGACTGACATGAAGCTATTGTCAAACTTGGTGACAACAAATGTCAATTTGACATTTCTTCTGGAAAGAAAGAGAAACCAGCATGTAAGGGGGAGTTTAATACCTTTTCAAGCTTTTGTAATTGGGTGCACCTGGAAATCCTGAGCTTGGAAAGACAGTCCAAGAAGGACATCCTCCCCTGCATTTACTCTTGCACTCTGTGCATGCTGTTGGCTTCAAGGCCACATGCCACCCAGTTTTCATATCTGCAGAGAGTTACCTGTGACTCCCTTGTCGTGCCTGCTTCCTAATCAGGTAGAGCAGGAATTACTGCACTGCCAAAAGGCACATGGTCCCTTGTGAAGGCCAGCTGACTTGCCAGATAGGCTGTGTTCCTATGGGAGATGGGCAGCCTCCCAGAGTGGAGTTTTCTCCTTTTCTTGTTGAGTTGTTATGTGCACTTTACCTATATTCTGTTCTGACATTCCTGAATGCCAGTGCCTGCTATCGAAGCTGCTAATGCAAATATKTATCAAATTAAGCAATTAATATGAATTATTAGAGGTTGAGGTGACACACAAAATGTACACTTTTTTAATGGTACTTAAATATAGATGACRAGAGGCTCAAGCACTCTGGTATTAGTAGCCTGCTTTATTAACATATTATTTCTCAGCTGATTTGTTTAARCTTTCTTGCTACCTGTACACTACTAGGCATTATTATTTGTAGTTATTTCTGTCTACAGAAGGATGTTAGTGCTAATGTGGTTGTCAGAGAGGTGRGTATGAGAAACAGAAGAGCAATTTAAAATCTCAAATGCACAGTGTAATTGCTGGTGTAGCAAGCACAGTGGGACCTCAGAAATGGACAGAAACAAACATCCCATCCACSTACCCTGAAACTCCTCACCACCTGTCAGACTCCCCAGATGTGCCACTGTCTAAGGGACTCATGTTCAAAGTGCCCCTGACATTTTGGACAGAACATCAGCTACTCTGTCATGCCCTTGCACCATGGCAGAAAACAGAAAATGTGCCTGTTCTATTCCCKAGGGTGCTGGTTTTGTGCAATGCTATCAGACTCTTGAATGTCTCATTACAGTCGTTTCAGACAGAAGTGGCACCATTTGAAATTTCCCGCCTGTGTGTTTTGGTATGTTGRGTTATTTACTGTTTTGAGCAACTCTTTCCATGTTCTTGAAGGTTGACGAAAAGCAATGTTTTATTTTGTTGGGTTTTTTCCACAAGGTTAAAATGTTAGTAGGCTCAAAATTTCTATCAGTTTTTCCTTCACCCAAAACAGTGAGCCCAGGTTCTCAAGATTAGACTAATGAGTGTAAATTTGCCTTTTTGCRTATCTGTCTCAACCTGTTTTTATTTACATTCTGTAATGACAGGATGTGTGCACAAGAAAGCTGTCTCACAAAAGAGAGGTAAGGAAGAAGTGTTTCTTCTTGTAACAGAGTTTGTAGTTCACAGAGGCTCTGTGATTTCTCCTGGAGAGTGAGTGACTCTTGCATCTTGTGGCAAACTTCTTTATAGAAGCTAATTTAAGCACTCCTTTTTTGTACTACCAAGAAAGATGACAATATAATATGCTTTAGAACACAGTAAACAACAACTGCTAAAGGTATTTTGATTGTGTTTGTGCTCCTTGCACTTGTGATCTTTCATCTGTTTTGGATCAATTACTAAGTAGCAGGGATTGTAGCTATGTGAACAAGGATACTTGCCAGCATTCTCATGTGATGCAYTACGTATCATTGCTTGCATCAGAAATAAAAGAAGATTGAAAGGGAGCATCCAGATCATGAAGTCACATCTCCTGAAATCATAGACCACCATGCTGTGGGTACTTTATAGAGGTTAATTTTCCATAATGGTGTTAATGGAATAGCACAAGACCTGTGTTCTGCCCCATTGTGCTTTCCTTCACATTGTGGGATGCCTGTTTTACAGAAGGCTTTGCACTGGTATCTTGCTTGAAGTCACAATGTGATGGTTCCCAAACTCATCAGATTCTGTGCAGTTTGGTGGGCTGGGTCTGGAATAAGAGGAGTGAGATTGGGTTGCATTGAGACACTCTGGTAAATCAAATATTGCAAGTAACATACTCAGCAAAGTTTGGATCTGTTCTTGGTGTTCATGTTCKTATTCTTTTTATAGTTTGTTTCCTGTTCTGTTTTTTAAAGACTTTGCTGATCTCTGAWCTGTATGCTGTTTTTCTGTACATAAAGGAAGTATTTTCCTCTTCTTRGTGATGAGCAAGTAATCTGAAGGGTCAAAATACACTTTCCTGAAGAGCCAGATGAATAAATGACCAAAATGTTTCCATGATGTTAACTTGGTCTCCACTTTCTCAGTCATATTCTGAAGGAGATGAAACTGCATTTGTCTCTTTGGCAGCAGTGAATTAGCAGGTGGCTCCAAAATCCCTGGACTTTTATGGGAAACACTGAAATATCCTTCGGAGATGGCTTCATCTTAAGAGTTCTAAGAGATATTTTGCCATGTATTTTCCCCTTTAGTGTGATCCATTTTAATCAGTGATTGACTTATGAGCTAGCAAAGGCCCTCACAGGACCACATATTCCTTTAATCCCAGGGTAATGAYCATGAATTGTCAAGAACCTGCAGCTTCTTCCAAAAATCTGTGACTAAGCAAGGAATTATGTCTCTGGTTTTTAGCATCCCTTAAAGGGCAGTGCTTTTGATTTCTGAAATTGATAGGACTCCTACCAACAGACTGACTTTTAAGAGGAGTTGATATCTGATTGCTTGGCATACCAATGTAATAGGAGAGTGCAAAGTGGATGATCTCTTTTGGGAAGAGGTCTGCAGTCCTCTGCCCATCCCTGTGACGGTTGATTGGGGCAAGGAAAAAAGGGGTCCCACCTTACTTGCTACAGATATACAGGCTATCTTTTATTCTTTCCTTGTATACCAAAAGCTAYTTTGAAGCATCATGTTCAGCTTAGTGCCACATATAGATGGCTAGGAAGAAATTAAGCTCCATGTTCTCCTAGTGTGGCTGTGTGCTGGCTGGTGCCCAGACATGGGAAGGTGCTTTTGGYTAGGCCATATCACATYCTTCAGCAGGTTTGTCRTGTTCTTCTGTAGTCCTGATGTGGCCCTTAGGCCAGCAAATGCACCATGCTGAACCAGGGTAGAACATGAAAAAGTATTTTTAATAATTAGAATTCCAGTAACTGGCCATTTCATGGCATCACTGAGCCTTTCCTGGAACTGGTGCTTTCTGACAGAATGTGTTTAGGGCTTTCATTCATCCGCTAAGTGGAAATACATTGCTTTGTGGTACATTTGCCCCACTTCCAAAGAAAACAGCCCTTCCTTTTGGGTAGACTGCTTTGGTGTTTGTCTGAAAATTGTTTGCAGTGGCTTCTATCCAGAGGGATGTTCTGTTCAGAGGGATGGTCTGTGCCATGACCACCTATCTTATTTGAGCTTGGCTCTCATTCTCAGTAGGCTTTGTGTTGTTTCTGTGCATAGGCTGGTCAGTAAGGGAAAAGAGACTCCTTTAACAGGTTCTTCACTCAGGGAATCTGGAATAAGTCAGTGTTTCCATGCTGGCAGGGAAATGGCAAGATTAAGCCAGTTTTCTGGGAAGAGTGATGCAAGAGTRCTTACCTGTGTATCCTGATGCATCTGTTGGCATGCAGAGTTGCAGGARGTCAAGCAGCAGAAAGAAAATAAATTAGCAATGTGTTTCCCTTCTTGCAGAATCTTATCAGATTTTGGTCTTTGAAGCCCTTGGGGATCCTGCAAGAACAGCAATTACTCAAATGGGAAGAAAGTCTGGATTCAGCCAAGGATGTGAACACTCCCAGACAGGAAAAGTGCATGGGTGAGAGCTGGACATCATTTTTGTGCTGGTTGTGGTTKATGTTCATCTGACCACAAGCCAGATTCCTCATCCCTTGGCTACAGGGAGCCTCTTCTGAGACAGTAAGATGCCTTTTGAACTGTGTTAGAGTTGTCATGGTACTCTGTTCACAGTAAAGGTACTGTGAAATTTCCACCATCTGTTGCCTCCTCCTCCTCTTTCCAATCCCATAGTGTTCAGCAGGATATGTAGTGAGTGTGGTGGCTGAGGTCTGCCCAGGTCCCTTTTGCATATGTGCAGGCTTACAGTCACCTTTAGAAGGCTGAGTCTGTGTGGGAGGTTTTGACCAGGTCCTTTTGAAGAATATATCTGTGTCACTTGTCATTTCATTATTGGGGTGTGAATTTGTGCTCTGGTCTTCCTCTTGTTGTGTCTCAAACTACAGAGATACAGATACAGGTRTAGMTAAACACATACACACACCCTGTGGGGTTTTGTGCCTGAAGGAAGGTAGAGAAAAGAGCCTGTGCCATGTGACTATTTGCTGGGTTTGTGGCTCTGGGCCTGTTCTGTWGTTTAGCTGATCTCAGCCCATCTCCTACTTAGTCTGAGGTGGTGTATGCCCACCTCTTTGTCTGTTTAAAGCGCACACGTTCACATGAAAGCATAAGCTGCTCACCTGCAACAAATCGGAAAATTTTACATTAGGAATAAATGGTTAGGAATGTATACTTCTGTTCAGAGGTGTCAGTTTTTGTTTTAAGTAGGATTATTCTGATAGACTGTGATGATCCATGAGAAAATCAAGAGTTTGGTTTCCTTGATGCATCRCACAATATTTCTTTGGCAAAACTGGGTATCTCTTTTGAAATCTGAAATGAAGGCCTTGGATTCCACAAAGCTTCCAGCTCAAAAATCAGTGCTTTGAGATATGAACTGATTTTTTCCTTCTCTATGATAATAATTTGAAACAATTTCTACTAAACCCTTCTTTTTTCTCCTCCACAGGAATTCAGCTCTCCTAGTTTGTGGTCCAGCCTTTTGCCAAGTTGATGGTAGTCTTGGAAGATGAAGTGTATTTATCACATTAGAAGTGTGCAGTTTCTTATTTGAGGACTTATTTGAGTTGATTTGTCTTCTCAGTGAGGGGCCACAGTGCGAGGCCAGGGCTTTCCCTGTAGTGGGAGAAGGACTCTGAAGTTCACTGGAGCTTCAATGTGCTGCTGCAGGGTAACAGCACTGCTATAATCCCATCTTCTCATGGCTTCAGAAAGTTGAGGAGGAATCAAAAGTAGAATAACCAGAATGTTTGTAGCTTTCTACTGCTGATAATTAGCTGAAATACTTCTGAGATTAATGAGGGGATTTTTGTTTTCTGTATGCTTCCTTGGGTTTAGATTTGTTTTATGTTTCCTTTTAAAGTAAAATGCCTCATACTTATTTTGTAATTAGACACTAATAGTGCATTATTTATAGGGATTAATGCAAGAGAGATTTTTGGTGCATATGAAGAAATGTCTCTGTAACATCAGGTAGATCTAAGTGTTTCAAAAGGTAAACTCTGCCGTGCATATTACCTGCTTCTCTTGCTAAACAAAAAAAAAAGGTGAATCTTGCACTCTCAGTACAGAATTTTATTGGTAAACTGAAATAAAACTCAGCTGCTCCAATTTCAGTTATATGAATTTACTTTCCAAGTRTACAATTTTCTTTTTTTACAAGCTTAAGAATTAGTTAACATTATTTAATAGTGTTTGTAGCTTAATATTTATTAATATTTAATTTACTATTGAAATTCATATTTATTACTATTATAAACATGGTTTAATATTTATTATTCAGATGTTGTAATTTTGGCTCCAATTTATAATTACTCTGTAATTATAGCATTATCAGAACTAAAACCATGAAATAGTGCTACATAAAACAAAGATATTCCTATCTTAGAAATGGTGTGTCTAAAGTAATCCTTTTTCCTGAATATCTTGAAACTACCTGGACTGTAGACATTTACGTAGCTGGATAATTCAGTGTTTCAGTTGATAATTTCAGTCTTTCCTCACTGTGGCTCCCTCTCAATTCCCTGTAGGCATCAGTTTCCCTGAAATCTGTAGAAATGTAAGTACCTTTTCCCCTCTCTTTGCCCTGTTTGGGATTGCCCCTGATTAGACATTGGACACAGTGTGCAGCCTCCTTGCTGCAGAGAAACAAGCTCAGGCTATCCTTGGGAAGAACACACTAGGAACTTTATTTGGTCCTTCCCAAATTCATCTGTCATGGAGACATTCATGAAACTGCAGGGTAGGATATTCAGACTTGTGAAACAAAGAGATTTTTGCATGTGTAACATGTTACTGTAAATCCCACAGGCAATAACTAAAGTGAGGTATTTTAGGGCTCTAGAAGGGCCTCTCCATCTGTTTGGTTTTAATCGTGCAGGTTGTTATTTTACAGAARGAAAAAACCCAAACCCAAAAATTTTAATCATTTAAGCAGGATTTAACTGCTGTAAATTGAATATTTTTCTTATGTTTTTTAGCAGCATGACAGATCTCATTTTAGAAATATTCTCAAAATAATAAGATGCAAAATCTGAATATAACTAAGAGGAGCATATAAGAGCAAAAGGCAAAAGAAGTTTACTCATCCCAGTGCCATTTTTACATTTCTGACTTCAATGATTAACTTTGTCTTGACATGCACAGTTGCACATAGCAGCACCATTTCAGTGGCCACTGTGTTTACTGTAATAAGGTCCTGCCTTTCTGATGGAAGGTAAATTTTCTCAGGCAAAGTGCTTGTGAGAGTCATCTGTGCTTTTCAGCATGGTGATAATGTGGTACAAGGTCACTTTGAGAAGCAGCTTATAATCACAATTCTTTAGAAAGAATCTAATTGAAGAAATACATTATGATGTTATTACCTATAATAGCTGTGAGCATAAGAAAAGGAAGAAACCAGTGGTATTTCTTGTATTTCAGTGCATATGTGTCTCCATACACACACACATGACATCTGAAATGATGTATTTGTGTACCAAGTGTATATCTGTATAATGCTCTTGTGCTTGGTGCWCACAGCAAATACAAAAATAAGTATCCTTTATAAGGATGCATCATTTATAATGACTGCATCATTTTAATCAAAAGTTCAGAAGAAGTCCACAAAATTTTTAAGTCTCTTGCTTTCATTTTCTATGATCATTTTCTATGATCATCTAGGATACATTACCTAGAGCAAGTGAATTTGTTACCCCACACCAGCTGACCTGGATATCTGAGACTCAAACTTCTTAATCCTTGCAGCCTTCTCCATTTCCAATTTACTCATGGGGTTTTTTTTTTGTCTGTTTGGTGTTTGCATGGAGTGCCCTACATCCATGAGTCGTGAAATAGGCAGCAGAGACCACAGTGAAAACTACAGAATAAAAATGTGCACCTTCAATGTGCATCTATATTAATTTTTTTCAAGGGTATTTTTGACAAGCGTAGATTTGTTGAGACATTTGTGTGGGARTGTTCACCTTAGTGGTTGCTTTTYTCCACACATGAGAATAAACCACAGACTTTTAAACATCCTGAGAAAAAAATTCTTCAAAGATAGATCAAAGCTCTTTACTAATGTCTGAGGAAGCTGTGTAGCTRCCTCCCTTGTGAACTCATATCTATGGAGAGCTGGCTAAAAACAATCAAGATCATTATTACATTGACATGATCATTTGCAGCCTGTTTTGAGAGAGATGCCTTGTTTGGAGAAGGAGGAGGTGGGGGAACCCACAGATGCCCCTAATTTTACCAAGAAAGTAATGAAAATAACTTATTTTAAAATAACCAACTCTGTTGTTCTTTCCCACACTATGCTCTGTGGGATGCTCTGCTTCAAATRATTGACTTAAGTGGTGCATATACAAAAGTTTTGTGTAAGAGTGAGTCAACTGACATTTCTTTTATTTTATCAGTTTTATCTCCTTTAGTGGCTATTAATTGAAATGACCAGGTATGTCTTTCACATCACARAAATTTTACATCTMTCTTTGTTTCTTTKTTTTTKRWWYMWTTTTKKYTKKTTTTGTTTGGGGGTTGWTTTTTTGCTTGCTTGGTTTTGGTTTGATTTGTCCAAAATTCTGTTTCTGTTTCATTTTACGTCAAAGCAATGCAGAACACACATGAGCTAAGCTTTGAAAGTTCGTGAACTTCTTCCTAAGCTGGAATTCCCCATCTTTAGCTTTCAGGAAAAGAAATTGATTTTTAGTCTTTAAGACCGGGTTTTTTTTCTTATCTATTTCTTATGGTTTTTTTATATATATGGAGAAGATACTGCTGCTGGTCAAATTTCTGACATGTAAGCTCGTTTGTGAGTTTGGGAATGTTTGCTTAGCATGAAAAAAGTTCCTAAGTGGACACTGCTTCCCTTTTTGATTACTGGGGGGTTGTAAAGGAAAAATTTTAATGCACAGCATTCACAGTGTATGTAGTGATCATATGTTCCCATGCATTAAGTATTTATGTTCTTTCTCTGAGAGGATAATTTTTTTTAGTACTCTGTTCAAATCAATTCTGTTTGAGTGAGTAAGTGTTTAAAAAGTGTTAAGAGTGGAATGGATTTGCTTTGGTTAAGATGACACACAGCCTTGTAGAGCTGGTTGTTCCTCTATGTGCAAGCAGTTCTATTTGAGGAACAATCACAGATCCTAATACTTTTCTGACATCAAAATTTAAGTTAAATTTCCAGAGTTAAAATAAAGGTAAAGCTTTTAAATGAAAGGCYAGTATAATGTCCTGTATAATTTAATACCAAATACCAGCAAACATCGAGGTGCACATGGTGGGATTTCTTTGTGCTGTACGCCCATTAAAGTCTATGGGGCTACATGTGCAAGATTGGATTACAGGGTTAGGGACTGTATTTTGTGACTCTTATTGCTCATATAACTCTGAGTACATGCATTTTCCTTTAAGTATAGCCTGGACAGYCTCAAAATGTAACATTTTAAAGGTCTCTTGTTAACACAAGTGTAGTTATTAATTAAGGAAACAAATCTAGAGACAGTAAAATGTTTAATTTAAGGTTTAGTAATGTTCTTGCCATATAGCCTTAAAAAAGAAAACAAGAAAAAAACTCCAGTACAGACACACACACACACACACAAACCCTGCACACAAATAAAAAAAAAAAAACACTAAGAAACGACCACCACTGCCAAGAAAACCCCATAACAGCCACCAAACCATAGAATTTACTTAGATAAGAGAGGGGAAGGTATATACATAACTGAGAAATAAAACTGACTGTCCAGTTTGATTTTCAGGGTTAGAATTGAAGAAAAAWATAAGGAAGAAATGTGTATGTATGATAAATATGACGTAGATTGTGGCTTTAACACCAGCCTTRATGTCAGGAAAACCGTTCATAATTTTCTTTTTTTTGCATGAGCTTAAGACAAACTATATAGGTTTATCATCAGAGCATTTATGTAGTGAGTTTGTTTAGGTCATAGCATCACTTTATGCTAATTAGAGGTGCACCTCTGAAATGTGTCCATCTCTTTAACATTAGTGATTTCTTTAAAATGTATATTGTGACAGGCAAAAACTTCAACAGTTAATAGTAGTGCTACTTGTTTCTGGAAATTCAAATAAAGTGGAATAAGTTGCTCTTCTATGAATTAAGTAAAATTCAGTCTTTTTTGGATAAAATGAAAGTAGCCTTTTGCAAATGTACATTCTAGATTTAATTCTGCTTTATTTGAACATGATACATACAACTTCTTAATGTATGTAATGTAATTCATGGGACTGATCATTCAGAAATCTGATCATCTTTACCTTACTGCATCTGCATTGTGCCTTTCAAAATGAAGTTGTTGCTAAGGGAATTATTGCAATGCACTGCAATTCTTTGGAATATGAACAATGAAGAAGCCTTAAAGCAAATTTTTATTCTTGTGATGTTTTTTCAAATGTCTTTTAAGCCTGTGTTATCCCAGCTGATACCCTCTATGTTTTGTGATCAACAGAATTTGTCACAGTTGTGGGGCTTTAAGAATCTAGACTAGATACAATTCAGTTTAGCAAGCAGAACTTGATCCTAAATGATTACTRTTGTTCAGGGCCTGTAAAAATAGTTTGGAGGCTTAGTCAGTACTACAGTAATAAATGTAGCRAGCAAGCTTTGAAGCAAATATGAAGAGCAGCATCCCGTGAAGCTGTACAGGCCACACGTGCAAGACATAACCCTGGGGAGATTTCGGGCTGCCCCCACAAAGGGCTTGTATGACACTTGTAAGGCAGAGCTTTGTCCAGCTGGCAGCTGCATGGTTAGGCATGGGCTCTGGTCATCTGCTCCCTGGCCTGGCAGGGCCAGCAAAGGCAGAGTTTGGCCACTGGSCAGCTGCTGGAGCAGTGGTGTTGGCCAGTGCTGCTCTGAGGGGTCCCAGTGTCCCTGCCATGCTCCCCATCCCGGCTGCCCCCAGGTTTGCTGCTGTGCCCTGCAGCACAGAGCACCTCTGCAGCTGCTGACCTTGGCACTGGGGACAGCAGGGTGGCCTGGGAGGATGAAGGGACAGAAGGGAGGGAAGAAAGAAGCCCTTGGTGAAACACATATGACAGATTTTGGGAAGTAGCCGTGTCACCGGAGTGTCATCTTTGTCTTAGTGAAGCTATGCATGCAGAGTGAACTGGACAGAACATCTGTAAGTGAATAACTCTGTGCCCTATTGTGGGACAAAAATAAGGCTATGTTATGTATTTACATATGTAAAATTACCTGTCTCTAAAAAAGCCTAATCATACGTGTATGCAAACTCGCTCCACTGTGAAGGAGAAGGCTGAGGGCCGAGACAATGACATCTTGTAAAAAAAAGGCTGACTCTGTGTCCAGAATCAGATCTCTTAATATAAATATTTGTGCAGGGAGGTTTTCACAGTAGCTTTGCCTATGTACCTAACTTGCCTGGCTTTAGGCAGTGAAGAGAGATGGAGCTGGTGTTCAGAGCACACTTTCACAATTCTGAGGGTGGATTCCCACTTGGGAGAAGCCCTGTTTTTTTCGTGAGGTGTAGCAGTAGATTGGTAGCTCTAAGGTACGAAAGCCTCCTTCCTTCCTTCCCTGTTCTGCACTCTTCCTCTCAAAGGAATCAGTGTTACTTCTCAAAAATCTTGCGCTTCTTGTTCAGTGCAACAGAACAAACGTTTGTTTTGCTGAAGAATTGCTGTCAGAACTGTAGCAGAAAAATTATGAAAGTAGACGGCTTATCAGCCTGTACTTCTGTTTCTAGGAAAAAGTTCTGGGGCAGTTATTAGCAACTGATACTCAGTAAAGGGGACTTATAGGAGATCATTGTTATGGGAGTACTTCAGCTTTGTCTTTACARCTGCTCAGGAGCCAGAGGGCTTTGACACAGTAGGTAAGCTAAACCAGAAGGTGTCATTGTGCCTTTGTACAAACATATTTTGGGTTTTGGATGCAGTCCTAAAATGTAAAGCAGTACCAGGCTACCTATGCTCCTGTCTCCTAGGACAAGCAAACCAAATCTGCTCAAATGGGAAACAAAATGTGTAAGAGGCATGTGTTTAGGACTCAGATATCCTGAGCGTGGCGTAAATGGAAATAGTTACTTGCTCATAGCATGATCATAGTGGACACTCAGTGGATCAGTTTGCCACAGAATTGAAACAACGAGGAGTCCTTTGTTGTACAGTACTGCTAAACCCCTGAGGTGAGTGCTGCAAGATATTGCTGAGGCCAGAGCTGTCAGTGCATTCAGTGAGGAGGTTCACACAGGGACAGTTTGRTTGTGAGAGTTTAGCAGGATGTTCTGAAGGCAGCTTAAATCCTTAAGTGACAAGCTGASAGCATGCTTAGGAGAAGGATGACTCCCATTGCTGTCTTTGTGCAAACATCTGGTTTTGGCCACTGTCAGAAAGGTTTTTGAGCTAGATCAGCCTGTGGAT
This sequence comes from Malurus melanocephalus, assembly GCF_030028575.1. Classification (NCBI taxonomy): domain Eukaryota; kingdom Metazoa; phylum Chordata; class Aves; order Passeriformes; family Maluridae; genus Malurus; species Malurus melanocephalus. The sequence goes on from NW_026623268.1 coordinate 1,559,759, forward strand.
TTCCTGATGCATTTTTCCTGTAGCACAAGTGAGACCCTAGACTATTAGGCTTCCATTACCTATTAAAGGTACTGGAGCAATTGTAGCAATCTACTAATTATTTACAGTAGGGAGTCAGGCTAACTTTGCCCATGCAATACTTTATAAAGCAGAAGTTAACTGCTGTCACGAGTCATTATTTCCATTGGGAAAAATGATTCATCTTTCCATGAGCAGTCAACAGATCTCTCAGTGGGAATGAAATTTTAGCTCATGTCACCATTCTGTAGGAGGAAATACATATGGAAACAGGACATTGTGTTTGGATACATGTGTTTTCTGTTGAACTGGATTGTCTAATAACTTTTGTCTCAAGTGTTTTGAGCAAATGTAATACTTTTTTTGTCCATGGTTAGCTTCAGAATGGTAGTTGCGGAGGAAAAGGCTTGTTCTTATGGAAATAGGTACACTTCAGTATAGCCTCTCAAATGGGCCTCAGTCCTGACTAGGGAAACCAGCTTTTACCTGCTGTAACTTCTACTTGGATGGTACTCCAATCAGTATTTTACCTGATGTGCATTTCTGCTGTGTTCCTTTCACCTGGTGGAAATTTGCCTTACTATTCTTTAATTGTTCATCAGAATGGTCTRTTAGAGATGTTGCTTACATTGGAARGGCTTCWTGGGCAAGAGCTAACCATACCAGATATGCCTTCTGCACTACCGTAACTGTGAAAATTTGGAAGGAGTAATGATTCGGAGAACACAATTTCAGGATGTGTAAATCCAGCATATCCGAAGTTACTTTGCATTTTGGTTGTGTCCTTGTGTTGAATTTTTTGTTTTTATTTTTTGCTTCAGCTGTCTTTTTAATACTCAGTATACAAACTTAGTAGAGGAGTTGGAATGGAATTTGGAAAAATCTGAAGTTCAAATGTCACAGTTTTACAAAGAGAATATACTTCTGAACAGCATCTGTATAAAATCGGGGTAACAAACTACGGCTTTTCAAGTATTGTATTCTTGTGAAGAGATGTGTATGAAGGTTTAATCAAAGGACAAYTTTCTGAGAGAGCTTTGAAACTATGTACCATAACAGGATAGAGAACTTTGATCTATGYAGTTTTAAGAACTAAATTTTGGTACAGTATTTGTCCCAAATTCTAGTCTTCAAGAGTCCAGGACATTGACATTCTTAAAATTATTTTCACAACACAAGTCCAGTGCAGGAGGATCACTTTTCCAAGTTGTCATGGTTTGAACTTGACCATAAGCCAAAGCACCCACGACATTCCCCTCCCCCCTCCACCGGAGAAGGCAGAAGGGAGAGCAAAAGCTCAACTAACACTAAAATTTATGGCTTTTAGATAAGATAACATAATTGAGAGARAAATACATATATGCTCCAGAAATGGCCAGACAGGCTCAAAAAAAACCTTAAATTGCAAAAATAGATTTATTACTAAAAACTACTAAGAATACTACTGCACCGGGGAGGGGAACAGAGATAGGGAAAAATGTACAAGGAGAAGAAAAAAAATGGACATTTTAAGACACCTGTTATTCTTTCTGCGAACCTGTCTCTCTCTCAGGTCATCTCTCCCCCACCTCTTCATGCCTTCCTGTGCACAAAGGGGGACAGGGATGAAAGTTGAACATAGATCAGACTACTCATTATGGTTGTCGTCCAGTACCATAGGAGAAGAGTTCTTACAGCTCCAAGCTGTGGAGGTTCTTATCCCAAGAAACAGTCAGCATATAACTGCTGGTGGCATGGGATTCTTTCTCTTTACCTCATGGAAGAAAGGGAAACATTCTCCAAGGCAGGCACGCTTCATTCTGAGGGCAAGGCCACTCTCTCAAATCTCCTGGCAGAACACAGCTTCTTCTGAGCATCAACTCGCTTCAGATGGTGGGGGACGGAGGGACAGACCTCTTCCCCCCAGAACACAATTTCTTCTAAGCATCTACTCGCTTCAGATGTTGGGGAGCCACCTCTTCCCCCTTTTTGGGTTATGATCAGTCCAGTCATCCAAAGCCAGGTTTTTCTTCTTTATCTTGGGTGCAGAGCATCTCTTTTCTATACAGGTCTCCCATTGAAGAAATAGTCATTTTAAGAACAGCTTGTTTTCTCCTTATTTGAGCACCACAGCAACAGCATCTGTCTTCTTCTACTGTGATCTTGGGTCTCCCTTTTTTTTTTACATCTCCTCACCCTCCTCCTCTGTCCTCCCTCTGTGCATGATACTAACAACCTAAAAAGTAATGGCGACCGCAAACTATCTTGTTTTGAACTCTTCTTAAGTACAAGACCATATGTCATCACAGAGGTGTAACTAGCATGTGCAATTGGCCCAGGCCTGACCCAGCAGCCTGTCCATCAACCTCAGAGCCATAATAGATTTGCTCTAAAACACAGGGGACAGGGCTCCTTTTGCTGGAGAAGAAGGAGAAAGCTTCTAGAACTTTGTCAAAGGAGCCATCTTTGTGGTTTCTTGGTACCATCCCTCCACCACCAAAAAGCCAGACCAAGTGAAACCTGGACACAAATGCAGGGTCCTAAGCTTTGTGCAGCCACAGAAGTGATGACAGTCAGGGGATCACTGTGAGAATGTTATCAATTGTCTTTTTCTTTTGGTGCTGCCTGCAGGACTCTATGGTTCAGGCAATGRTTGTGGTAAGAGGCTTTTAAATTCATGTAAAGACCAAGTCGATTTGACATGTTTTTTAACCAAGTGTTTATTAGTTGAAATAATCTTGGGTGTTTTTTGGCATAGCTTTTGTTTGAGTGGGAACTTGAATCATTGTCAGCAGTCTGTGTATATTTGAGCATGCTAAGCTGAAGTTACCAAATGGAACTGTGGGAGACTTTTGGCTTGTGTTTATGGARTATAAACCAAAGCTCCTACCTTGCTGCCTCAAGAGCCACAAAAATGTTAATAGAAGTCAGAGATGCAAGAAAAAGATGTATTCYATACAGCCTGTCTACTTGCCAGTAGTAGCTTCTTCCTTGGGTTACTTTCCACTATTTTGTTCCATCTAGTTTAAAGTATCACAAGACTCCCTCTGCATTCCTGTGGAAATTATTTTGTAGTCCTCATGAGACTTTGTGAATTTTTTTTTCCCTTGTTTCTGTTTCCTGGTTCTTGTATTTCCAGAGCAGAACCTCCATCAGAATTGTCAGGGGTTGTTTTCCTGTTAGCTTTGGTAAAATGATTCAGGCTTCCTTCTTGCTCCTGCTTTTGTTCAACTGAGTGAACCAGTGAACACGCAAGTGCCCCAAACCACAAGTTTTTTAGGAGAGGTGAAACTTTGCTGAAGGCTGCTGTGAACTTTTAAAATCAACCTGCATGTATCAGGTGAAGCTACTGGAGCTCTTCAAGCTTCTTTTATTGTATTTTCTTTTTTTTCTCTCAGACTGGGCTTTCACACAAAGTCTTCCTAACCAGTTTCTCTTGTTCTTCTCTGTTCCACCCCTCTCCCCTGTGAMATTGAGGTAGTTGTGCATAAGCCTCACAATAGGCTGATGGAAAGGCCAATTATAGGCACTTAAAGCTAGACTAAGATGAAATCRATGATTCATCAGTAAGCAAAAATTAAAATTAATCATGTAACCTGCTGGTAAGATTGGGCAGTTTTTCCCCATTTTGTCAAAGATCATTTGTCTCTAAAGAAYATGTYACTTGTATTTGGACAGTTAGGTGCYYAAGACAAGYTAATTTGAGYTGTTGCATGAGYCTCCAGGAGCAYGTGAGCTTTTGCAATTGTTTCAAACCCCAAAATATTTCTGATCTGTTTTAAGTTAATTGGTTCCCTCTATTTTATCTTTTAACAGTGTGTAACAACAGTAAATATGTATTTACTCTAATTATCATAATCAAATTCATCAGGARCTGTCGTGATAGGACAAGGAACATTCATTTGAATGTTACTTATTTCATGAGCATTTGTTCATTTGATTCATGAGCCAGGTGAGGTGATTGCTTACTACTGCGTTCTGTCTTTGTGTTTTGCTTGGTTTGCTGAGCTCATTGCTTGTGTGTTGACTTKCTTCTCAGCTTTTAGCTCAAGCTACTGTACATGAGGTGCACAGTGGCAGCTGCTTCTTGAAAAGCTGCCATTTGGAAGGAAGCACAGAGGCTGTCCTGCAGACCTGCACGCACATGTATAACACACATTACATGTGGGTACGCCCTGCCTCAGGTGGGAACACAAGCTGCCAAAGGCGYACAGAGGCTTTTGTAACACAGAATCAGTTTTGTTATTCATTCTTAATCTCTCTTTCTCCCCAAGCTGAGTTTGTAAATGCTTTCTTAGATCTGTTAYGCATTCTGGAGTGTTACACAGTCTGATAACAGATGAGCTAAGTTGCTTGCTGCCAAAACCCTGCAAAGAGTGAGCAGTGTGGAGCCTAGGGAGGAATGCTGGTCTTTTAAAACTATGCCAGCCTTAATGTTGTAACTAAATTATGGTTTAAATCACAAAGTCATCCCAGTATTCTTGGAAGAAGATACAAACTAGGATCATTGTACATAAAGGGGGAGGATATGTGCCAGACATGTGAACACATCGTGAAAAAGGAAAGTAAGAAGCTGTGGATATCATGTCTTATCAGGATATTTGTGCTGTATGGTCACAGTCTCTCACCAGTCACATAGCTGAGCATTTTTAAAACATTCTCTGCACTCCTTGTTGCTGTTCTCTCAGRGCATTTTCTAGTGCCTGGATTGCAGAGATTGTGGTGTGACCTAGAGCCGTTCTTGATCAAAAAGCAACAAAGCAAATAAACTTTGGTTTGGTGATGTGGTAAATYTGTATCATCTTTCTACTCAATGGGAAACCATCATCAGTGCAGTGATCGCGAGTGAATTTACGCCAAGAGTGGAACTTAAAAATAATTAAACACATTAACTTATATACAAGTAAAGCTTGAGTGCCAGATACCATTATCCTGCATCTTTGTRGCTCTGTCTGCTCTCCCACAGCCAGTTTAACACGGGTGCAGGTTTTGGCTTGTTTAATGGAAATATGGGCATGATTGATAAGGATCAAATTCCTGCTACTGAAAAATTCATTCATGCACTGCACTCATTCTAGTGATTATGTGAATGCCACTTCCTAAATGAATTTAAAAGGTTTCTGACAGTCTGCCTGAGCTTGTTTTAAAATATTAGGAAGTTTTGTCAGGGTGTTGGGGATGAAAGTTTGTTGTGTCACCCTATAACTAAGTTCTGTGCACATTCAGAGTACTCTGTACTGCTTATAGAGTTACAGTGCAGATTTATGGGTCCTGCTGAGCAAATGGACAATTTTATTTGCTGAGATTTAGCCAAGTGTGTCTCTGTTGGAGAAKGTTGATAAACCCGACTATTTTAAACCTGGGTGTCTCTCTCTCTGCTGTTTTTCAAGCGCAATGTGTCTTTCTTCTGCATATATCATATTGTGTTGCCTCCCCATCCCTGTTTTGGCCTGGCCACCATAAAGGTGGTAAAACTTCTCAAGTTCTCATTGCATGCCTTCTTTGTGATCTTGTTCGTTTTTGCTCACATGAAAAGCTCAATCTTTTACTTCAGTCTTTTAAGCACTTTGAGACTATTCAGCACGCTGAAAAGTCATTATGCTTCCAATGTTCCTGCAAGACTGCAGTGTCTGTTTTGGTGAGGCAGTTAAGGAGTTAAAGGCTTGTGGAGTTTCAAAGAAATGCTGGACAGCTGCTGCAAAATATCCCTACAAATCCTAGCTGACCTCATTCTTGTCAGACAACAGTGATAATATCCAAAAACGGGTGCAAGGCAGGAAGTGTTTCAGGAAGGTTTGTGTTTCATGCAAAGACATCAGAAATGTGCTTTCTCCCAGAGCCACTTACCGTAAGATCCRTATTAATTTAAATGAAACAGTGAAATTCCAGAATATGTTTATRGAAACATCATTTCAGTCCAGAAAAAAGCATTGCTTGTTGCTCTGGTGTACAAATGGCAAAAGCAGTTGAGGCGGCCACTGCAATGTTTCTAATGCTGGCTATATGAACCTACTTTTAAAACTTTTTAGTATGGAGGCTTTACATAATTTCTGATAGCTTTGCTTACTATTTTAAGGGGTATATTTCACTTGGAAAAGTGTGAAAGGAGGAATACAAATCTACTAACAATAAATTTTCACWTTTWTTTTKTACTCAAAGRCTGATTTGATATCTAATGASCTTTTCACTAATTTAATCAACTGAGTTCCTCAGACAGCAGAAAAAAAAGCTCATTTTCCCCTAATGCATTCTCTGACTTAGAATTTTAAAGAATTGAATTTTGAAAAATTTTAACATTTTTTACTAGCTAGTCTACCAAATTATCTGCAAAAAGTCTCCCATATACACAGGTTTCTGTTATTTTCATTGTACTGAAAAGTTCAGACATGAGAAGTATGCTTATATTGTATTTCTGTTTTTCAGTAGTACCCACATAAAAGCATGCAAATAAAAATAATTCCTACCAGTTCAGAGCTCTTCTGCTGATAGCTAGGGATATTTTCTCAAAAATTCCTTTTAGTTGTCTCCAGAATTGTGCCTCTTATAGTATGAATCTGCAGTAAAATTCAAAAGTAAATTATTAGTTTTTTTAACAAGCATAAGTAAATATTGCTTAAGAGATTTCTCTTTGCAGAGATCCTTATTTCAGCATTAGCTTAATATATTTTTATAAAATAATTTATTAAGAGTTAGACTAGATCCAGTAAAGATTCTACCATTTTAAAAGTTGCACATAAATGATATAATCAACTGTAATGAAGTTTAGCAGATGCCTGTAGGAATATGAAAATAAAATACTGCTATTTAGCCTCTGATCTTTGTTTCAGTTAAAAACTTGTTTCTTCTATACTATTTTTTAATATTTTTCTATAGTTTAAAAAAAATACTCATTTCTGTTGGTAAGGAGTGAGCATATTTTAGCTGCTTGAACTTATAATTGAACTGGTAATTTCATCTTTGGAAATTCACCTGTTTGTGAAGCTGTGTCACTGATCTTGAAGGGCCCTTTGAAAAGTGCAACCCACAGCCAGAGATCATGGGGATATTGAATGGGACAATAGCAAAGTTTGGGCTTTTTTACAGAGATGTGACCGTGGGGAGATAAAGACAGGCTGCYGGAGGGAAGAGCTGAGTGCAACTGAACTCAGCCCTGCCACATGTTGAGGAATGAAACAAGTATGATCTGTGTTTTAGAAGATGATCCAAGGATGTAACAGAAAAGGAAGGGAAGGAAAATGGCAGCATTTGGATGCAGGAATGAAATTTGTTTTGTTATTTGCTGGTAGCAATTCATTTTATATACACACACAGTTGTTTCAAAGTGAATTGTATTTTATGTTTGTCTGCTGTTTCTGGAAGTTATTGCCAAGAGTGAAAAACCACATAATACATTTCTAGTATTGAACCATCTATTACTGATGCATAGTGACAGAGTAGAGGGAGAAGGCACCACTTAGTCTGGGTTAGCTCATGTGCTCTGGATAACTCTTTCTTGAACCCTCAGATTTCTAAAGTTCAGCCTAGGCTATGTGGATTTCCCACTGGTTTTTGGATGTGATGAATTGTCTCCATGTCAATGTCAGGTAATCCCAAGCATTCCTGTGATAATTTTCCTCGAACTTTTTCAGGTAATGTGCCTTTTGATCACTTTTCTGGTGGCTCTTTTAATAAGTTAACAAATACCAGAAAGGCTGCARTAACACCTCTTAACAGAAGAAGCAGGTTTGAATTTTTAAAACGACAGATGCCCTGTGTTGTCACTTACATTTTACTTATCTTTGYTTTTATATGTTACAGGCACAAAATTTTGGATCTGTAGTGGCTTTCTTGTTTAAATTCTGAATTTTTGATAGTGAAGCAGGGARTTCAGTCTCCAAAGTAAAAAAGATTAACCTCCTGAAAAAGCTTTTGTAATTACCAAACAGTTACTGATTCAGACATGAGAGGGAGATAAAACCAGAATTATATTTTACTAATTGTTGGTTAAAAGAAAACAAACAAACAAAAAAAAAAGTGAAATGCATTATAAATATTCACCTTACAAAATCATCTAGCAATACAAGATATGAGAAATTATGTCAGGCCATCAGTCTGTCTCCTTGGCTTTTCAAGGAGATTTACCACAAGGAATTTAAGTAACTTGTTTTCTTGTAACAATGATGTAAAATCTGTTATTTAAAGGGTTTTTTTTGTTTGGTTTTTTCAAGGTATATTGGGTTCATTTTGACCAATAAATATGGTGGGTTTTGTTTCTGTTCAGTTCATAACTCCTGCCAGTTCTGTGACTGTCCCGTTTTAGCATATTCTGATCTTTCTTAATCTTTAGGCATCCTGCTGAAGCATTTACCTCCTCATCAAATATATAGAAGAATTTGGCACTTGTTTTGGTATTCTGCAAGAAACTAAAACCAGGCTGTTGTGATTGTCCCCATCAAAGGCTCTTCCATGATGCACACAGAACATCAAGGAATAGTTTTACTGCTTAGAAAGCTCTGTTTGAAAATCTGTGAATTTGTTAGTGAAAAGAAAAGGATTTTTGAATTTATTTGGTGGTTTTATTTTTTTTTTTAAATCCAAGGAATTAAGATTTTTGTTCAATTCATGTTTAACCTTTGTGCTACTGARCTGTTTAAGGTGGGTAATTGAAATAAGGCCTGGCATGGATGAGTTAAAGGTGTCAATTTTGTGAGTAGTTACCTGTGAACTTGGAAATGCTCAAAATCACAGCACACTGCTCTCCCTTGAGTACTTGGAATATCAGCTACATATGCATTAATAACCAAGAGGAAATATTAAAGTATTCATAGAGTGCATGGAAGTCCTGATAGTGGCAAGGGTCGGTGATGTTTCCAAAGAGCAAGGCTGTAKTTCAGGGTGGTTAGCCATGCTTTCCTTGAGCAAATGGGATGAAACTCCTACGTCAGTCCAGCATTGTCACCTCTTTCCACACTCTTTGAGTAGCTTTTTGTTTGCTCTTTGAGTAGTAGTTGCACAAACTCTCTTCACCAGTATTTTCTTATGGGATTCTTGCAATCTCTCCGAGGAAACCCTTTGCACTGCACCCATTGGCGGCTCTGCTTTGACTCTGCCCTTCTTTCAGAGGATGCCTTGTRATTCTGAGCCTGTTTCTGCTCTGCTGAAGGGGATAGTGATGCTGCCCTGTTTTGGTTAGGCATCTTTCTGATTGAGAGCTGAGAGACCTGATAGAGCCTTCTTTTTGCTGATCCCAAGAGAACTTGAATACAAACTGCATGAAGGCCTGCMGTCTCTGAAGGAGATTTAAGGAAATCCTGCTGGGATTTGATTCTGTGTCTGAGTCATTTGAGCTTGTTTTTTGACCCGTTAATAAACCCTCGTCACACTACTGCTATTGCTTTTTGTTATAGTCATTACATTTCTCTGTAGTCTCTGTAGCCATTGTCTGTTTTGTTTCTTTGTTTTTCTTCACTAGGGATAGATTTTTAAGTTGGCAGAAGGCATCAGATTCAGTTCCCACCACCAGAAAACTCTTTGCATTTGCCTGGGGTATATAATAGCCTTGCAAGCTCTGCTGCATGTTCTCTTTGGGACAGTTGCTGTGTCACTTCAGTGGGTGTGCAGCTTTAGGGGCTGTGAATTTTCCTCCACTTCGCCTTCCTGCAGCCTGTGCTGGCAGTGCCACAGGGAAGCTCTAGGAAAGGTCTGGAAGGACCCACAGATGTGCTGTGGGATAATCAACACTGCAGAAAGCTCTTCTCACCCTTTTGTGTGCACAGAGGCACGCACAGAGTCACCCCATGGCACAGATGCCTTATGCCTTACGTGTTTGAAAGAATCTCTGTGAGCTTTGGCTTTCTACTGAGTKTGTGTGGGCCATTTGGAACAGCCAGCTTTCTCAGAGGGGACAAAGGTCAGTTTGAAATTTTTAGGTGTACTATGTAATGTAAGCTGTTGGCAGATTTGGAAGATACCCTTGAAATCTTTGTCAAGGRAGAGGCCTTTTGTTTCCAAGAGAAAGTTTTGGATGCAGAGTGGGAAGAGGAATATTTGTTAGAGATGTCTGAAATATGTTTGTTTTGAAAGCCACCATTAGATTAGGTGTAAACTGAGAGCCTGGTTTGTGTTCCTCAGGGCAGGGAAGATGGAATCTATTGTTTATCTGAGTGCAGGTTTTCCCCAGGGTGCTTATATACACTACAGAATATTCATTAAGYTGTTGGCATTGTATCTCTAAATCTTTTCTTTGGTTTCAGGTCTTAAATTAAAAAAGACAAGCCAGATACCTTCACTCCTCCTGAAATAAACCTAAGTTGTTAAACTGCCCTTAACACTTTTGCTGAGTGAAGCACAAACACCTRCCATTTTCTGGCAAGCCCTGTTTATCAATGTAAACACTCTCTGAGAGTTGTCCCACTGTTGTCTGCATAGTCTTTACCTGACCTTCAAAAAGACTGATGACAAAGGGAATAGTTGTAGGGCAAATTGCTGCCGATTTCAGATTTGGGGTTATCAGTGTTTTCCAGCACATGACATTGAACAACTACCAGGGACAAAAAAGTTTTTTGCTTCTCTGAAGTCACTGTTGGCTTTAAACCAAGCAGCCAGGAGAGGGATATGCCATTTACATAAGTTTAGGAAACCTTTAAAACATCTTGTTTTAAATTTTTATTAAGAGATTTAGGCCTATTGTCATGGCATGATGGAGAAGCTTTCCAAACTGGTGTGAGAAGATAAGTGCATTTTCTTGTTTTGCATTCCACTGATACTGTGATATATTGTGCTACCATTTTAGCTATACAATTGGTYGTATTTTGTACACTACTTTTAATATTGCAAAAAGAATGTCATTAATAATGAGTAGGAACAAAATGGTTGGCTGKTTTTAACTGAGGTGACACAGTTCAGCTGTATCAGCTCAGCTRTTGCAGAGGGTCAAAGACATGGGGATTTCAATTTCTAGAGCTTTGCTTTAARATGGAAAATAGACCTGCAACCCTGTGGTTCAAAGTCATGAAGCTAAGAAATGAATTTGGCAGTTCAGGATTGTTGCTGAGATAAAGTGAAAGTATGGGAAAAGGGAGTGTTCAATGGGACAGAAACATCAAGAAAATAAACAGTTTGCTTAGGAAGACTTAAAAACAGATGAAGCCATGAGAAACTGAACAAAATACCATCATAAYTAGTGAGTTTGCCATACCCTTAAAGAGACTTAAGCAAACATTTTTGTGGGTGCTCTTATGAGAATTGTTACTGAAATGGCTTTTGTGGACTTGAGTTTTAACACAGCTGCTGCTATTACCTGCATACCTTTGCATGTTTTGGGTGATGATTTTTTTTTTTTTGTTTCAAGAAACTTGGTAAGATACTTTAATTCTGCTTTTGAAGTAAGCTCCAGGGTTTGTTATTTGCTTCAGAGTGAATGGAATTGATCTGCCCTTCCTTCAAGTGTTCATTACTTTTTCCAAGGTGTTTAAGGTGAAATAGACATGTAAAATAATATAGATTATAGCAACTTTTATTGGATTGACTGCTATAATTTCAGAGTGAGTAGTAATTTTTAAAAGAAATTCTGAAATTTTTCCATTTTTGTCTTGCCCTGGTGATTCCTCTTAACCTTTTTATATTTAGTGGTGTAACCAAGATACCTGGCTGAGACATGAATCTTTCCTAACAGTACACTTTGTACTCATTGTGCAATTGGTTCACAACTATACACTGTAAAAGATGTTTAAAAAACATCTAGACTAACATGAAAATTACGTAACTCTGGTGAAAACTTCAAAAGAAAGCTTGGGGTGCCCCCCCTACTCTTTGCTTTGTTTAGGTACATGTTTGGGCTGGCTTTTTATTCGTGCACTCTTGCAAATCCTTCGTATCTGTACTCTTAAGTAACTGGTTCATCAGGAACTTTTAAAGAAGTATGTAATCTCACGGTGGGAAGGTATCTTATTTTGGTTTTTCTTTTTCCTACTTTCCATGTTCTTTTAGGGTGTGGTTCGAACTAAAATGAAATTTAGGTTGGTCTTTCCTTTTTTGACTTGCCAAAGTGTTTGTTCTGTTAGCATTGCTCTGCTCCCTGTAAATCAGACATTCTTCTCGGGCTGCGTCAGGTTACTAATGACATGATTAATGCAGGAAGGGCAGAGAAGGATGACGTAGTGGCTCATGCAAAGTTTACCTGAGAATTATCTGCAGCTCTCTACTGTTTAGTGTCTATGTGAGTCATGGCCTGAAGCTCTGCCATTCCCTGTTCTTCAGCTGGGCAAGATCACACTTACCTCATTCTATGTATGCATTTCTCCCTTTCCTGCCAGATCTGATTAGAAGCACTTTGTTTTAAACTCTGTTTATGAAACATTAAATACACTTTTTGCAGATAGCTGACCATAAGGCTAAATGAAAAGTGCCATTAGATATCTGTGATCCAGACAGCTTTAGAAACTTTCTCTATCCTTATGTGAGTTCTGATTTATATCAACTGAAGTCTTTTTCACATTCATGGATTTAACAGTGTTAGTGTAAAATCTCACATTAGGTGAGCTTTGCAATAGGACCATGAGTCAGTTCCTGTCTGTCAATAAAGTCTCCTCTGTCTCCTTGTGTATTTGTACAGATAAAAGCTTACAAAAACAAACAGCAAGTTTGTGCTGTTGTCTCTGGCTTTTGAAACTTCCTTGGGCTGCAGGTGCAAGAGTTCCCATCAAATTTGGTTTACTTATTGATTTCTTAATKAAGCATTTGGGAAATTTATCTTACTGATACGAAAGCGTGGGCATGTTCTCTGATACACTTTGAAGCCTTGGTCATTCCCTTATTGGGGGCTGGCTCAATGTACCTGCATACAATATTTGTTCTGCTATTTAAATGTCACGTGTTCTCAAGTCTCTCTTAGATGACCAAAGTGAAGTCAGTGTAGAATTTTCAAATAATASTGATCAATTTTTCTAGATTCCTTTGTTTTCTCTGTAAAACTGTCACAAAGTCTTTGGCATCTTTCAAGACTTCAGCTTTCCTCAGCTGAAACTGTTGCCTTTCCTCTGTATGAGCTTCTGTCTAAATTGTCTTGTGCAAAAAGTGCTTCRTGTTCAACTGTACAAGAATATGCTGAAAGCAGGCGATCATTTTCCAGCCAGCTCCTCTCTTGCAACCTGCCAAAGCCGATATCAGGAACACAATGTGTGGGAAAATCTTCTAAAATGATAGACAGAAAAATGTCTTGTGGGAAACCTAAAATGCCTTGAGACTCATTCTGTTAATGAAGAATGTTTTTAAGAACAGCATCATCTCCTTTACTTTCTGACATTTTCAAAAATGAAAGCGGGAGAGCATAYAATTTTGTGTAGAATGTAAACAACCTTGATAAGTGGAAAAGTGATATTTCTTGGAAATAACATCAAGAGAAAAGAATGGCTTAAGTGATTAATTAGCCAGAAAAAAAACCCAAACAAGCAACTTAGTTCTAAAAGGCTCAGCTACTTCTAATAAAGGCTATACTGATGCCTGAGATAAAATTTTATGTGCACTTTGRTTACATTTTGCCAACATATCTTAAAGGAAAACAAACTTCCCATGATCTGTTATTCTCAAAAGGTACAGCAGATGAGTAAATTCTGACTGTAAACATGTCATTGAAATATCTCAACATTCTCTAATGCAATGTTCATATATTTTACATACATTGCAATATATGCTAATGGAGTTAATGATTATAATTATACAGAGGCCTGAGTGGGGATGGCAAAAATTCATGTTCAGCTTGATGTTGTCTGTATCTAATTTTGCTGCTTTTAAAGGAACTGTTTACATAAAAGAGTGACATAGATTTTATTCAGTGAGTCAGTATTTAGGCAAAAAATAAGCATATTGTTTGACACGTGCCTTTATGTAAGCTGTGTTTCTACAATCTGTCTTTCAGTTTGAGCAGTGAAATTGTATTTCTGGCTTTTGTTTTCTTCTGGTGAAATAGCCGGACCCTTGCCTGTGGAACTGATTTTTTGCTTTTTGTCTAAACCCCTCTTCTTTCATGCTTTCAACCAGGAAAATAATCAAACAAGGCTTTAAAATGCCTTTTTTTTTTCCAAAATTAAAAGGCACTGAATGAAGTAGAAGTGTAAAAAGTAATTGTTCTGTAAACTTGTACTTTCACCTGTGCAGGTTTGTGAGGTAGGACATCACAAACYTCTAGTTCATCGGGTTGTGGTTGCCTCTTGCTGCAAAAGGCAGCAAACAGCCCTGCAGAGAGAGAGAAAAAGCTCTGTCTGGCTCCTTGGCTCGAGCCCACAAATCCAGAGGAAGCTGCGATTGAGGAAGGACCCAAGAGGCAGGAAACAGATGTTGGCAGCAGTGTCCTGGCTCAGGTAGCCAAATAACAAGTGCCAAACAGCAAACAGATAACAAAAAGCCAAAACAACTAATTGGGTTAAATGGCAATAATTTTAGCTCAGTCTTATTTATTGGGCTACTTTAATCTGTATTTACCTACGAGGTAATGTGCCTTTTGCACATGTTTTTCTTTGGTTGGCGTTTGTGGTGTGTTGTTGGGTTTCAGAGAGCTTGTCTGATAGCACCGAGTCACCTCCCACGTGTTTCTGTGTGCACTTAGGTACCTTTCTCAAATGCTTGCTGGGGTCATCTTGGTATTTCAGTAGTTTTTATCTTCTGTGCATAGGGGGATGCAAAGCGACAGCATTAGAGCCTTACATATTCAGAAAAAGTCCTTTGAAATCGCCAGAACAATGAAGATTTAGTGTTTTATTTTTGCTGTGTGTGYCTTTCTTCCTGTGGCCTTTGCTAGTACATGAGTTGTACCAGGACCATAGGAAGTCTGCAGCAAATTACTTTAGTTGCATGTTGGCACCTCATTTTCCAGGGAGAGTACACAGAAATGCATTTTCCCATCTGCTTTCAGATTTTGGATGTTCCTGATATCCATTCATCAGTTAAACAGTCTCGTATTTCAAGGAATCTCTGTTAAAAAAATAAAATAATTTTTTAGAAAACACACACAAAACCACCACAAAAACTCAAAAAAAGAAACCCCAAATAAACAAAACAACTCCACCACTGTGTAGTACAAGTGGAATGGAAGAAAATTGTGATCTCAGGCATTGTGTGTCAAAGAGAGGTGGTTCATGCTCATGATGCAGCAGAACAGCAGAGCAGAGATTTGTGCCTGGAGCCTTTCTTTTGGCTCCTCTGGTTTTGACAAGGGCCCAGACAGCACCTTTGTGATGGGATTTCTTGCATTTCTCCTGAGACTCTGCCTCTGTCAGGGGTTTCTCAGAAGCAAAGCCTTTGCTCCTGGTTTGTGGGTGGCTGCCTGTACCTGAAAACCCTTTCAGGGCTGTTGCTGCCTGACTTTCTCAGCTCTCTGTGGGAGCCCTTAGTCTGAGCTCCAGTGGGTGGATAGTGAAGGGTAATTCAGAGGGGTTCTCAGAGCCCTCTTTGGTTTAACAGCATGAGAAAAATGCCTAACATTACTGTCAGAGATCTTCCTTRATTCCTGCTCTAATTTCCTCTTGGGATTTGGTGAGTTTGTCTTGTTTTTAGATAGGCCTGMTTTTCCCTCATCTCCCATGATTGCTGCTGCCACCATTTTTCCATTTGAGAAGGTGTTTCCAGAGATAACCTCTTAAGCTTCCTGASTGCAACCCTGTGACATTCTTAATTTGTACATGTTATTTTCTGCSACTTCTCCAGTGCTGGAAATTTCCATTTCCCAAATCTCTTTAGGAGAGGTAGGRAAAAAACTCGCTTTGTGCGGGTAATTAGACATAGGTGGTGTATTTGTCTTTTAGATCTCTACAGCAAATATTTTCCATTTCTGAATTTACTAACCCCCCTTGTAGGTAAATATTGGAATTTGCTGACTGAGGATCTGTTTTGATACCATGTAAAGGTTTTTCTCTTGTAGTGATTGTCCTAAATGCATGAAAAAGATAATAAGGAGTCACAAAACTTAACGCTGCTATTGTATTTAGTAGCTGGTTCAGACATCARGAGAGTTTGCTTTCTTAGTTAAATGCCACTTAGTAAAAATGGAATAAATCTATGTAAAAGTACTGGATCTGATACTTCTCTAACTGACCTGTTACTTTAGGGAAGAAGGACTTTTCTCTGTTTTTCAGGCAGTCCTTCCCAGTGTTGGGATGGACCAGCTGAGAAACAGATTTTGCTGATAATAAGTTTCAGCAAATTTTATTCTAATGGCTTCCCAGACAGGAGAGRGAGAACTTGGTGTGAGCTTGTGGACCTACATACATTTTTTCAAATCCCTGTAAGACACAAATTCATGGGAAGCCAAACCACATTGGTTCCACTGTTTGTAGAGCTGTTTGCTCTTTTTTCTGGTGTTTTTTTGAAATCAAATTATGTCTGCCTTTGCTAAACTTCTGTTGTGTTGCTAGCTTTACTGTGTATGTTCCAGTTGCTAAAATACAAGAAGCCACAAAGGGCACCAGTGTAATAAACAAGAACAAATAAGGACMGTCTGAAATGCTGTTACTTGCAGATAATTGACTTAAAATCTGAAATAAAATATGTTTCTCTTTTTAGTATTTATTTTAGTTGCAACTTTTTTTAYGCCACAATGAACTTCTTTTCTTCCACTGGAATAAATACAAGAGTACTGCTCAATTGCAACTATTTCAGAAATACAAGCAATGAAAGTAAAAAATACTTCAAATCTGAGAATKAGGTTTTTATCTAAAAGTAATTATTTTACGTTCTAAATGTTAGATCTGTTTCCAATTCTGTATGCATGTTATGTAAAATTTTGAAAACATCACCTGATGAAAGTTCAGCTTTTCTGATTTTTCAGCTTTTCTCATTTCTGATTATCATTTAATATAATGAAATAATCACCATGATGCYTGTGCTTACTTTAGTTGCAGTTATTTATAAATAACAAGGATTGGGCATGGAAAGCTATGATTTTAAAAGCCATTTGGCCTGGTAGATATCCTTCAAAATCCTCCTATTTATGTGTGACAACAGTATGAGATTACATTCAGTTTAAATTTGAGTCCTGTATTTAAAAGTTACTGAATATCTGTGGTCCAGCCTCTTCTTTGAAACCTTGAAAATTACCTGTTTGAAGTTTGTGTCTGCATGATCCTTACTACAGAATTGCTCCAATTTTCTTTAGAGACCCATCACTTCAGGCAAACTTTTTATATTCCTTTGTCATRCTGCTTCAAGACAGGTCTCCCTCTGGTAAAATGGTTTCTTTTATTACTTACTTGTTTTTATTAGTAGTGGTTTCCCTCATACGATTAATTACTGTTTCAAAGAAAGTGCAATTTCCGGTTCTGGTGTAACTTGTTTACTTTAGATTTGTTCAGGAATTCTTTCTATTTTGAAGGTGCAATGCTCCAAGAGATGATTCTTAGTCTCTAACCTTCTCCTTTCTCTTTTCTTAYAATTTTAGGTAAGAATGACTTTTGCAGTGATATTTTGATTTTGAAGAATTTCTACTTTGGTAAAGTATTAATATCCCTATCTTCCTTACAAAAACKGTATTCTTTTTCTCTGTATTTAAGGGAGGAGGGGGAATTCTTGGCCAAAGCTGGTGCTTTGCCCTCTTAAATACTCTGGTAAAGCTGCTGAAAGAGAGTTGAAAATTTCAAGTAGGTGTTTGGGTTTATCCTAATAATTTTCTATATGAAGGATGATAGTAAAAATGTACAAGCAGATTGTTGACTGTCACCTGCAGTAGTTTGGAGACGTTTGAAATATATTTCCCTTTAATGAAACAATGTGCTGATTCAGATTTCTTGTGGAATACCTGAATGCTCAAAGCCCTTGCCCAAGTATATAATGAAGCTCATGTGGTGGAAGTTTTTCATCTGTCTRTGCCCAGGAAGAATTTAAAGCTAGATAGAAAAAACTAGGTCAGCTAAACACAGGCTGTAAATTAATTGACAATTCAACAGACAGTGACAATTCAGACAATTCASAAGTTGCAATACCAGGATTTCAGAGTTGTTCCTTCTTTTTTTTAAAATAAAAAAGCCTGGTGTGTTTTTACTGTGTAATAATAATGTGGGGTATGTACTGAGCTGTGTTTTTCCCTCCACAGCCATTGCTAACTGTAGATTTGGAAGCTTCCCGTTAAAAGACTGCAATTTCAAGGGAAAAGATCTTTCATTTAGCAAGTCTAGAGACAACTTCTGATTATGAGAGAATCGGTTTATTGTGGAAAGTAATGCAACTATAAATATGACTTCCTGTGCAGTAGACATCTTTGCCAGTTTCTGGAAGTTTGAAAAAGGAGATCTTGTCTGGTTACAATTCACAATCAACCTATGGAAAGGAGTTGGGAACAGCAGCCCGTTTCTTTTATCAGGGGCACTCTTGGTTCAAACTACTGCAGTTCTGCTTTTTTGTTCTTTTTCCTATACATATACAGTTTTAATTAATCAGTGAGAGGCCCAGCATGAGGTAATGCTGGAAATCAACAGTTTGAATCCTGTGATTCTTAGTAGAGAATTAATGGAAACAGAGGTATTGCTATCTCCTTGGTCAGAGATTTAGGTCATTGGGACAGTATCTAAAGGCAGGCTCTGGGCCGCTGTGTGCTTAATATTCCCTTGAGGTTTGTCTGGTTTTAGAAGATTAAAACTAAAACAAGAAATAGTTTAATTAATGCTGACCTKTAAAATTCTCTAGCATGTGTATTGTCACAGCTTAGTCAGAAGGAACCTCCGTAGTCATTTAGTCTGATCCTTTCTGTAAATAAGGCAAAATCTCTTGCTTATTGTTCAACCAGATTTTACGTGGGTTTCAGCCTCTAATAACATCACTGCAAGCTGTGTTAATTTTAATTTTTCTCAAGTCTTAAATATGCTCCTTCCTTGCCATTCTATCTGAAGGGCCATTAGAGATGTTCTCAAACAAAAAGTTTGAGATTGTGGGTTTCTAGAGACAAAACTTGTAGTTGCCTAGAAGTGGGTGCATAGTGTTTTTCCTCATCTTTATGGCTCCCCATGAAACTGAATTCCAGCTGGCAATGAGGAAGAGGTAGGAAGGAGGGTAGAGAGGCATGAAGAGTGAGGAAAAGGTGKGAGAAAGCTGGCATCAATCACTGCTTAAGAGGGGATGAAAATATTGATTTAAGATTCAAAAGGTGGAATTCCTGTACTTGTTCTCTATAACCTGACCTTGGCCATATTCTTATTTTTAGAGTACCCAGACTTAGAAGAGATTCAAGCCTTTAGATAGTGGGTCTCAGTTGGTGGGAGAAACCTGARAGGAGGAAAGGGGGAAAGCACTCACGTTCCATGTCCTGCACATGCTCTTGCTTATGTAYTTTCTCTCCCTCACTGTTGTCCTTTCCTGGCAATCTCTTTTGTTGGTTAAAGAATTACCATATTTGAGAGTTTGAGGCTGAGCAGAGCTGTAATTACTCTTCTGTCCAATTGCTATGCAGTGCTATGTRCTCCACAAAGCACCAGAAACCTGGACATTGTGCCCCTGCTCTGGGCCACATCAGCATGCAGTGCCTGTGTATATATCCTGCACACACAGCACAAGCCTTGGCCATATGGATTGCCTTGCTACAGTGCAGTTTTCTGTTTTCTCTTCTGTGCTTTGCTTTTTGAATGCACAGTAGCTTGGGGGCAGGGAGGAAAGAACAGTACACTGTGGAAAAAAATAGGTTTCACTTCCTTGAGATCAGGTTTTGCACTGGTTTTATAGAGCTACTTTATGTCATTGATTTAAGAAAATAATTAATAGACCTACATTTGAGTACAGATAGTAATACTACTTTCTTTCATCCAAGCTCTGTCCTTTTACTTAAAGAAGACAAGCTATCTCATCTGAAGGTTTTCAGTATCACAAAGCTCGTAAACTGGGGAAAAAATTAAGTATGCAGTTCAGATTATTTATTTTGAAATATAAATTTAACTTTAAAAAAGAAAAGAGGAATTAAGTATAGCTGTAGATTACATCACTTGTTCTGCAGCACTTATATTTTCTACAAGGGTAGCAGATTACTGCCAAAATATGACTCAAAAGATCAATAGCAAACAATCTGTACAAGTTTACACAAGAGAACTGAAGTACTTCATTCCATAAGCATTGTGTTTTAAAAGCACACATTTCAAAAATAGATACTTCTTTGGGAAGGCTGCTTTCCTAATTTTCACTGTTGCTTTCAGAAGTATGTCCAAATAGTTACAGGGTTGTTTGTTTTTTTTTTATTTTCTGAGAAATCTGTTGCTGCACACTGAGGATGTAAGGGAATTGGAATGGCTATGGCTCTGAATGCTTGCAGTTAACAGAGGTCAGTCATAATATTTCTGGCCGGTCTTAAATTTAAAAAAAAAATAATTCAAGTTTGATGCATATTTATTGTAACAGAATTGAAATGGTAGTTTGCGAGGTACACTCCTATTTAAGGATATGCTCATCGTGGTGGCTGTGGTTGAGGGAGACTCATTTGTCATGTCTTTATAATGTCTATATATTATTGCTGTGCAGTGCATTTAATGTTTAATGTGCTTTAATTCCTTTAAAACCCCCAGGATTTTTTTTTWATTCTAGAAATCTGTGTATTAAGAAGTGAATGATACCTCCTCCATGTCTGTGCTTTGTTAACACTCTACAGAAAACATTACTTGCACAATATGATACTGCACTAATAGACATATCTTACATTTTTGCATAATCCTTTTTTTATTGAGAGTGTCAAACATTTTGCTTCTCAGTCATTGCCTTCAGAGTTCTTCTAATCATCTGTGTGTTGGTCCATTTACCAAGCCAAATATCAGAAGGGAAATGGAAGGAGAGCTGCCAGMTCTCCCCTGTTTTTTAATCTGAGATTAAAAAGTTGCACACAAATTTCTCAAGCTCTAGGAGGAAAAGTGTGCAGTTTAGAAATGAATCTTGTCCCTTATGTWCAGCTCATGCTTTTTATTAAACTATTTGGCTCTTGATTTGACATTATCTACCAGTAACTGATAGTCAAGGTCTCCACAGCATTTCCAGCAATTCCAGAGCTGTCCTGACCATGTACAGATAGTAATGTTTGATAGCACTGGGGGTTTTTTTATGCTGCAAATGTTTGTGTGTCACAGCTTTTTAGATCTGAGAAAAAGCACACATTTTAGAAAAATAGCTGAAAAAAGTAGAAATTKGAAAATTTGGAGTAGGTGGGAAAGAAGGGCAACTGAGGTAGTCAGGGCTTTCTGCTCTGGGTGTATTSCTGAATGTTCCTTAATTTTGGCACTTATCTGTTGACATTGTGAGAACACCCTTCGTTGTTCTTAGCAGTTAACCCACCACAAAGGTTTGTTCTCCTTTTATAGAGGACTTGTCAAAATACTATGACAACTAGGCTGATTTTAGACAAACAGATCCTGGCTCTAAAAAGGCAGTGAGTCTGCGAGTCAAACATGGAGGGCAGCCATTGGCACTGGAAGAAGTAAGAAACCACAGATTGTTTTCTCATTGGATGAAGAGCTTGAAGCAATGTAAAGTTAATTGAAGAATTCCTTGAAAGTGAAGTCAGCCTAAAATAAAAGCTTAGGCGTCTATAATATACTAAATGTGAAAGCTTTGTGAGTAGAAGGGAATATAAAAGTTTGAAAAAAACATATTTTAGTAAACATATCTGGCTTGTGTTATGCACTATCCTGTTTTAATTATTCATCCAAGTAATGTAGATTTGCAGTATGATCTCTAATTAGGCACAGTTTGATTTATTGAGCTGGCCCCACATAAACCATGATGTCATGCTGTACTGCTCAAAATTACAGCTCTGCTCTTGCAGTTTAARGATGATTATTTTTAACTTTGGAATGCTTCAGTTTTGTGCATCTTGGCTTTTAGCTTTGTGAACTTAAGATGTGCTCTGCTCCTCTCCTCCTCCCTCTCCCCAGATCAAAGCAATCTGTTGTAATGTAACCAGAACAAACCCCATTAAAATGGACTTCTGAACACCCTCAGCTTTAATTCTTGTTGGTAAATAAGAAGAAAGGCAAGACTCTTCATGCTTGCTGTCAGGGGGGTTGAGAAATAGGTACAATAGGTATTGAACTATGTTTTGCCAGGTGTCCAGATGCTGATTCCATTCCAGAGCAGGAGTGCTTCAGTTATGCCTACAAAGGGTCTTAGGCTTTCTTTTGATGATATAATTGAAGAAAATTTTTTTGGAAAGGGGTTGGGGGGAAGCAGGGGAAAAAACTCAACCACACACACCAAAAACAAAAAAAAAGGAGAAGTAAAAAGAGGGGCAGGATCCTCACTGCCTGTTACTGCAGGTAATAATTTTTTGCTAGGAATGGGATCCCTCATGCACATGAGCTTTTGCTCATATGTGTTGCATTTTCTGCTTGTTTCGAATTTGAATAGGAAAATTTGCCTCTGCTTTAACCAAAGTCTGTTCCGAATGCAAAAGGAAGGCTTTGCACTGGAGGGTTTCTGCATTTCCGTACAGAGGAGGTTTCACTTCTGCAGCAATGAGAACATCTTTCCTGACAGCTTTCCTGATCTGGACTTGTGGGCAAAGGGATAACATACTCCAGAATATGGAGAAATTGAGAACTGAAAGCTAGATCTAAGTATAATCTCTGCTGCCACCCTCACTGGGCACGTTAAGAAGAGACCCAGCATTTCAGGGCCAGGGGAGTCTTTCTGTGGAGGTGTCAAGACTACTTTAGTTTAGGTCCCTGGAGCGTGACAGCAAACTGGGGAAGGAATAAGAATAAAGGCATGGAGGTGTCACAGTTCTACTGGAGGCACTCGTTACATATAGATATCCAAAGGTGGGTTTTGTGTTTCGAATGCAGTAACTGTGGCAAAGAAAGGCAGACTCCATTTTCTAACAAAGCAATTTCTGACTGGGAGGGGAAGGTGAAAATGTCTTCCTGTGGATTTTAGTGGGAATGCTCAGTGAGGTGCCCTTAGCAGTGATTGCAGTGTTTCAGGCTCATGCAGGTTGAGAACAATGCACRTTGAGTCATTGCAAAGCTGTTCTTCTCATGAGGAGCCTTGATTATATAGCAGCTGACTCAGTTTCTGTGCTTTAAATTGATTACAGTTTAAAAGACTCATAAAAAGTCATGAGATTTCTTAGGGTTTTTTATAAGGATATTCTCAAATGAGTATCACATTTTTAATATAATCAGTTGTTGACTAATACATTGGTTTTAGATGTGAAACTGCTCTTAGTWGTCCTATAACTGTATTCAGTTTAGGTAATGAGGCTTGGAGACAATGTTGCTTCAGGGGAAAAGGGGAAAGGAGTTCATACCCTTTCAGTGCTTTGGTGTCAGTGAGTGGAAATGGATGGAAAGAAAGTATGTGCAAGTTTGCTAATGAATTGTATGTATAGTGGAAAGACTGGATGTCTCTGTTCATTTGCTCTTTTTTGACCTGGTAAAGTTGCCAACTGAAGCTAAATTTAACCATCTAGAATAACGTGGAAGTATTAATTCTTTGAACATTCGAGCCTCTGGTTTGCAGTCAGTAGCAGGGGCCTGTAATGTCTTGATTGTAACATGGTATCAATAAAAACAGCCAGCTTTTGCTTATGAGCAGACAACCAGTCTTGTTTTGATGAAATGAGTGGCAGGTTTCAGATACTTCCATTGTGAGCTGCTCTTGTTTTGTCWTGTATTAATATATGTTTGGGTTGTTTTTTTAATAGCAATTACAAATCTGATTTTTTAAAAATCAATTRCATTTTCCAGGATGGTAATTAGCATAGTTGAAATCAATCTTGCCCAGAGATGTGAGTGAGGTGACCATTATCCACTGTGTGTGTCTGGGCACACTCATATATGTGCGTTGGTTCTGTCCTCACTTTCTTTAGTGGATCTGGCAATACACTTGGTACAGAAACAGCCAGACTTGAGAATCTTATGACTGACAGCAGTTTAATTCTTTTCTGTGTATTAAATGACTGATGTAGGTTTAATTATTTTCTTCTGGCAGCTCTTCTCCTGACACTCACTTGCTGAAACTGGTTTTGGAACTTAGAGGAACAGCTTTCCTCTGGAGAGTAATAACAGCTTCTCCATCATTTTGTCTTGTCATTAAAACTGGACGTTCACCCACAAGCTGTCTCACAGCTCTGTAGTTAAGAACTGAAAATACTCTGTGAGGATCTTTAGTCTGCAATATATGTTGAAATGATCCTAATGGCCAAAAAGTTTAGAGGGTGATGATGACTGTCATGAGAAATGAACAGGGAGGTGGAACATGAATATGCATGCTGTGATACCTCTGGAATTGCCAGAAGGTTACCAGATGCAAAGTTAATGACACTTTGCAGTTACAATACTTCAGTAGCTTCCCTCTCCTTTTGCTCTACAATGTAAAGCTCTTTAGTGTCACATAAAAAAAAAACTCTGTTCAAGAACACGTGCCTGAAATTGTTTTCTTGATACTGGTGCCAAAAACAAGTAGGGTCACAGCATACAAAAATACTTGCACAGGAAGATGGAGGTGATCAGATCTGGTACTCAGGGAGTCTCATGGATGGGGAGTCTTGTGAATGACACAGGGAGGAGCACATTTGGCAGCTGCATAGTTTGAAGAAGTCCTTGGGCATTGATCAATGGTGGTCACATACAAGAACGTACCACACCTCTTGCAATATTCTGCCCTTTCATTCCCACTTGCTCAGCTGCAGTTTTWCTCTGGCCTGTTTTGGTCAGCACAAGCAGGCTCAGAACAACCAAAAAAGCCGAGGGAGCTCATTTGTGTGCTCTGTCTCAGGTGGAAATGATTAGGGAATGGTCATGCAAGCAGCTAGGCTACTTTGAGGAGTGTTGACCTGCCTGAGGCTGTGTGTAGGGAAAGGGAGATGGATCTGTCCTCTAAGGAGAGGTGACTCCTGACAGAGGATGCATGCTCACAACTGGTGATGTCTCTGTTCTGCTGGGGGCTGCAAAGGCAGGTACACACAGATTATCATCTGGCTGCTGTGTTGTGCTTAGCAGAGAAGCTCTGATGCCACAGGTCGGAGGATGAGCTCTAGGAAAGCTGAGCAGCCTTAGTGGCTGCACACTTAAGGGCAAACTGCTGCACTTGTTGGCAGAGATTAAAAATTGCACAGCTTTGCTGTTTTTGTTTTTTTTTGTTTGTTTTGTGAGACCACTTGTGACAGGCATAGTAGAAGGTGAGCTTTTCCTCAAATGCTGCTTTTGCCCAAATAAAACTTTGGCTCATTATTGATTATATCTGGATTTCAGGAGGCGATTCTAAGATGATTCATATTCATTAATGAAACTTCCAGCACCATCCTGGGAGGCAGGTTTAGAGAGGAAGAAATGGAGATGAGTAACCTAAAGGTGCAAASGGAATCTGCTTCAGAGCTGAAATTAAACTTTGGCTCCAGGCATCGTGCTTCTGGAAATTGCTACTTGAGTATCGTGTCAACACTGTCCAATTACAGCACTGCAATTTACAGTAATTTATAAATCTGTATCTACAGTGGATAAGATTTGCATAAACCACATCCATTAACAATAAAAGGACGCTGCTAAAGAATTGAGTAATAAAAAGGTCACACCATCAGTAGCATGGATAGCCTGGCTAAGAAAGGGTATCACTTCTTTATATCTGCTTCTGCCAAGCATTGAGAAGCAGATGAATTGTCAGACCAGTGGCCACCTARTCCTGTATCTCACCTCTATCTCTAACACTTAGCCAGAGAAAGTTTGCAGAAAGAAGGCAAGTCTACAGTCATGCCTTTTTTTTTTATCATGTCTTGCTAGTTTTGACAAATCTGCTCAAATTCTATTCTGAAATCTATTTTCAGCTTTCAATTTTGGAAATCATGCATCGTTGTGGTAACATATCCATAGTAATCTCTCTTTTCTTGTGAACTGTGTAACTAAGCACACCCAAACCTCCCACAAACACGTTTTTTGATCACCATCTGCTAATGGTGTTTGTGACACATACTTGCATTTTAAAGTTTCTTTTACAGCAGGGTATCTGTCTGTCCACCATAGCCTAGAAGACTCGAGAAATATGGTGAGTAGTTATATTGTTTTTATATATTGTTTATATTGTTCTTTCAATATTGTTTATATTGTTCTTTCATCCATTGTATAGAAGAATTAGTGGTTATGGAAACTGCCAGAAGACCCTTTCTTGAAGGAATTTGAAGGGAGATAAGGAAGGCCTTTATAAAACGTGGAAGAAGTCACACTGTGTTGTGTTTTCTTCCCAGAGCTCTCTAGTTGCCTCCTTGCTGTGAGTAGGCCTGGCATTTATGTTAACATCACTACATGCTTGCACTGTATGGCTTTTTGCATTATCACAGSCCACCCAGTCCACTTGGTAATCTTTGAGAAAAGCCTTTTATGGCTTTGTTTTTAGTTCTCGTGTGAGCATTGTTCTTTTAAAACAACAACATCATAAAATGGTTTTATTAAAAATTACAAAAGTGGGGAATGAATTAAAAATATTTTTCTAAGATTTTAAAAGAAAAGTTTGACTTTTAGTAGTTACATTTGGTACTTATGACAGTGAGGAACAAGGGAAATCAGGAAGASAGATTTCCCCTGGTTTTCATTGCAGGCACATGGGTCAAAGACCCAGCATGTTGTTCTCGGAAGAAACTCTTTCATTTTTCCTAATGTGGACATGCAGTACTAAAGCTTGCTGGTTTATGACTGAGCAGTACTAAAATGCTGTTTATTGTCAGTCTCTTCACATCTGAATCATGTTATTCAATCCAGATTTTCTTTGAAACCACTGTCAGATGTGCAGTATGGATGAATGCTTAGAGAAACCAATGGGTGTTAAGCACTCTGATGCTTTTAATTATTTASATTGATCATTAATTTCACACGTGGAGAGAAAATGCATATTTGTGTTCTCTATTTAGATTTATATGTTGAATTAAAGGTATAGCTGATCTTTTGTACAAAAAATAATTATGGGGAAAATAATAGGCTTTTGCTTTGCTTATGCTATGTATTTGGAACCAAGGTTGAGCTGGTTTTATGCATCTGCTTTGTGATCATTGAATGTATTTCTTTCTTGGCTTGAACAAGCATTTCACTAGGAAASCATGGCATTTGTTTTCTTTGTTCCTTCATTCAACTTCTACCAAGGAGGAGAAGAAAAAGAAACTTTCTGAGTTCCTTTCAGATTGTGATACCCTCTCTTCCTGCAAACAAATGTATCCTGATTTCTCATCTGCAAATAAACACTTACATATCTTCATCTCTCATGTGCAAACCAAAGGCAAGAGCTTCTCGTTCCATCTGTCAAATCAAGGGTTATGATATGCTTTGTTGCATCCTGACCTGACACGCATTGTTTTTGTTTTCTTTTTACCCCTTAATTTATAAAGGTGACTGAAACCGGCAGAAAACACCCTGGTACCTGGAAATTTAACTTTTAGGTACAGGAATTAAATTTGGTACTAGATACTGTCTCCGAGAAGTAGTGTTTCCAAGAACCTTGTCGTGCCTGCAGTTTGTRAAGTACTTGAACAGCTTTTATATCATACTGTATGGATGAGCTTCTGATTTATTTTTCTTGTTTATAGACATAGTATTTATCAAGTATAAGTAATGAAAAATCAAAGAGAAGCAGGAGTTTAATTTCTGTTTGGAATATGTGCCTAGTCATGATTGTCAAGGTTCTTTTTTCTGCTCTTCTGGGTTTTTTTTTTTTAAACCCATGACTAGAACATCCCATATGCTGTAATWCTTTCCATTTGCACAGCCCTCTGTTTGAAGATTGTAAGTTGCTCTGTAAACATTTTTTGGTCTGACAGTCATTTTTCAGAGTCTGGAGTCCCCTCCATTTTTGGTGGGAATGTGACTGATTTGTTTCGGGGTCACACAGGGTATCAGCTGGAGCATAGTGGTGACATGGATTTGTACATTTTTTGCTTTCCTGATGTCTTTGTTGTGTTTCTCTCTACATTACCGGGAAAATAACTAGAAAAAAAATGTTTTGGGGCTGAAAATGCAAAGTTTGGAGAAGATTAACTTGAGAGAGTTTGGAATACGTAATCATTACTTCCTTACACATTTTTAAAATGATGATCATTGAGAATAATAGACACACTGGACTACATTAACAGTCCTATGAAGTGCCTCCTTCTAGATTATGTTAGATCGTACACAGATGCTATATGTTGCTTATGTGTAAACTTAAGTTTTGGATAGTATTTTAAATTCCAGAATGGAAAGTGTTAAGATAAGACATTTTGATCTGTGTGGTCTTTTTCTTTTTGTGTTTGGTGG
>NW_026623268.1:1588067-1627414 GCF_030028575.1 Malurus melanocephalus
TTTTTGTGTTATCCCTCTTCCCCACAAGGGCAATACTTCCACAGCTGCTAAGTGTAAGCAAATCTTGCATACAACAAAGGTGATAAGCAGAGGGGATTTGCAGTAGCTGAACACAGAAAATCATTTCAGTTCTACGTATATAAGGRAGGTCTTGGGTAAAAATTTTGGTCTCCCCAGTGAAGAGGTGCATTTAATAGTGATAGAGTTTCTTCCCTTTTCCCTCTTTAATTCTGGTTGTTTCTGTGGACCATTATTTCTGTTGCTGTTTCAATATTTGTGTTTATGAAAAAATATTATCACTTCCAATAATACTTTTGTAGAGATGATRGTATTCCCTATATATTAAATCACTTGAGAATTTCAGGAAGTTTAATCATGTAATTACAGGGGTTTGCACATTGCTTTTTGTGGGTATCATAATTCCTTAAAAAGGAGTTCCTCAAGGGTGTTGAGAATATTTTTACAAAGATGAGTTAAGTGAAACATTAGTTCAGTTACCACTGGTATTCAGTGAGGAAGTGAGCAGATGTGGTAGTGGTTTGGGAGGCAGCTGAGGTAACATCTAGGAACATCTGGTGGATGTTTCCCTAGCAGCTGAAGGAACTACACAGATGCTAAATATTTTTCTCCCATATTCTGCCCAAGTATTCTTACGATGTTTGTGTGTTTGTGACTAGAAAGGACACTCGTCTCCCCCAGTCTAGACATTTGCATCAGTGAAAGTTTGTCTATTAAACTGAAGAGAATGATATGGAGAACTCAAAAATGCTCTACTTAAAATTGCATCCGTGTAATAGGAAAGCTTTTGGTCATTTCTCTCCTGTGACCACGGATAATGTGTGTAAGGGAGTCTGTACTAGCTTGTATTGAAACTCTCGGTGTTTAATCCTAGGTCACAGACATTATTTTACATTCTACAGCCATCTCTGAGCCATTAATGTATGCAGAAACAGTTTCAACTTGGCTGTTACCTGTTCTCAGAAAGTTTGAGCTGGCTTTTTTTTCATAGATGTTCTCCTCATGAAAATCTGAAGTGTTTGGGGTTTTCTTTACACATGACAATGGGTTTTACCAGCTGTTAGATTGATTGCTGAGGCTGAAAATGTAAAAACCACATAATTTTACTGTCTTCTTTTGAGAACTCAACCTCATTAAGKTTATGATGACAACTGGGAATGTTACAAAACATTGATTTTTTTTTTTTTTTTGGTAGCATCTTATCACAAGTGTTATTGAAACTTTATCAGCTGTCCCACCTGTACAAGTCACGTTAACTCTTTCCATTAAATCATCAGACTGAGAACAGGTGTTCCTATGAGTTTCAAAGCAGCTGCAAAGCTGTGTGGAGTCCCAGCAGCACATTCACCTTACCTAGTCAGAGCTAATTTACTACAGGGTGCACAGTTTTCATTCAGAGTGCCATGTGGATGGGGAAGAGCAGTGATTGCAGCAAATTTGATACTTTGAAGACAATCTTTCTGGCTTAAATTGGCCATTTAAGTTGTTCAGTGTCTAATGAAAGATGCTACTGCTGTGGACTTCCCTGTGATTAGAGCAGMTAGCAGAGCTCATTCCCCAGTGTCCTGTCTCTTTTGCTTGGCCAGAATGAAAACTGGTTGATGGTGCAAGCTAAACATGGGTGGGATGGAATGGGATGGCATGACCATGAAGAATTACCAGAGACCATAAACGGTGTTGTCATCTCAGGAATCTTGTTTAGAGTTTTCAAATTATGCATTATTGGAAAGCCCACGTTATCATGTTCCTTGGCTATCCCACCTAACAACTGTATGACAGGCATGTGCATTTATTTTCCATAGGCTTGGCCTTCATGAGCCATGAATGTGCCACTTCATGGATTYAGTTTACCATGGTGATTKGCAATAGTCTGATTGCAAATGCTGRCTCCAGGCTCCAGCAGGTGCTTACAGCACCATCTGTTCCTSTGCACTGTGGAGTTTTCCTGCTAGTTTAGTGCAGGCTGAGTGGAAGAAGTTTCTCTTCTATTTATGTATTTTAGATAAATCAGAGTAGTTCTCAGATGTGTTCAATTTTATTCCTGCTGTAAAGATCCATCTAATTCTTCTTGTGGGGCTAAGGCAATTCAAATCTCCATGTTCTTTGTCATGTGTTTTGAACTCAATGTAGCTGAGAAATTTGAGCTACCATGTACTTTCTCCTTTGCCTCCAAATYGAGGGAGAATCAGGAACAAAAGCCCTCACTCTTGGTGGTTGCAATCTGAAAAGTGTTATGCTACCTTGTGCAATAATTATGTCTCATGAATGTATTCTTTGGTGCTTTTGTTTTCTTTCTACTCTCTTATGGCTTATAATTTTCTTCTTTGTCTTTTCTGACTACTAATTGCAGTATGCTTTACAAACTATTATATGGGGAGTTGCTAATTAATAGGAAAAGCTAAACTTTGATGTATTTTGGTATGCTAGCAACTTTAACCACAGAACCAGTTTTGGGAAAGAGGGAAGCAACCCCCTCCCCCATTAATTCTTAATTACAATAAATGAGTCGCTGTGTTATTAGGAACGTAACCTAATGGCCACACAGTTAAATATTTACTTGAGAGGTTGTTTAGTACAGCTTGCTCTCTTTCCAGGCTGCAGATTTCTACATTGCGTCCTTTATTCAACTGTTTGGTCTTCCTAAACTCATAATCTCTGTATCTGTGATGTTAAAGAAACCAGAGTGTGAGGTCAAAATTTCCATTACATAGCCAGAGAGGAATTTCAAGGAACAATGCCAAAATCACTTAAAAAAATAAATTTACAGGAAAGATGACTCATCAATCAACAATTGCTGTTCTAGAAAATAGAACTAGTTATATATGTTTTGGGTAAAGAGGTGGACAAAATGCACCCTGACAGGCAGGGTTAGATCGGGTGATTTGTTTGTTTGTTTCCAGACATTTTTGCCTTGATCTCTGCCTCTTTTTCGCCCTAAAGGGGGACCTTAAGGAGCACACAGCTTCACATGGTAGGAATCATTGCCTTTCAGAACTGAGACTATCTAGCAAAAAGAAAATGATTTTCTGCCTTCTTGTTGCTTGCACTAATTAGCTGAGCAGCTGAAGGACAAGAGGAATCATCTCCTCCTGTGCTTAAATGCTCTTGAAACTTAACATGGGGCCACCTGAGAGATCAAAATACAGCCTTTTATACTTGATGGAGGTGACAGACTTCTGCTCCAGTACACAGTAATGTGAGTGTGAAAAAGATGTGATGAAAAGCAGTTTCCCCTCTTCTAAAATACTGAACGAATAGCACTCAGGAGTGAAAACCCTTCTGAAAGGAAATATGTTGAGCTATGGCAGTGTCTCTGGGGGAGTGTGGCATGCTTGCTGCATGTGGCATTTTGTGTCAAGCTGGCCATTTGGTGGCAAAGGCTCTGTCCCTTGAGCCACACAATCTTTTTTGCTGTGTTAACTTTGCATGTGGAGAAACCAATGAGTGCTGTGACTTTCGGGAGATGGCACTGGAGGTAAATCTGTCGCRTCCTGTGGTTCTTTCTGTGACCTTGTTTGCTTTCTTGTCTGAAAGGGAAGAGGGAAGGAAGTGGTGTCACCACTCACTGTCCCTCTCARAGAGGGCAGGCTGGATAGTTTGCACGGCTGGATGTTTGTCCCTGGCAGAAGATGTAATGATTCTGTAAAGCTTTCCTTCTCATGAGACACTTCATCAGCGTGGCATACCAACTAAAGGTGTGACTTCTGACTTCACTGCTTTTTGGCCTTAGAATGAATTTAGTCAATACTGTAATTATTTGTAAGTATGAGGCACACTCTTGTACCCTGCAGTATATATGTTGTTTTTACAGGTTTTCCTTTGCAGTCACATTCTTTCCCAGAATAATAGTGTGGCAACCTTGACAGTACATGCTTTTTGARAAGGGATGTAATCTGCAAACCAACCCTGTCTGCCATATGTGTTTTACTGCATTTAAATTTGGTATTTCCCTCTATTAGAGTTCTGAAGATGTTAGCATATTTAGAGCTGACTTCACATATTGAAGCAGATAATGTTTACAAGTGTGCAGACTTTCTTCTGGAGCTTAAACCTGTCAGAGAACCATAGGGACATCCTTTTTCTCACTATTGATGGTGGAGTGTTACAGGTGGAGGGTTGCACTTCTCACATTCAGTACACTTGAAAACACTGGTGAGAAACAGCTTTAACTCATGTGGTAGAGGATGAGGCACTGACAGTTCCCTTTTTCTCCCCACTGGTGTCAGGTTTAGAGCGCAGCACTGTGGGGCTCAGCGAGGGCAGCTCTGTGCCATGTGCTGCTGCTGGAGCCCCTTCTCCAGGACAGAGTTTGGTGCATGTTACCAAACAGCTTAACATGGTTTATATGACTGGGGGCAACAGTGATGAGGTTGCAGACTCCTTTTGAGGGTTAAATGGAATTGCTGCAGAAATTGATGCATTCCTTCACCCCAATTCCCTTTTCTTAAGGTTTCAGTCACAGTTCGGATTTCTGAGTATTTGTTGTTATTGTGTTAGTGCAGACTATTGGATCAAGGGTGATATGTCTGAGTGATGGCCACAACACTTTCAGGTTTCAGAACACAGTGGGATGGCCATCTCTTGGCTTAGCCTCACCCTCAAGGGTGGTAAGTAAACGGACCRTAACAATTTATCCCAGTCTTCCTCAWGAAGTATTCCCTTTTATCCGTAGASGCTGGAGAGCCTAGCAACTATCTCTGTGTTTTATTTTCCTTAAGATGCTGTGATACCATGGTGATGAGTTATTAATAAACCTCCRGGCAGATGGAGAGAGCTTTTAACTGAGAATAACCATATATGAACAAATGTCATGATTTGGTCTGTTGGGCAGGGCAGCTGAGCATTTAGTGCAGAAATACAACTTAATCTGCAAATAAATCAGAGCAGTCCTTTTGCTTAAATGTCAAAATTACSCCATGTTTATGGAAGAGCAAGTAATTGTAAAGCACTTGCATGCATTATTTTAAAAACATKAATATAATGAATTAGAGCAGAGATTTCTTTTTCAGATTTGTTGCATTTCTGAACATACTATGAGCTATTATAAGTGCTGTAACAGTTTCCCATACAGCACACTGCTCTGCTTTGATGGCACTGACTCAAAATTCTGTAAGTCTTTATACTAATGTGCAGTAATCTCTATAATAGTGACACTAATCCTCTCTTCAAATATGGAACTTGAGTTAAAAAATCTGTGAAATGTAAGCTTTRAATCAGCTTTGGGGAATTAGTAATTTATAAACCCTCCATCTGTCATCCATACCAATAGAAATGTCTTTATAATAGCAGAGCAACAAGGCACTCACATTTAGGAAAAGCAGTGAAGCCTTGAGGATTTTGCTTTTTTTCCTTTGTTAATGTGTGAATGGTATTAATTGCTGAACAGCAGCAGCAAGAGATSGGTTACAAGTGGTGTTAAATTGTTACTTTGCCTACCCAAGTCTCTTGTGCAGTTTTACTGTGGTGCAGTCTACCCGTGCTTAAGCTGCTGTTAAAAGTTTGAGGTAATAATGTCTTACATGGCAACGTTACAGGCATCCTGAAGTTCTCACTTATCAGCTGCTCAGATGCTGATGAGAAAAATGCAGCCATTTCCACAAATGTTGAAAGCTGGACAGAGCATTTCTTTTCAATATTTCACTGAACAATTTCAGGTGATTGTATTTATTGAGAGAACAATAAAGAAACTTAAAAGTCTCCATCTGCCTTGACTTGCAAAAAAATTTGTTTCCTATTTTGTGGCCTTGAGCAGGAATTGAGCTGTTGCTGTGAAAAGCCTTGAGTAAATAGGTAAGACAAACCACTGTGTGCATCTGTGATGTCTGTAACACCCCGTGACTTAGATAATGCTCTGTCCCCTTACACTTTACACACGTTGTGAGAGGTATGACCTGTGGCCAATATTTTGTTTTAGTTTGGTGCAGCCCTGTTTGGAAGTCTGTCACTACTGGGCTGAGGTAGAGTGGTGTGTGTTTATTGTGTGGCAGCATTTAGGTCATACTGATCTTACTATCAATCCCCTTGAAATTCTATGGAATTACATGTGTAACTCATGTGAGAAATTCTGAAAATGTTATCTGTGATAACCGTATTTCTCTGCTTTCCTCTTTCCTCTGCACAATGGTAATCTCTGTTGGTTAAATGGAATAAGTATTCTGAAACTTGCTTTAAAAATACTATAGAGAGAGACCTAAGCACACTGAAGAACTGAGAAGAAAATTTACATGACCTCTCAGCTGAGGTATTTGTAAAATATAGGTGAAGTGTCAAGAACTGCTGTGACTTTTTATTCCATATGGGGATATAAAAGCTTTTGTAAAGCATTCCAGCAGAGTGAGACAAGCAACAATCTTTCTGCTGTGTGCGTGAGGTACTTTATTTTTTTCTTTCGTGTCAGGAATGCTTCTTCTGAGTAAAAATCCTTCTTTTTGTTGCTTTGGGATGGTTTTTGCATTTGTTGTTGGGTTTGGGGTTATTTTTTTAGCAAACRAAGAAGCAAAACAAGCTGTTCCGTCTGTAAAATGCACTATTATTTTCCAAAGAAAACTTTTTAGTAGAAAGATACTGGAAAAGGGGCAGTTTTGATGAAGCAGTTTCAGGGAATCTGGGAGAGGAAGTGCATTGCATGAAGACTTGTTGATCTTTGGAGGAACRATGCTCTTTTGCTTTTGAGGTTTCATGAACTCACAGGATGAAATGTTCCTTACTTAACAAGCCCATCTCTCTTTACCTATGGGAAGAGTTTTATCTAGATTTAACCTCGCTGTAGCCTTGCTGTGTTTGTCTCTGGCTGCATTGTGGTAAAAAAAAAAAAGGGAATGAACCATATGAACCATTATAATATGTARTTTTTTTGTCACTGTGTCAGAGATGTTGGGCTGGGTGCTGTCCGCTGTGCCAGGCATCCTGTGGAACTGTGTTTTGTTGAACTCCCCTGTCCCTGCTTTATTGTAAAAACCACACTGGCATGTTGTTTGATCATAGAAAAAGGGAACGCATTTCTTTCAGCAGCTCAAAGTGTGAGTTTGGGGCTTTAGAGTGCAGTATTGGGCAGTGCAAATAAGCTCAGAGAGACAACACGGAGTGCAGGACTGACAGTACGATACAGAATGTTCAGTGGAACTTAAAGGAGCAGTGAGAGATAAAACAGATGCGGGTTAGAGTTGGAGCAGTGGTGTTCCCTGTGGATTTAGGCATAGTATTTTTCTTCTCTTGAAGTAAACTACTTTAAGAGGAGGCATAGACCTGACAAACCAAGGATCTGTTTGAGGAGGTTGGGCTTCATATGCAAGAAGCAAAGAACTCTGTAGTGAACAGTGTGTGGCCAAGGGRTTCTTCCCATCATACCAAACAGAGTTTTGTGTGCAGTGGAGACAGACACCTGCTACAAAAACAGTTTGTGATAAGCTTTGGAATAATTATTCTTCAACTCATTATTTCTCCAGTTTACAAATTGCTTCACCATATTTGGGTCCTAGATACACACTGCCTGATAAGAAGATGTTGTTGCTATTTATAATTTGGACTTTTATTATGCAGATTGCTGTGATGTCTTGAGGGCTTCTGTAAGGAGGGATACAATGTGGAAGGTAATATAAACTGTAAAATTAACTAATGAGGGACTTGCAGCAGGAATGGCAGCATGGGTCTGCTTTGCAAACCATTGATGGTGTGGTAGAAAGTGGTTTCCTCAAGGTATYCTATAGAACAAGCAATAATGCTAATGAAGTCTCAGTGCTAGTACAAATGCACAAATGAAATTTTAAGGTAATCAAGGAAACAGGGTATTCATTAGTTTGATAAAAATATTGGGCAGTTTTATTAAAGGTGTCGTTTGAGGTGTGCTAGGCTGATGTTAACTGCATRTATATGGGGCAGGTATGATTTTGTGTCACAGCCATCTCTGTTGCTTACTGTGAAGTTTGTAAAACCTGCAAGATTGCTTTCTCCTRAGGCTGTTGGTTTCTTTTACAAAGAGCAGAAGCTGTGCTACCTTGATCTTTCACATTGTACTGGCAGCCAGCAAATTCCAAATTCAAACCTTTCTTTAATTTTCACCAATGTGACATAAACGGACATTGCACATAAAAGGCTGAGCCATTACATATGGCTCCTGGTATAAAGAGTATTACAGTAACAGAAATGCCCTGGTAATAAATTTATGTGAATGGTAACCATGTGTCTCTGAATACCTCCTGTTTCTCATTCAAGTTAAACATTACTCTATCAATACTTGCCAGATATCTTGCASTCTCATGTCTCTGCAATGTTTTTAAGCCTTTTGATGCCTTTCAGTTTTTGAAGTTATCGCATTATTTTTAAGATCCTTAAATTAGGTCATAACAAAAATATTTCTATTTATCTAATCCATTTCCCTGTCTTCAGACTGCTTGGTGTACTGGAGCTAGCTTGTAATAAAGTGAAGAGATTTAAATGGCTTCCTTCAGTATGAGGAGAAAATACCCTGAAAATCACAAGTTTCCTTTAAAAACTAAAGCTTTTTCAACTGACTGCA
The DNA here is from genome assembly GCF_030028575.1 of Malurus melanocephalus. Taxonomy (NCBI): domain Eukaryota; kingdom Metazoa; phylum Chordata; class Aves; order Passeriformes; family Maluridae; genus Malurus; species Malurus melanocephalus. The sequence goes on from NW_026623268.1 coordinate 1,596,601, forward strand.
GTGTGATGGTAGTGGCTATGAATGGTTCAGCTTCCTTGCCAGGGATAGGATTTGTGGGATACAGAGCTAGTGAGTCACTATTTTCAATTTTTGAAAACAAAAAAAAGGGGGCCGAGGCAGGGAAGGATTTCTATAGCTGGTGACTACTCTGTGTCAGAAGTGGAGCAAGTGTTGGGTCTCATGTCATTTTTCCAGATGCTTAGTTTCAATTCAGGTTGGAATCCAGTAGCCATGCAGTTGTCRCTGCTCACAGGAAGAAGGGAGGAGTTGTGCAGGTTGCTTTTTAATCACACCAGTTATCATGTCTYGTTAATCTCGTGCCCTATTGACCAAAACATGAGCACATTTCYCTTAGTGCTTGTGACTGTTCTCTTTTACATGGTGAGGAGCATGCTCAGGTGAGTGAGAGCCAACAGTAATTCCTCATCACTTTTGCTCAAAGCTGCAGTCACACTGAAGGCAGATAAAWTTCACAGCTTGGAATCCAGGAACAAGCTTTTCAGGCACTACTTTTGTACAGAGTACTGTCCATCTAATATCACCCATGCCCTGACTGTTTAGCTTTTGCTGCCGTTTAGGTTGTTCTGCCTTCACTTTCAAGTTGCATTTGTTGAACACAATGGGTAGAGCTCCTAAGTAAAGATCTCATTAGGAGGCAGTGAACCCATGAAGCATTTTTGTCTGGATCMTGCTTATTTTGAGATAAGCAGTGGTTTTCTCAAACAAGGCCTGACTGTACTCGACATCTATTAAAAGCACCCACTAGTTTAAAAACAAAAAAGGTCTTCTGGAATCACGTAGTCTTCTGAAATGTCTCAAAACTATTCAAATGCTGGCAGCCAGCAAAAAGCCTGATCCTAATCTCCAGAATGCAACAGGCATCATTGCCTGGCTATTTTCAGCCAATTCTGTGTATTGCACATGTAAACTAGAACAAAACTGTCACTGCTCTGCTTCTCTTTCCAAGCCCAACTGCTGCAACAGCCCTGTCCTCCTTTGATTTTTTTTTTTTTTTTTTTTTTTTTTTTTTTTTTTTCCCTCTTCAGATATTTTGAACAAAATCAGGCACTTCTACCCAAGGTGTTTTTTTTTTAAGGTTGCAATGTTCTTTGGGCTGGAGAAGCATGACATTTTTGTTGGCAGGCATCCAATTCCTACATTTCCTTATCTTTTGTCAAATAAGGAGCTACTTCAATAAGACATATATTCATATTCATAATTCCCATGTACGCATCAAGTTTTCAGAACAAACCTGAATGTGTTCTGGAAGCTTTTGTGGGATTTAATTCCAGAATTAGTGGTCTTCTGTGGGCTCTATAGCCTCATATTGTCACTTATGTCTGTCTCCCTTTCAGCTGGGGTCCTCTGTCCCAGATTTATGTTTCCTTCTTTCTTTTTCTTACTGCTCCAAACTCTAAACTTTGCCAGTCTTTACTTCTCTTTGCAGTCTCATTACTTGCTGATGAATTTGTCACGGGTAGCTGATGCTTGTCCTATGGTTCTTTTCACAGCCTAGGAGCAAGCTGACTACCCTGACACTGCTGGTRGACTATGGAACTAGAGATTTTACTCTATCTCACTCTGAAAAGACAAAACAAAAAACCCAAAACCTAAAAAGTAACTAAGCTCTCTACAGCTTCTTTCTAGAGAAGAAGCAAAAGTCACAATAGTTGGGCTGTTAYTTATACCAGAAGCAGAATTCCTAGCCCTTCAATTTTGTGTCATTGGTTCTGGCACATAATAGGTGAAGGAATGAACCTCTTTACTACGTGGGTAGAAAAAGTCTATTGTAATTKTTGTTATTGTTAAGGAAAATTTGGTAAAGGTGCAGGAACAAGAGGAGAAACACAGGAGTCTTTRAGCATGAGAGGAAGAATGGGCACGGAAGCACAGATAGCACAAGGAAATGTATGTTGRGAAACTTCAAGGCAAGCAGGGAAAATTTAWATGAGGATATAATGCTTACAATAATAATGCATATGATATCTCTCGGTCAAAAAATATGTGTTATATTAGATGAAATTTTAAAAATTGAAGTCTACTATGCATTAATTGGAAACTGAATGGTGTGTGGTTGGACCCACCCTTTTTGAGGATGTTTGTCTTACTCTGTCCTGCCCTCACCCATCAGTGTTTGGCAAAAATTGGGAGGGACAAAGAGAGCAATGTATTTGCTGGACAGGGTTCTGAAAAGCTGAATTTGATTATTTGAGCAATATATTTAGASAAAATCAGTTGACCTCTCCACATCATCTTCCATGAATTCAGCCCTGGCATTTCTCTAGAAAAATAATTTTGTTGAATTTAGGTGTGGATTTGACCTCATCTATTTTTTATATAAACCCACAGAATAAAGACATTTCTAGGACTGATGTTTCATCCACCTGGTTCAGATTAGATGTGTTACATCACTGAAATAGTATTTTATGGCTTTCCTACTATAACTGTATTTGAGTGCTTTTAAAAGCATTTTTTTAATTGGACATGATAATATTTGAGACAGTATTTTGGCTAATTGTTTAAATCTGCATTTAGACAATTGTTAAAATGAAAGCTATTTTTGTTATGTAATATTATAAACCACACATGCCCTATAGTCTCTTCTCTAATTRAGAAACAATTAAAATTGCAAAAAGTCTACTTCTCGACATCAAATTTTAATGACTTTATGCTTGAGTTGTATTATAGCAGCTCAAGGGAATGCTAATGAGACATTTTGATCCCTTTAAAAACTTYTGTGAATGCCCATGTAAGAACTGAAAATAAATATTCTCAGTCTAAATTATTGTAGAGTTGAACTACAAGGACTGCTACAGACTTCAGCTGCCACATTTCTAACATTCTGCCATGTGTAGTTGTCACAAGGTGGAACAGCGCAAAAGTTGACTGACACTTTTTCAGAGAGTGTCAGAAAAGAATAATAAAAAAAAAGTCTGACTTACATAATTGAATAGATCTCTAAAATGTTCAGGTTTGAAGACTGAATTCCTATGCAGGCCAAGCTTTTATACTGGGAAATTAGATTCACTGATATATTTCATGTTTGCCTATGCACCACAGTATTCACAGCACGTTTTTTAATTCACTTCAATGTTTTAATTATGCGTTAAAACACAAATACCTACAGGCCCAAATAATTCTCTTTGTGGAGTGCTGATTTKTTTCCTTTTTAGATGATGGAAACTGCCTTGAGTCCTAGAGACAATGGAAAGTTTCAAGACTTCGTGTACAAAAGTCATGGAAGAAATATTGGAGTGTGCCCTCAGGCTGATTATTTCGTTCCCTCCCTTTCTTGCTCACAGAACAAATCAGACCATGGTCTGAGYATCTGTTGAAGTATTGCTTGCACTTCTAATATAGGTTTTTGCCWTTTTGTTAAGGTGTATAGGTTGGGCAGGAATTGGGGGTGAATTTGAGGTCCTGGTTCAGCCTTCTACCCACACTGTGACACTGGAGTGTCACACACTCCCATATGGAGTCATGACTCATCCTTCCATCCTATGAGTTTTCTCCTCATAGCTCTGAGAATGTCTGCGTGATAGCTTAGAGCATGGGTGCAGTGTTCATTGAAATGTTGTTCATGCCCCAAAGCTGCAGGCAGCCTGACTGATCAATTCTCTCTGGGCTTCCATGGCACAAATTATATCTCTGTCATGTGGGGTTCTACAGTTCTGCTGTCCASATCTAATACTCTTTCCTCTTAAATTTTTTAAAAATTCTATTGGATTTTGTCTTTTCTCAGTCTTGAGGTAGATTGGCTTTACCTAAACTACAGCAAAAATCAGTCCTGGCTGACCACATTGTTTTAGTTTGTAGAGCAGATGGGATGCAAACTCCATGTCACAGGCATCATTAACCAAGGTGCAAAGGTCCACATGCTCAATTCCTGACTTTATTAAAGTGYTTGGACATTGTAAAACATTAAGCAGGGGCTTCATATAAGTATGGCTATTTCATGTTGGAGTTAATATCCATCCTGAATTTGTTGAAGTAGTTGCTGTTATATAAAGATTTGGTCTTGTACTTGAGCTGAAGCTGGACAAGCTCCAACGAGTGGCTTTCCATGCCCCCAAACCCGCAGTGTTAGGCATCATGTAGTTGCTTGGAGAACTGAGTGAACAGAAAGAAGAGATGACTTCAGGACTCAAGTTCTTTGATCCAGAATTTGTTATGGTACTTATTTGACTTCAAATCACGATCCTGTTTTATTGTCTGGGTGGATATGATTTTTACCCTAGAAATAACTGAGGTTGCTGTAACAATGACAAGGGGTTTAGGTTGGAGGTCTGAATTCTAATTTGTTTCTGACTGACAAATGAGAAAATCAGTGAATGCTTTTGTAGCTCAGCTTGTTTCCAGCAACTCCAGAAGCCTTTGCAGCCAAAACTGCTGTTGTCAAACTTSAAGGTTTGAATCCAAGAGAAGTAGTTTTCAGATTCTTCCCAACTGGAAGCTGATTTTTCTTTCAAAAAWACTCACATGGAGAATGGAGGGTCTCGTTTATCCCCCACAGCATTAAGTTCCCCATACTTTGACACCGTATTTTTGCTACTTTGAGAGAGTCACTCTTACCAGCTGGATTACTAACAGGRTTGGTATATGAGCTAATAAACTGCTCTATATTCTGTGGTCACAGCTGGGCTGCTCCTATACCTGAYCCTCACAGAGCCATTGCAGTGTGTCTAGACATGTCTTTGGATCTTTGCAATGGGAGCTCTGCATTCTCCTCCCTTATGCTTGCAACATCTTCAGCTTTTCCTCCTTCCCAACTTCTCTGATTGCATTCACATGAGGACMTGATTCTGTTATTTAGTCCTGCATGCTTTCTCAGTATTGGCTGCCAGATAAATAGCRTGTACTTCCTGTCCATTTGTTGTCATAGACACTGATTTTGCCTGTTTTAAAGGACTTTAAGTTTTGGCAAAGCTGATATTATAGTGAGAGTTGTGTTCTTTCACCACATTCTTCCTCTTAGCTTGACTGCTTTTCTCTTCCAGGAGAGAGCAATAACCAATTTTCCTTTTTTGCTTTCACTGCTCAGCTTGATGCTAATCTGCCAGCATTTCTCTCTCTGATCTGTTATTGTCTGCCCAGCCTCAGTCTTGCCTCCTTTATTCTGACAGCTGCTCCAGACTCGCCTTCTTTTATGTCCTTCACATACTCCTTTGTGTGTCATCTTTGTTGCTGCCTTTGATGTTTGGCATGACCTTACTGAGATCTCTGCTTGAAGGAACTTGCCTTTCTAGTGRCCCAGAAGGCACTGAAGAAACAAATTAAGGGGAGGAATCATCTGGAACCAATGAGTTCATGGGCTTGTTATCAGCAAATAGTTGTGTTTCTATGTCTTATGCCTTTTCCATTATATGGGACAGTGTGAAACTTTTTACTTTTTCATCCTACACCTTGCTCACTGTATGTGCATCAGCACTGTTAAGAGTGACCAGGTGCCAGAATGGTCTGGGACTTGGAATTGAATGGTTTCTTTGGTTTAAGTAGCTGGTGGATCTTTTCCCCTCTAATGTTACAAACTTTGTTTTAATGACAAGCATACTTGAGCTGCCTTTTACTCTCCCTTTGCAAGATACAAGTATTTCCATACCCCCACCAAAATATGAGGTATTAGATTTTWAAATACTGCATTTTTAGACCAACTGGGGTGATTTCATCCTAGAATTATAGGGGGGTTGCAAAACCATGTTTTATACAGTGAGTTTAGAATAAACATCTCTTCRCTGTGGTATTTGAAAGAACTGATAGGCAGACTACTACATGCAATTCAGCATTTCATAATTATATTATATTGAATTTAGAGTATTTGGTCAAGAAATGGGATTGTGAATAAAGTGGTGGAGTGACTGTATAGCCAGCTGCTTTGAAGTAKTGCTCAGTCATTTAATTTCACATGAATTTTTAATAATAAATCCACCCTGTTTATTGTATTAAATTCCACTTGGTGTGAATTCTTAGACCTCAGTGGTCTGCCAGTGACGGAAGGATTTTGAKACATGAAACTGTTTACTTTCTGAACTTTCATTTGCTTTGCACTTTACTCTTTTAATAATTACATGATTGTTTAATATTTGAGGTTGAGACTGGAAGCAGTTCTTTTYCAGCTGCTTCTCACCAGCACAGTTGAAATTTCTCAAAAGAAAAGACATAAGGTCTGAATACCCTAAACTATCCAAATTAGGGTACTTTTTCTTGCTGATAAATAACGCCCTGCAAGGTATCAGTTAATTCAGCCTTAAATCTTTAAGAGGTAATTTTGACAGGGTTCTGTAAATGCAGTAAGTTCARCAGTGTAACCAGAGAAAGGTTCCTAATGAAATCTTGGCTTTAATGGTGAAAACGTCTGTCTAGTTTTAATAAAAGCTTAATTACACTGCATTTGTGAGGATTTCTGCAAGYTTGCCCTGATGACGTATAAACTTTAAATTAGGCATAGTCAATAAAAGGCCACCTAATATGGTTTCATATTTTGAAAGGTTTCCTCATAAYTGACCCAGCTAGTTAGTCAGTTTTCTAACCATTTTGGAATCTGTGTATGCTGAAAGAAATCAGGGGAAGATGGAGCCTGTACAGCTTGTAACGATGTGAAGTGACCTGACAGAGACCTCCCCCCTGCTGCCTCCTTATTYAGTGACCTTCCACAAGTGATGAGACAGCAGCCTTCTCCCAGCAGCTGTTTTCTAAATTTGCTSTGACAAATGGTGTCATAAAGGTGGCAGGTGAGGTTAAGAGATCTGAACATGATCTCAGAACATACTGGTTTAGCAGCCACCAAAAGGTACAAAAGATTATAAGGAAAAGCAATCAAGTRCTGTCTCTTTATCATTGGATCAGTTTTCTTTGCATGGTCCCTTGTGAAAGCCTTTGCTGATGGYTTTCAGCTATGTATCATTATAAGACCTCCAATAAGCATTACATAATAGGAAAAATATGCTACATTGAGCAATGAAACTGGTGTTAGCCAGCCCTGTGGCCCATATCAAAATGCTCTCACTGGTATTCCCTGTAACAGCACTTCCTCAGATGTAATGGACTACAGCATCTCATCAAGCAAGAGTTCATACATCTACTTTAATGGTTTTTGCATATCCCTGTTACAAGTAATGGCTGGACTACTCCAGGCAAAAATAATCMATTTTTTTCTGTCTTTAATAGTTCAGACAATTTTCAAGCATATCCTCTGCCACTGTCATGTTTGTATGGCTAAATAGGCAAGCACTCTGTGTGTTGGTTCTCTCAGGCACTGAGGAAGGGKAGAAAACACAGTGAGGATAAAACCACAAGAATTAGCTGGAGCAGCTGGGTAGACAGTAGCACTTAATTGATTTGTTGATTCTCTTACTGACAGTTCAGTAGATTACAGGTTGTCTCCCATTAATGGTGTGGGTTATAAGAAGAAATATGCAGATTWAGTGCATCTGACTAGTGAGGTGTTCTGACTAGAATGGAAAATCCTTATTTCAGAAGTAGTTCAGATGTTAGAAGCTTTGAAAAGGGTCTTTTTACTGTAGAGTGATATATCAGTACATATTTGGGCTGGAAATAGAAAAAATATCACTGAAATYAAACCTGCTATGTCAGACCTTCAGTCTAGGTTAAGTCATGAATTCAGTGAGCTGACATGGAGCTCTTGTACTCAACTTTTGTCATAAAATTAACTATTTGAATTCTCCTTAAATTAGAACATTGTACTCTTTAAGGTGCTAACTGAAACAAAGTCCCTTAGCCGGTATCTTTATTTGGATGATTATTTCCTGTGTTTGCTTACCAGAATCAAAAAAAATTGTTTTCTGCAGGGAATTGAAATGTTGTAAGCTCTTCACAGGTTAGATTTTCAGCTGTCATTTGAAGAGTTTGGAAGACTCTCATTACAGATGCAGGTAGGTARGATGCATATAGGTTTAGAGATCTTTTGTCATAAAGCTTCAGTATAAAAAGTACACYGAAAAACTAATATATTCCAAAGATGTTGAGTTGCAAAAGACACAGGCCTCTAAGTAYGAATGATAGTTTTGGCCAAATGCAGCATAGAGTATTAATGTAATGGATGATTAGATTTGTCACATTAATGACACAATGWATTCTAGCACACAAGCACTGTAAAAGAGAAGGTGACTGGTAGCAATGGAATGGACAGGTGGACTTTGAAATGCTTGCAGTGAGAACTGGAGAGGACCATTTTTGGTCATGATTTTTTTTTTTTCCATTTAAATTTTAGAATTATTTGAGAGAGTAAATTGGCCCCACAAAATAAATTATGAAGGGCCGTAATTTACAAAAGATTGAGAAAGGCATCATTTTATAGCCACAAAGAGGGTCCATCTAGCCATCAGTACCTGAAGAAAAGTTGAAAATCATACCTGTGGCCATGCATGGTGTTTGCATACAGTGTGGCAATGATGAGTTTCAGAGAAGCTCAGCATCTGTACAATGCTCATGGTTGATCACCTCCCTCTCAGCAAAAGCAGGGACCATCCTSGTGGTCAGGGCTTGCTCTGCTCCTRCCAGRCAGAGGGGTGGGAAGGGCAGCCCACGGGCCATGTGTGCATCACAGCAGTGACTGCTGTAAACATTTATTTCTGCTTCATGGGTAAGCAGGACATAACAGGAACCCAGCTACAATCTTGTTTACCCAGCTAACATGTTTCAAGATACAAATATTTTATTTTTTGGGGGTGGTATTTGTGGGTTCAGTGGGAAATTTATAGCGTGATGTTTGGTAGCAGTTGTTTATTGCAAGGATGGTGCCATGAGAAACAGGGTGCCATGAGAAACAGGATGCCCAGGTTCTGCCTTGCTTAAATGATCTTTCTAGTTTTTACTACCATGCTCAACACCATGGTATGCAATTGCTTCCCAAGCCATCTGAGCTGCAGAGGCAAGGGCTGGGTRGGCACTTTGCCTTATGTTCCTTAGKGGTGGAAGTTAAGAGGCCTTTTGCTCTGTACCTTGGAAGAGTTTCCCCYGGTACAGCAGGTTATTTTGTAGGCTGGATTCTGAGGTAGAATTCTTCAACCACCTTAAAAGCTGTTGGCAAAGTGACMTTGAAGAAAATTGCATCAGATGCTGATGACACAGTTTTGATGTGTTGACCTGAAGTTCAGATGCTGAGGTGGAACAGGGTAGTGGCTGTGTGAGAAGCAAGTTAGCAGCCAGTGTTGTTGAGTGCCTTTGTCCAGGGCGTACTGAGGGGCCAGACAAGATCTTCTGGGTGCTGCTTTGCAAAGCACAGCTCAAATTTGAACAGGTCTTGTCCCAGAGGGCTTTTGGACAGTATCAGTGGGAGGAAAAATGTGGGGAATGCAAAAGTGAAAGCAACTGTGCTACATGTGTGAAGTCAGATTAGTGTTACGATTTTGGTTGTGTTAGTGGGGAAATAGCATGCAAGAAGGTAAGGATGTTTTACTGAAGAGGAGAAAACCAGAAAGAATGAAGGCAGAACAGAGCATATGGTTAATGGAGCCAAAAATAAAYAATAAAAGAAAGTACAGGGGTTGGATGAGGGAGAGAAATAACATGTTTAAGTAAGGAATAAAGATAAACCTAMTGCTTGTACTACACTGTACATTTTGAAGAGTGCATTCTGACCTGCACTCCTACARTAGCTTCCTCTGAAATTTTGTCTTGGAAAGGGTGAATACTGAACTGTCCAAAGGATAAGCAGAACCTGCTGAAAGTACTTGTGCCCATTTAATGAAAGCTTGAGCTCTGGCATGTCTAGTCACTGCATGGGTCTGGAAGCACCTTTGCTTTTTCTCCCCAGTCTCAAATGTTTTACAATCAGAACTCCTTATACTGCGCTCATGCTGTCATAAGAAAGCTGCACACCTCACTTGTTGTTCCTGTGTTGGCTGCAAGAGGAATTGGCTCTTTATATACCAGTTTCACAGAGACTAGGAACCAGTTGCTATCCTACAGTGCCTAGAATCCAGCCCTTCACTGCATTCTCTGTCTTCTGGGTTAGCTTCATCTCCCACAGAATGAATCCTAAATTCTCCGGGTCCTTGTGTGCCTCCAAGCAAGCCCTAGTCCAGGCCTGCACCCTTTGCCAACTTAGCCCACCCTAAGATATGTCCCAAGGTGCTTTAGAGCTTTTTGTCTGCTGAATGAAGGATTTACTTCACTGGTGAAGAAAATAAAAACCTGAAGACCAGAAAAGCACCCTTTGATGTGGACTTTGAATCAAAAGCAGGTGACTTTTTCTGTGTGTTCATGGCACTGTTGCCTCCTACATAGGATGCTCAGAGATCCTCCTTTGTACATGGGTTGCTGTCAAGGTGTGCCCATACATATTTGCAGCGAGTAGGTAAGTTGTAAAAATCTGATGGCCAATAATATTGATGATGGTGGGTGAGTCTTAGGAAGAAATTTAAGGCTATTTTTGTCTTTTTTTTTTTTTGTCTTTTTTTTCCCCCTTCCTTTTTTGTCACCCAGAGTTTATAAAATTAACCAAGTTACAGCTTTTTGGGGTTTTTTTTTTTGTATGTATGTAAGTTGTGCTTCTTCATTAATATACTGGAAAGAGCATCTGCACAGCCTGTCCTGTTGTCCCACAGCTATCTGTCATTTGGATAGCACCACCATAACAGGCCATTTCAGCCTCCCAACCATTGTCCTTGCCAGTCTATTGCACAAAATGGTGTTTTTCACCCTTCAACAGAACTGGAGACGTGCATGCTGCAGCACTGCAGTAAATAATAGGACATAGTTTGTTTTCTTAACCTTTGTCTAGCTGTATTTCCAAACTCACAATTTATCTAGTAACTCCATCAGGAGGCTGGGATGTTTCTAAGGYAGTGTAAGCAGAGATACCACATAGCTGAGTTGGTTGGGAGTGCGTGACTAACAGCAATGAGAAGATCCACCATGGCTGTGCTTTTAACTCCCAGATTTCCAATGGAAACTTGGTGAACTGAAAGCTGCCATCATCTTCCAGGCTGTGTCCTTGCCCTTGGTGTGCTGGGACCTCTCTGACTCAGGCTCAGCACACACCCCACTATTCCAGCCAGCTCCTGATTTTCCTCCCTCAGCCATGTGCCTGCATCAGCTCAGGTGTTTCTGTCCTGCAGTGCAGGTCYGTAACCTGGCATCTCTGTTAAATCTTTGCAAAGGAACAAGCTGCACRTCTAAAATATAAAAGTGAACATTCCAGTAAGTGCCATGACAGAATGCATTTTTACTTTTGCTTTTATTAGCCCCCCCCCCCAATGGATTTAGTAATGTTCCCTTTCTGGTTTTATCTTGGTGGTTCTTTTTTTACCTTGTCTATTCAAGATTACTGCATGCTATGAATATATAAATTCAGCCTTCAAAGCTGAATATGTACACATATTAGCAATTTTGGAGTTGGGTTTTTTTGAGTTGGATGTGTGTTTTGGGTTTAAAGTATCCAGTCTTGACATTTGAGATGGGATTCTTTTCTCCCTCTGTGCATATTCTGTTCAGCAAGTTGACAGTCTGATATTTATTAGGGCTTTTAGATGCAACAGGAGAACACCTAATAAGAAAATAATGAGTTGGTGTATATATAATTCCCTACTGAATTGTTTGACTCCAAAATACATGAAGGAGTTAACAACTGAGCGGTGTTTTCCTGGAGGGGTGCTGATGGTGCCTGGTGGTTTTGCAGCTGAAGAGCAGGGGTTTAGAACGGGCTGTGCCAGCATAAGAAGTTTCTCCCCGTTATCATGAATTAGTTATGCTAAGGTGATATTCAGCAAAAGGCAGCTAGCAGTGAGCCCAGCAGGGTCTTTAGATTGTTAATGTCAGGGTAAAGAAGAGAAAAGGTGATTCTCCAGTTTGTGCTGCATGTTCCACAGGCCCTTTCAATGCAGCCARCAATGCCATTGTCAGTCAGTAATTTACCGTATTTGGATTCCCAAAACAAAATGTAATGTCTAGTTCAGCTTTGAATGGCAAACAGTTCCTTATGGAGCTTAATTGCTTTGTTTACATGTAGCTAGTTACTTATCGTGTGGCAAGAACAATAGGCTGGGAGCCTCACTTAACCCATGATCAGAATGAGATAAAACACAGAAGACAGCGAGGCTGGATTTCTTAAACASACCACAGGTCAGCTGCAGTCCCCTTGCCTGGCTGTCCTGCAGCAAACCTGCTGCCTGGCATCCCCTTTGTCTCTGCAGCAGCTCTGTGGCTTTGCCCTATGTCCTGACCGTCTGATCTTGGACTGTCAGCAAGGGCTGTTTCTCATGCTCTGTGTTTCACATGGACAGGGCACCTTCCTGAGCTGTGTTGTGACTCGCTGGCCGCTCCTGGCACCGAGCCCTCAGTGAACATCAGCCCATCACATGAGGCTGTGACCTCACATTGCCCCGCAGCYCAACCTGCACCGTGCCCAGTTTGCAACACAGGCAAGCTGGGCTTTCTTCTCCCTGTAAAGAGGCAGGGCAGGGCCGTGGGGAAGAGTGAGCCTTGATTTCTCAACAGCCACACCTGTCTTGTAGGRTGAGGAGCAAAATGGAGTTTACTTCAGCTAAGCCAGATCTCTGCCAGTCAATCATTGCTGCACTGACAGGAGACCTTTTAACAAGGGTGCTTCAGCCATGCCAGAGCACTTTCCTTGTTGTCACACTGTCCTCCAGCCACAGGCAGTGCCCTGTGATGCAGCTTGACAGGAGTACATGACCCAACACGTGCTTTCCCTGCCCAGAATTTGAGAGGTTCATTGTCAGGTCTGCCAGACTAATAGAGACAAAAGAAATTTTTTGCTGGGAACTTTGCAGCTCACACCCTTATGGAGTCCCTTGCTTCTTGGAGGAACGTGGGGCTCATGCCAGGTCTCCCKGCATAGCTTAGTTTTCCTGAGCTCTGAGCAGAGAGGACATTCCAGAGATTTTAATCTGTTTGCTTCTCCTTTACACTGGTGGCTRTTTCCCTCATAACATGTGAATTAAAAATCAGAAAGTTTGCTGAGAAAGACTCCTTGTTTGTTCCTCAGGTAGTTTCTGTTGGCAGAAGGGAATTCCAAATTACATCTGCTTGCACCAAAGAAGCAAGATAGATGTTCTGCATTAATTTGCYCAAAGTTAAGTAAGCTTCAGCCTTGTGAATAGCAGATGGGCATACCAGCTGTGTGAGCCTTGCTGCAGTCCCTGACAACTGCAGAACAAGTTGCTAACATCTCTTAATTTGTAAATCCATGTGCAACTGAGAATCAAGAGGCCATTGAAGTTGTGCACAGAAAGTTTAAGTGCAGGAGAGCACCTGTAAATCAAAAATTTTCTTTATCTTTTTTTTTTTTTTTTTTTTTTTTTTTTTTTTTTTTTTTTTAATGAGTGAATTATTAACTAACACGCTTATTTGCTCAAATCTTAGGTGCGGTTTAGAGCTGTCACTTGCACCTGAAGGGGTGTAAATGGAGGTCGATATCCTTTATGGCAATCTGTCTCCACAGCTGTTACTCTTCCCTCTGTAGGTAATCTCTCACTTGCAGACGTGATGCAAGGCAGAAATATTTCCTATTTGTGTATGTTTGTGRTACAGAGGAGCTAAGTCATGCAAATAACTCAACAACACCACAACAACAGTATTTTAGAGAATATTATCATTACCTWCCCAAGCCTTTAGACTATGAAAATAAACATTAAAAGTCTACTGAAGATTTAAGTACTAAGAGCCCCTTCGCTTCTATGACCACCTAAATATAATAGGAGCTGCTTTTAGAGCAGAAGGCCTCCTCAATAAGACTACCACTTGTTTTGAGCTTTTACAAGCATTTACAGCGACTATATAAATTGAAAGATTTAGCATGTCTGCTCTTGCCTTGTCATTCTCCTGCTTGTGTAACACAGAGCCCAGTAGTCATCACAAGAAAAGAAAACCTTCAGAAATATGTCTGAGTAGGAAAACTCCCCATAAGGATCAATTACATTCCTCAGAATAATTCAGCATATGAGTCAGGGGTTCCCAGACCTTGAAAGCTGCTAAGTATGTGACCCTCAGACAAATTTTCAAATTATGTCTGTTTTATACTCTCATGCCAATTGTTGGGTTTTTTTGGGGGTTTTTTTTGGGTCATGCAGCCCCTAGCCTGATGTCTCTCCCATTAGGTTGACCTCTATGAATGAAACTCTGGGAACTCCTGAGTTCAYCATCCAAGAGAACCTTTATTTTGGAATACAGACCGAAAAAGATAATCTGTTTTTTCAAATGTTTCCACACCTCTGTAAACATGAAGGCTCCTCGACTGGATGATCTCATGCATATATTCATCAAAGTTCTTACTTTGCTTTGAGACAACATTTTCAGCAAAACAGTAATATAAGAAATATATAGAAACGTTTTGGGTGACATCCAGTACAAGCATCTCATGGTGAAATCATTCTTAATATTATTTAACAGCTACCTGGTGTCTGATCTAGAAAAATTGGTCACAACTACACCTTCCTTTAGACATTTGAGTGAATGGCACATGTGAGCCTTGGATGTTAYGTGAATGTAGGGCAAGGAAGACATGGAATCATAATTTGTCTCTCACGTTGTCAAGCACRTTCCTCCTCCACTTTTTTGACAGTGGATTGTTGATAGAGTAATAGCTGCTAAAGAAGTATGAGCTCATCAGCACTCCTTACCAAAGGAACATTGTCTGGAAACTCTTACCTCTCACTGGAAGTAGAGGGAAGGAAAAGTAGAACTCTTGGGCTTAAGGAAAACCATTTGATACTATAGAAGTTAAATGAAGATCAGCTAACCTGCTGGAGCACYACAGGCTGGAAACCTGAATGTTCTGGCAGATGACGTCATTTTGGCAGCGGAGCAGGTGGCAGTCCTGCAAAGTCCTCGTGGTCTTTATCACATAATGATAGGAAGTGGCACTGCTGCCCTGGATGCAAACATCCTAAAAAAGAAGTGATTAGTCAGTGACTCCGCAGAAATAAAGCTTGTGCACAGTTGATACCATGAGTGTTGGAGTGCAAGGTCACAGTACAAGTACTTTAGAAGGAGTTGTCRGTGTTCCCAGTGACAGATGTAATACCTACCAATGATTGTGTCTTACAAAACAAAAAACCCCAACACCAACCCAGCAGTCTTACAGAGTCATTGCAGTTCAGCTTTCAAAACTCTCCAGAAGAGTTTTTGCTAATGGATGGTCTAAAACCCAGACTGATTAAATATCTGTTCTGCCTCGTGTCACTTTGGAAATAGGGAATGCCTACTGTGAAAATGATCTGAAGGATCCAACCTGGAAGTTCATATGTTCATCTACCAGAGTTTTCCCCAATTTTGTTGCTCAGACCGATAATATGAGAACACAGCAATGTCTGCATTCCCAGCAATGTGCACAGTGTAACAAGTACATAGAGGTGGCTTATAGCAGGCAGCACATCCTRGTAAATGCTGCATTGGAACTAGGAGCACCATATCTCTCCTGCTGAAAGTAGGGAWCAATTTACTTTCACACTCCATAATGCAGAGCATGCACCCACACAGTTTAGGTTCCTTATTTACTGTAGGCAGTTTATTGTGGGCCATGGTAACTATCTATGCTATATGTCTGTTCTTGCTTGCATCCGTGGGAGATAATGAGATTGTGTAGTGGCTATATTGATATATCTTTTATATCCATAAAAGCTATATTGATATATCTTTTATATCCATATATCCAAGGAGTTTTACCTTGCAGTTTTGTTACTTCAAAACATCAGTCTACATCCACCCATTTAAGTCATCTTACTTTTGTCCCTAATCTGTCTTAATGTCTCCAGGCAACCAAGAAACTGGCCTTTCATCTGTCTTGAACTCTTGAGACTTGCTCAACAGTTGCACAAAATTGCTTTTCCTCCTCTTGCTGTGAAGATAGTACCAAATTAGGAGTGTATAATGGGCCAGGCTTTTCCCATTTGCCAAGGGCTGTGATCTCATGGCCTAAAGATGGAGAGATGTTCCTTGCTGTGCTTGACGTGGAGGCCTGAAAGTCCTTTGCTCCTTTAGGATATTTTAAGGTACTCAGTGTCTTGCAGGGACTTTATTTCCCAGCTTTCCTGACACTTAACTCAGTGTGGCCAGGTAAAGATTATGKGATCTGCACAGCCAAAGGGTGCAATACCCCTAAAAGGTGGTGGAAAGAAATGGAACTAACATATTCTTCCTGATTTTGTTGCTTCTTTGTCAGAGGCCATTATGGATTTAACAGTTTGTGATAACTGTTGTGATAAATGCTGCCCTTCCAATCCTGTTTTTTCCCTGTCTCAAGAGGGGTGCCAGGATTTCCACCTTGGATTTGTTTGGGGGTTCTATCTTAACACTTGTGATTACAATAAAGTAGGATCTCAACTTCAGCTCATGACTTGATTTCCTCTTATCCTGGAATTAAGTTATGCTGATTTAAATGTCTGCATCCGGTTTTTTTACCAAGATGCACAGCTTGGTTTGAAAGATAAATGTGTGCCATTTGGGGACAGATTGTGTGCTAGGTTTAAGTTCACTTAGCAAAGCTTTTTTTATTGGAATGGCTCATGTAACTTGTTAACATGCAAGAAATTATTAAGCTTTCACTTCCTCCACTCCCATTTCCTGTTTGGTTGTTGAAAGGAAGCCCTGATTGCTAATTTGTGATTAGCCAGCAACCCAGAGTGAACTTAAATCCTGTGGGTTTGTGTGATGCTTGCCTATGCAGATACAGCCTCGCTCAGCAGTGGCTCTGCTGCAGCTCACGTTTCATGAGGAGAGCTGTAAACAATCTGCTCTTCTTTCCGTGAATTCATGGCCTTCCTTCTGAGAACAGAGGTGATGTCTGGCCTGCCAGAGCTTGRGAGGCCACATTAAAACGTTGGATGCTGCAGGGGAGAAGGGAGGCATGAGGGCGTTTTTGAGTCTTGCTTGCCCAGGAGATGGCACTGTGCAATAGTGGGATTTTTACCTGCAGCGTTTGTCGTGTGACCCGACTGTGATTGTTTGAGACATGACAYATGAGTGAAGTTCCTTTGTATAAAGAGAGTGACTTGTACTTCTTTTAGGATGCCTCAGCTCTCTCCTGTGTGAARTGCATCATACTATCTGCTTTGCATTCCTGTGTTAGTGAACTGACCTTCGTACACATCCTTGTGCAGTCAGGATCAGAACTGGGTTTGTGGGTGAAATTGTTCTGGCCACGGARTAGTGGTGATGTCCTTGGAGCACCTTTACTTCCAAGGCTTTTGTGCAAGTCCTTTGTGTCCCTCTTGATATTTCCCAGACCTACTGACAAAGCAGCCAAAACAAAGAGGTATATACATTTAGTATGTGCTAGAAAATTGGAAAGTTTTGAGAAGTCTCTGTTGGATCTCTCTGTCCTGCATGCAGTGTGCTGTGCTCCTGTTAGAGTACTGTTTGCTATGGTTTAGTGCTTGCATATAAAACACAGAGCTTTTTCAAGGGATCTCTGACCCCACCTGCAAGTGCCTGACCTGACTTGTGCTGCCAAATGCAGACCAACATAGCTGAGATAAATCTAGAAAATCTTCTAGGTCTTCTGATTTTATGATGGTCRTAAGCTGAGACTATTTTAATTTGTCTCTCCTGTAGAAGCCTGAGATTAGGAGCACATGCAGATCTGWGAGTAGTTGTGATCTTGTAATGGACGTACTACTTTACAAAATCTTAGGGAAGCTTATTTAATTCTGATTTTAATTCTCAGGAAGGTAAAAAGGGGTAATGCTTTCTTAACTCAAGAAATATAAGAACATTCTTGTAACACAATATAACAATTATGTTCACAATGTACCTCAGAGCTAGAAATGTTATGTGAATGCTAAATACTTCTGTTGTTATTAATCGAATCTTATACATCTACATCTATAACAAAGGCCTCTTAGCAAACACATCCTTTGAAAYAGCCTGACCCTTTCCACTTCTTCAGAGACATTAATAGTTTCCTGGCTCAGTGTTTTAGGAAATGTCGTCATAGTCTGGAGGAACCAATAAAAACATAAGTCACCTATTTTGTCTGATCATTTTACGCCAGGATATTTGAGGCTGGAAGCTGTGGAGGGGTAGGAGGGGGTCTGCTTCGTTTGTATGGGTTGAAAATGAAAAGGTTTTAATACTGCTTTAGCATAACTKTACCTATTATGACTCCAGAATTGTGTGAAAAATAGTAATTTTTGTGTTCATAGACAGAGACTCTAGATAGCTTTCGTAACTTCAACTAGGTTTTCCCCTTCCTATGCCTTTTGTTGCTTGATGCCTGATGCAAGGGATATTGTCTTTGAGGAAGAGTATTCTGTTGGTTCTAGCCCTACATTGTCCTTTAATAAAGACATAGGCGCTCTTAGGGAATGGCAGTGTCTTAAAACAAATGTTGGTAGCTGATTATGGCAGCTTGATTGKTGGGACAATAGCTTATTTGATATGGTCAAAGCAGACCATTTCCTACGAGCAGAAAATGTGATTACTTAAATTAAGGAACTTCTGCTGTATGAAATCTCAGTACAAAGCATCTTTACGTGACATTGTGAAAAGCAAACCGTGAGTGTCTGCAACAGGCATCCAGTGACATTTTGTTCTCCATTTTAAACACCAACATTTACAGTGGGCCAAACCTTGCCATCTTTGCATGGTTTTGATTCTCTCCTTTCTGAGGCAAAGCCTCCAGCAAGTGTGTTAGTCCTGACTATGATCCCTTGGTGTGGAGAGCAGACGTGCAGGGCAGTTTTTCCCCTTCTGTGCTGTTGTCTGCTGCAAGCTTCACACAGCCCCCTCAGAGGTGGGGACAGTTCTGTTACTGTTCATTTACACTTGGTTGCAGGGAGCTGGGAAAGACTGTTCTGACCCCATTTATCCTCTGCCTCTTCCCAGAGCATCCTCTGGAGAGAGCCGAAGGCTTTGCCCGTTTTAGGGGAATCATGCTCTGTGTTTTCTCTTCTGTGTTCCATCAGCGTTGGAGACCGGTGTAATGTTTGTCAGCAGTCTAGAGAAACTGAAGSATAACACTTACTTCATCCTGCATAACTCTCTGTACAGAAATGAGCTGTGGCACCAAAAGAGACAGCCACTGCCACTGCAGGCTGCACCATGATACATTCTGTGGGCTCTTCTCCTCACCTGTCCCCCAAAGTACAAAAGTCAAACAAGCTTTCTTTTCAGCTTCTGCTGTAGCCTCAAACAGAGCTACATGCAGCTGTCAGTGGTTCACTAAGAGTTCAAACTTGTGGTTCAAGGTCTGCAAACCCCCATTAAAATGTGCTTGAGGATTTCAGAGAGATGCAAAAGGAGGGCATGGGTACCAAGATATCCTGATCAGAGTCCAGTCCAAAAGGGAAATTGCTGCTGATCTACCGCATTTCTGTTTTATGAATTCAACAAGGTATTGTCTCAAGACCTACACAAGATGCCAACAAATGAACCCCACAAGTAAACCTTGYTGTTAACTCTTGCCAGACATCTGCCCTTCTGTGTTTTTTGGGGCTCTTCTCTCTGCCTTTCAATTTAATGTGTTGAATGCTGGTTCTTTCTCTTTTTCCCACCCAAGCTGAGGGTGCATCAGCCCTGTTGCAACCATGTCCTGTTGTCTTCCATTCATGACAGCCACTAGGAGATGTTGCAACAACAGAGGTGTCCCCTTTGTACCTGTCAGTTTGGCTTATCCTCTTTTGTGTATGTTTTAGCAGATCAGGCCTAGACTTGTTACTGTGAACTGTGCCACGAGAGACCCCTTTCAAATTCCTTCTTAAACTGGAGCTGATCTGTGCGTGCAGTGTCCCTGGGGTGKCAGTATCCCTGAGCACTTGGTGACACCACGGTTGTTGCTCAGTCCCAAAGCACAGTGTGCAGTCAACAGCCAAACTGAGGCAATTTCTTCCCCGAGTAACACCACTGGAAACGTGAAGAAACATGCACTGAGCAGGATGTGGAGGTGAAGGGGTGAGTACAGCCTTGTTATTGTTGTTGCTTATTCCCTTGACAAGTTCTAGAAAAAGTGCCCATGCCAAATGTTCCTACCAAATACTCAGGGGCTTCTGAGTAGACAAGTCTCTCCTCCTGACTGCTGTCTTCCATGCTTGGATTTCATCTCAGTCATCAGGGGGTCTAGGCCCTAATGGGAAAACTGTAGCTTCATCCCTGTTTCTTGGGATTTCAGGGTTTAGGGAAAAGAGAGCTCTTCTCAATTATGTCCTTAGTTCAGTCATTTGAAAATGGGAGCTTTTAATTTTTATTGGTGTATGGTTAAACTGTCATAAGGTGTACATGTACCTATTCTAAATGAAAAGCCTCTCTCATGCACAGAGGAATTGTGACCTCAGGAAGAACGAGATTTAAAAACAAGACTGTCATTTTAACCCTCAGTTTGTGCTCTGCTCCCCTCAGGGTTTTGTGATGATGGCTGGAATTTCTTCATTGACTGTAGGGGTTTTTTCAATAAACAATGCAATTCTCACAAATCAGAAGCTATCCAATTCTACCCKAAGAGATTTAGTGAAAGTGAAACTGTAGAGAAGATGAAGGCAAACTATTTCTTACATTGTCATCTTACTCCTGTGTCCTACCATAGGACTTGGCCAAAGAAGTCATGTGAAAATGYGTGACTGTTCTGTAAAGCTGAATACCCTGTGGTCTCTGTGTTTACAGCAGATAYAAGGAAAAGGTTTTGTCTTCAGGCATGTCTGTGCAGAGCCTAGAACACTTTTAGCTCTACATAAGAAATAATAATAATAAGGCCAAAACCTCATTGCCAGCTAGTGAAATGAAAATGCTGTACTTCACAGTTATGTCATTGGAGAATTATATTTCATTAGAGCTGATATTAAAAATCCTGATGTCAGTTGTGAAATGTGGYTGACTTCAAATTTGCAAAACACATAGGAAATTTTTTCGTAATGTGTTGTCACWTTAGAAGTCTGGCAGTCCTTTAGGTTCAGTCATAAAACTTTAAGCTTTCAGAAGGGGAAAACCCCAAGGCTATTTCCCCTAAGCTTTAAAAGCTTTGCTTTCACTAGCAAATGCCATTTTTAAAAGTATACGCAAGTAATGTTTTGGATGCTTYAAACAGCAGCGGCTCTTAGGACTTTCAGGTTGGAGAGCTGGATTAAGTAGTCATGAGAAATGAGTTATTCTAGATGTTTACATGGGAGCCCTTAGAAAGTCAGTGAACAGGGTAGAGAATAGCAGTCCAAACTTACTGGTTGTTAAATGCAAAACCACTCCTGTTGTTTTGCCATTTTCCCTTCCCATTTGGTGGCTCCCAGTATGCACAGCAGTTGCGTTGAGTTGGTTCCAGGAGGTCACTGAGTGTAGAACAGTTTGCACATTAATCTTGTTTTCACTAATTTATGGAGTATTTATAAATCAGACTTTTGTCTTAGTCACAGTAAAGACATGAGGGGAATATGGTTATATGTAATAGCTCCTATTTTTGCTTGCTGGACAATATTTAAATGTCCAGTGTAGTATGTAAGATCTCTTAAAGTTATATTTATTGTAGGAGATGGTAAATGGTATTTGATTCTAGGCAGGATTTTCTGGTTTGGGTTTTTGCTCAGATGTGGAGAACTTGTGAACATACATACGTT
The DNA here is from genome assembly GCF_030028575.1 of Malurus melanocephalus. NCBI lineage: Eukaryota > Metazoa > Chordata > Aves > Passeriformes > Maluridae > Malurus > Malurus melanocephalus. The sequence goes on from NW_026623268.1 coordinate 1,618,116, forward strand.
GTCATTTGCTAATAGAAAAATATATTATGGTTAAACAAGCAAGCCCARACTGTTTGTGGCTTGAAAATATGATGATGACTAGATGTGTGCCCTTTTCRGCTTGGATACATCCAACTCCACAGAGTTTTCCTTGTTTTACACTACACTGGGCAATAACCATTGTCTGAAACACCCACTCAGAAGCTGTGTGGGTGCTGTCCCACTAAATAAGACTCAGAGTTCTCAGAGACTCAGAGACTCAATGGCAGAGTTCACATTTGGGGTCTTTTTCCCCACACACTCCGATAACAGTGTCCTTTCTCCACACTGTTTTTTTTTTTTTGCCAGATTTTAAGGAGTTTACTGTTTTTGGGACTTCACTCTCTCTTGAAATCTGCCTGCAGTGATAAGGGACAGTATCTGACAGACAGCTGTAAAACATCCCGTGCAAGATTTTCTTTAGGAAGGAACTTCAAGTCAACCTGGTACAAACCTTCTTTCCCGTCTGTCCAATTGTGTACAACATTTCTTAAAAATTCACTGCACTTAATAGCATTAAAGGGGTGAACCTTAGTAATGTGAAAGCTCTTCAGTGGACAGACAGGGTTGAAATGCCAGTTAATCCCTGGCTGGGCAGATGCAGCTTTTCCTTTTTGAATTTGTCAGCCAACTAGTGTGGGCAGGTCATTGTCTCTTTGGTGAGACAAAGGAGTGGGATATTCATGTGTAAGGGTTAGATCAGCTTCTGGGATCAGGGTCTGGTTAAGGGAGTTTGTTTTTATCAGCACATTCTGAGGCGAGTGGAAACTGGATGGTTTGGATTATAAAAAGTCCCTGAAGTGTGCATCTGTTCAGCTTTCTAGCTTCATGCACTTGGGGACTGTAAAATCAGTGACAAACGTACCGTTTTTTCCCTTTCTTGCCTCTTCTTTTTTTTTTTTTTTTTTTTAAATAATAAAGGCATTGAAACACTTTCTGGAAACAGAAAACATTCCCATCTTTTATGGATATGTGGTCAGCCGGCTCTTGCTTGTTCCCTTATAAGCCATATTCTTAACGGGAAGAAGTTGCTACTATTTCAGGTCAGTGTGTGTGTTTTCTTTTGCAGTTGCCATGGCACTGGTAAGACAGATATGTTCTGTAGTTGTTTATCTTGTTATAAGATGTTAGCTTTATTTTCAGCACTGTATTTGCAACATAATAGCACGTGCAGTGATTTTCCATACATCACCAAAGTTGCCTCTGTTGGAGTTACTGCACTCTATTTTCTCTATTTTCCCTGCCCACCTTTGTGTGCTCTGGAGTCAGTAGCTCCCCCATGCAGGCTTCAAATTTTGGGTATTCTATAGCCTAATGGATGCTTAAGGTTAGAGACATTATGTCATGGTTGCAATCTTACAAAAATACAAACCAGAGAGCCTAATCTGGTAGTTTTTAATACAGCTCAATAAATTTGGCTGACCTACAGCTTATCTTCTGAGGAGGCGCCCAACATTGATTTAAAGACTTCAGGTGATGGAGAATATAACCAAGATGAACTGTAAGTTATAGCTACTAAATTTTACTGAGCTCTTTCATTGTTTAAAAATGTAACTTAGAATAAAGTTCAGCGAAACAAGTGCAGCAGCAGCCATAGCCAAAATCTACCATCTTGCCTTTGTTTTCCTCATGTTTTCTCTTTTTTTAGTGATATTTTCATCACACAGGTTGGAATCAAATCTCGCAGTACTGCAGCTTTTACTTTTTGCTATTACAAAAATAATGTTTGGGAAGTCTCAAAGGTTTTCAAAGGAAATTTCCCAATTTGGARTGTGTTGGCATAACTAGAAATGAGTCAAGCCCAGGACGCACTGACACTGGCGCTGAGCCCCAGTCTGCTCCAGGTTCCTGTAACTTTGATGACACCTGTTGGTTCCCTGAGAATCAGCTTTAGGGGCTGACATGAGTCTGTTTATCACACAGGAAACTGCACTGAGGTGTCTGGAAGTGTCACAAGGCTCTCTTACAGGTGACATTCAGGTGCAACGTAGTATAGAAGAAAGCAAGAATTTTTATATTGCTGTGTTGTGGTTAGCCAGACCAAGTAAAGCAAACCTGTTTTGTCTTTGCTACATCTTTTGGCCTTGCCTTTTTTGTTTSTYTTGTTTGTTTGCTTGTKGGGGGGKTKKTTKGGGKTTTTTTTTGTTTGATTTTTGAAATAGCTGAATGTATGKATCAGCTTTGGAGGAAATAGTGAAAGGGAAGTAGCCCATAGCTACCAAAACAAACTTGACTGATGCTGAGTGATCAGAGTGTGGTAGACCTGTTCTTCAAGTTTAGTAGCAGTGCATCTAAGAAAAAAGCAAAARCATTTTCTGCTGTTGTAGAATGCTGGGTTTGAGAATAACAAAAATTCAACCATTTCAGTCACTGCAGTGACRCAGCCAGAAGTTGGATTGGGGGCAGCACCACTTGTATATCCTTTCCACGGAGTATCTAAAAAGTAATCAGGGAGAGGGATATACAAAACACCCACCTGTTTAGTTAAGTTTGTTTCTTGCTGGACAATGTTTAGGGGCTTCCAAATTAAAAATAGTTTAAAATGCTTAAAAATAGTTAAAACAGCTTAAAAATAGTTAMAACAGCTTTCAGCTRTTTCCTTAKCYTCRCTAAACTGAAGTCATCCCTTAATAGATACATGGGTGAAGAAATGCTTTGCCAACCAAAGCCCTTTACAGAAGAGGGAGCTCGTGTTTTCTGTCACACCTGTTTGCATCAGTGTGCCCTCATGGGTTGTTTTCTTTTATGATTCCTTTTATGAGGTGAACAGAAGAGACTGGTTTTCCTATATATTATGCAAGAGTTTGTAAACTTGAGACACTGGTTTTCTGAGCATCAATATGATCTACTTTCTTTCAAGATGGCAAAACCTGAGTGAGAGCAAGAATTGACCCAAACTCTGGGTTTGACCCAAGTTACAGGGGAGGCAGGTGGGTTGGTATCCTCTTTTTGGATGAGCCATTTCTCATCACAGATTCATTCTGAAGTATTGTCATTGTTTTATTCTTATTTCATATGCAGTTTGAGAGCCAGTTTTTGTACCCAATAAGAACATGTGGTCTTGAACCATTTTAAGTTTTCCAGGATTTTGGGTTCATCAGTGCTGTGAAATGCTTTCATAACAGCCTTCCCTCAGCTGGTTTTCTGTATTTGTTTTATGCTTATTATTTTGAAATTGATGTTCATTACCGCCATTTCCTGAAAGTTAAGAAACGGGCTTTCAATTAACCAATGTGCTGTTTTTGTTGAGAGGGATCCTTCTTAATTGTTTCTGGTTTTTTTTCTTGTCATATGCATCTTTCTTCCGTGATCCGTATTTACATTAAGGGGTATAAAAACCAGGAACTCGACTTCTTCAAGAGATATGCTACAAACAGACTCTGAGTGTAAAACAATGCAATTATGTGCTGGCATTTAAGAGGTTAAATAAGTTTCCAACTTTAAAAACAAGGTGGGAAGATTGTCTGAAGACACTTGGGGCTTTCCAGGAACCACAGGTCAGCAGGGTAGCCCTGTCACATGGGATAACCGGGTACTGCACACTTTAGGGCCCTGTGGGGAGTACACAGTTCACTGCTGCTGTGTACAACTCAATGTCTCCATATTCCCAAAACCTGCCTTCCCAGCTGTACCTTACACAAAACACCTTGCTATAGATGGCATTTAGGACTGTGATGTAACTTTTTAGCAGAATCTGTAGTCAATGGTGGAAGCCAAAAGAGCATCAGAGTGAAAAATGTTTTGGCTCCTTAGCTTAAACGCTAACGTCAGCTCAGCTGAGCTCCCAGATTCCCATTTGGCACAAGACAGATTACATAAGCAGCAGTAATTTTCCCCATGCTTGGAAAGAATTGGTYGAAATGCTTAGCAATTCCCCACGAGTGCATGGGGCTGCTGCCTGCAGTGCTCRCTCAGAAAGCACCTTTTGGCAGGACTGTGGTCAGCCCAGCTGTGCCTGCGTGGGCCAGGGAGCCCTGCCCGTGTGCATTTGGAAAATCCCCCTTTGTGTTTGTTTGGAATTTATTTCCATGCTCTCTGTGAAGATTGTTTGGTCTMATCTCAATGCCTCTGTTTGTGCTTCTAATACAGATGACTTTCATTCTTCCTCTAAATGATACCAAATGCTCGGTAGGAAGAGCAAATGTTCACCAATTACAGAAAAATAAATTAATTTAAATGGAAAAGAAATCTGGGGGCAGGACAGGGCATTCTAGTTGCCAGGTCACYCTTGCACAGGACAATCTGCTACATTTTGTGAGCACAAAGGCAGACAGGGGATCCCARTGGTACCCTGTCCTGGACTCCTCCCGTGCCATCACTGGGGCCATCAGCCCCATCTTCACAGGTCCAGAGGAGCACAGGGGCACAATGACAGGCAGAAAACTAACTAAAGACACAAAGGAGGGGACACCAGGTTTTGAGTCCTTTCCAGRACTGTCCAAGGAGAGCCTCAGCCTCAGGGTCTGGGTCTGAAACCCATCAAAATGAGTCAATGACAGAGCACTTTTTGGATGTGTGGATATGTGTGTGACAGTCTGTGCCAGCACTAGAGTGGGCTCATTTGTCCAGGTGCCAGCAGCTGGGAGCACTGGGATGCAGAAGCAGTTACTGGACAGACTCTGTGAGCCCAGCAKCTGAAGGAATCTGTATTGGCCACGTGCATGGACGTCTGTGTGTATAAATATGCATATACATGCATAATAAGGTGTATACTTATAAAATAGACATATTCTGACTAGCAGACCTTTTCCTGTTCTGGCAGCCACCTAAAAGCAAGTAGATCAGGAACATGCAAACTGAAATGTTTAAAAACTGGTGACCATGTGTGTTTTTAGGCTTTCTATGGTACCAGGTGTGAGCTGCAGGAGCTTGAGGCAGTGGTATGGATAGGCAGTGAAGGAAATGATGTGCCCAAATTGATTTATTTGAGCATTGACAAACAGTGACATAATTAGGGCTTCCTGAAGCCTTTTAATTYGCCTATGAAAGGATGGCCTTCAGTACCCTTTTCATGCCCCTTGATGTTCCTGATAATGCTGTAATCATCAAGTGGCCAAAATACTTGGATAAGGGATTGGTAACACTACATCACATCTTCTATGTCTTGATGAACATCATCATAAAATTCATTGCAAAAAAATGCCAATAAAATCTGACCATAAATTCCGAAGGTAGTTTAAAAAAAGTCTTTAAAGAAAATGGTGTTTATTTTGCAGCTGGATGCCATCACCTCTTTCCTTGATCATTAGTCAGTTTGGCTTGTTGAAATTTGCCTAGTGGCTAGTTTTTACTCACCACTGCTCTTGTAAACCATCTGTTAATCGCAATTACTTTCCTTGGAATTTTAAAATCTTGCTCATTTGGATGACCCATATATCATGCATTTTTAAAAGTTTAAATTAAAAGCATCACCTTGCTTAACTTTTCCTCCATTTGAAAAACTTGTGGCAGTTAATTTATGAAAAATATGGAAAACCAGACATGTAAGGAGAAAATAAAACTAATTACTCAGGCATCTGAGTAATCTAAACATACCATCTAAACTGGGATTTCAACAAGCTAGCAGTGGCACAAGATGTAACAGTTTCTGTTTTTTAGTACAAATAAATGGCTAAGGCTGAARTTTCCTCTCTTTAGCAGAAGACAAGAGCCTGAAGAGCTCAGTGGAAGAGGTAATATGGAAGAAGAATGGCTATCATCATTCCTTGAGGAGAAGGAAGCAGTAAATCTACAGCATTGATTTTAGTGCCATATGAGGTGAATTCACCCATGYTTGCTTGCTGAGATCACATGAGATGATGAGGTCTGTTTTATGATAACACACGTTTTTGAGGGCTTTGTGTAAACTCCTATGTAAGAATCCTTCAGTGCATGTCTGTCTGTTTAATACTATCCTGTCAGGTGCTGAAGTTAACTTTGGCTTCTACTTTTGAAGGGTTTTGATGATGGATTGCCTGGAATCTGTGAGCTATGACCTCTGGAAGAGTGCTATTTTGAAGCCTGTTTTTACACTGATACCAAAATCATTAAATTTGGTAACTGAAGCAGCATTTATTTTTATTCTAGCAATGGAAGCTGGATTTAGAACATTGTTTTTTATAGCAATTCAGAAACCCCTTGGGGAGGAGCCCTGCCATAGCTTATTTAAAGGGTTAACTCCTTGTTCTGTTACTCAGCTCTCATTTAACTCTGATGAGTTTCGCCTTTTCTGGTCATCTTTTCCCATTTTGCTTCAAAGTTGAGAATTGACTTGAAACACTTCTGTACTTTTGTTACCACTGACAAGTACCAACATTAAACCATGCAGTACATCCAATTAGGGCAAGTTGACTTTTGGTTCTTTATACTCTGATTGAAGTGTTTTGCCTTCAGTGTGTTAAAATATGAGAAATCATAAACCCAGTAATGGTCAGTTTGTAGTGTACAATTGAYGTTAATTGTCTCTCCACAAAACAAACACAGTTTGACTGACTTTGAAATACATTTCCCAGTATTCAGGGMCAATATTCAAAATTAAGGGATTTTGTTTTCTGCTGGAAAAGCCATGATAAGAAACATCTAAATTAAACAGCTGAATTAAATGTTAGCATCTTTTGGAAGCAAATAACTATTCAAAATATTCAATAAAATCTGCAGTTATGGTTGCAAGATTATCTGACTTCCATTTCTATTTTGCAAATGCATATAAGGCCTGTTGAGGCAAGTACAGCCATGCGCTGAATTTTAGGAACTTATTTAATTTTGTGATTGAGTTTCTTCTTTTGGTAATTTTGATTGGGGGGGGGTTGGATCTGTTTCTTTAAAAAAAGCTAGTTAAGTATCAGTATTTTCTCTGAGGAGTTAAGAAATAATGTTCAAGTTATACATGAAGATCTAAAATGCTATTTTACATTTACTGGGGGAAACACTGAGCTATTAGAAAAAAAAAACAAACTACTCAAGTAAACACAGAATTTGTGAATTTATTTTCTTTGAGAGAAGTCTGCTAAATGTGATGAATTTTATATTTGGTATGGTGTTTTATGATGCTAAAATCTGCTTGTAAAATACCAAGAGAGTGGGAAGGTGGAATACTTTGCAAGAAATACCAAAGGATGTGAAATTTTAATTTTGGAAGGAAATTTTCAACATTAGGTGCTTGTGAAAATGTAGCAAAAAGCTTTACTTTGGTATATACATTGAGAAAGTCTAATGTTGGGTTCCTTTTGTGTTTTTTTAATAGATAAGTGTCTGTAACTAGAAAGTAAATTTTGAATTCTACAAAATCAGTGGGAAGTTTGCCATTGAATTCCGTGTGACTAAGATTTCACTTGTGGTGTTTATGCAGCTCAGGCTGGATTCCTTCCTTAGTCACACTGGTGAAGTTCAAAACCGTTTGCTGGTCACTGGTTGTATTCCAGAGCATTGGGTTACTGTACGTAAAAACCTTCCAAACAGATGTAACATTTCATAAGGAAAGCTTTGGGAAGATTGGCTCTGCTGGGGGCAAATCTCAGACCATCTCATCAAAGAAAAGCAAGGCATTCCTTAACAAAGCACAGAGATACAGAGAACTTCATTGATCAAAACCAGCTTTTTAAGATTCAGTCAGGAATTGCTTAAGCATAAGTACAAAATATGCTTCAAATTTGCCTGCTTTCCCTTTCTTTGTGGATCAGCAGTGAAGTGTTAGTTCAGATGTTTCTAGGAATACCCAGTTTTATTTCAGATGTTTCTTGTGCAGCTGTGCTGCCCATTTGGGCAGGTCTCTGTAGGCAGAAGGAGATTTTCTCTCATTGTGGAAGTGCTCAAAGTGAATCCAACACAAAAGGCCCTTTCCAACCTAAATGATTCCGTGATTTTGTGACATTTTGTCAGTGTGGTAGCCAAAACAAGCAAGTGGTTAATAATTCATCCCTTCCACTTTGGGCATTAACTAAGRGAATGGAATTGATAGACACATTAATTATTCTGTTACATTCTTTCCAAAAGAAAACTTCCCGAATTACAGTAATTTCATGGAAGTATTGCAGCAATGCTTTTTAATCAGAGTTCTTAATGGCAAAAGGATGAAAATTACTATCCATATTGGGAATGCGTAACAGACCACCAAGCATCTAGAAATACCCATAATAGGAACTTTGTTTTATAGTCTTTTTAGTTTGAAGCCAAGAGATCTAATGATCCTGTTACACAACATACTTACGCACTTTGCTAAGTTTTGGTCATTAGACTCCCYGTGGAGTTTGAAAGAAAGGAAATTAAAAGCCCTTGACACTAGTTTTGTTGACCCTCTTCCAACCTGCTAACAGCTTTTGTGATATTTTTATTGYTTAGGGAAAATAATAGAAAAATAGTCTTGCAAGAGGATGGGATCCCAGCTATGCTGCAAAAGATAAGAATTAGGAATATTTTMTAGGATGTGAATTGCCAGGGCTAAGGGCTGTGAAATTTGCACTCTAGTTTTTGAAACACAGCTTCAGACAGTTGCCAGTGAAATACTTCAAGAAATGTGCTTTRCGTAGAATTGTAAATGAATCTCACAAGGCTTTAAATAACCTGTGTCATAGAGTCACTGTGGTTACATGTGAGAATACTTTGTAATGCTGTGTTCAATCTACTACATGACTGGCAGAGCTTCAGAAATACAGTGCTTTGGAAAATGACATTAAATATTTTCCCATGCTTCAGTTGACTCTTAAAAGCKTTCTAAAATACAAAAGAAATTATTAGTCACTGCAAGAACATGTAATGGATCTAACTGCTGTATTGCTTCATTTTTCAGCTTTATTGTATTTAGCCAAAAGCGTATGTCTTGGCACTATTTGAAGACTTTGGTCAGGATTACTTAGCACTAAGAAAAAATTCCTGTAAAAGTCAAAGGCACAGTAAAGACTTCCAGTGGGCTAGTTGAGCTAATAAGGTTGAGGCATGAGAGAGCTGTGAATGATCTGGATCAGCTAAAGGATGGGAAAAGTTGGCAGATACAGGGTGAGAGACTAAGGAGAAAACAAGAACCAAGTTTATACTAGATTACACAGTGATGCAGAGTGGTACAATTATAGATGGTAGACCTTCCTTTACTACTTTTCTGGGTGTTCTTCCCATGTCTTCATTACCCTCCCTAACACAGTAGATGGCAATTTACTTCCTTTACYATATCACAGTTTCATGCTGGAGGCTTTTAACTGGATCAACCAACTAAGACACTGGAGTAGAAAAAGGTTTGTGAAATACCCCCTAATTTGAGTTTTTGAAACATGAGACATTTGCCTACCTGGCTCGGAATGCACTTGCCTGCC